>NC_143027.1:72770000-73085000 GCF_057628025.1 Oncorhynchus mykiss | reverse complement strand
TATTATTCTGACATTTCACATTCTTAAAATAAAGTGGTGATCTAACTGACCTAAGACATGGAATTTTTAATTGGGTTAAATGTCAGGAATTGTGGAAAAACAGAGTTTAAATGTATTTGGCTAAGGTGTATGTAAACTTCCGACTGGATATGGTACTGTAACTATGTAACTATGTATCTGAATGTGTAGAAATGCTGCGTATGAGGAGTGTATGTGTGACTGCGTGTGTGTATATGCGTGTGTGCATGTGTGTGTGGTGCACGAGGATGTGTGTCTTTATCTTTGTTCTGTGGAAAGGCCTCCCCGGGCTCCTGCAGTGTAATGTACAAATCCTCTGTAAGACATCAGTCAGTCAGCCAGCCAGCCAGTCAGTCAGTCAGTCTAAGAACAGGCCAGCCGGCTATAAATGGCAGGTAAAAGCTCACAAGCTAAAAATAAAGGGGGTCTGTGTTTTTTAGGAATGGTGTTCCTGAATTAAACACAACAGGTGCCAAACACTAAATCAGAATGGCTTTGCCTCAGGCTTAATGTGAAAAACAAATGAACATCAAAGCAAGGAGAGAGTTAGCTAACTCCTGAATAATGAATAAGAGTAAGACCGACTCATGTTTGGCCCATCACTTAACTAGACTCGGCACGTAACAGAGTGTCTCGCTAGATCTGTTTGTCTCTTTCCGTCTCTGACTACCTGTGTAATGCGTATCATGAAATGAACCACATTACAGAATTGAACATCTAAGAACGTCAGGAGAAGATTAAATTCTGGGAGAGGGGGAGAGATCATGTGCTGTGGCTTAGAGGCCCATCTGTACCTCTGTCAATAACTCCACACAGCAGAGGGTCTGGAGAGGAGACATCTCTAAAAGCTTTCTCTGAATCTGTCAAAATGTTCCACTTCCCCTTTCCGATGTGGCAGTCAGTCAGGCCCTGTGAAGTAGCTGTCTCTCCTCTCTTCCACTCAGAGCCACTCGGGGATTGCATCACGGCAGGGCAGGGCGTGAGACCATGGCAGTCACAAACAGTAAGACCGTGGGCCTGCCAGTCCGGGGGAAAATACCTCATGTTGAATGATTCATAAACACCCTGCCTGTGTGTGTCTGTGTGTTGACGTGGCTGGCCAGTAGATAGAGCTCCATGCTGTGGGAGAGTGGGAGCCCTGCCTGTGCTGTGCCCACTGCCTCCACAGTGAAGTGCAGCAGGCTAGCTCTGGCTGGTTAGAACTGGGACCAACAGCTACAGCCTCTCTGGCATCAGGCCAGTGTGCACGGACGCACGCAAACACCCACACACGCACGCACGCACACACACACACACACACACACACACACACACACAAAACACACACACACAAAAACACACACACAAAAAAACACACACACACACACAGAGGGAGAAACAAGGCATATCATAATATGCCTGTGTGTTTTTTAATGGAGTTCCCCCCTTACTAACGGCTATTATCCCTGACTAATGGCATACACTGGGCCTCTCTCATTACTGAAGTGGCTCTTTACCGGGGACCCTTGTTTCATACAGTTAGAGTTAATGCATTATGAACAGCCCACCAAGAGTAAGCAGCGATCTGCATATTCAATAACTTCCGTAATTATATGCGCCATTCATCAGATGGGATCTGATTGCAGGGGAAGAGGGGAAAAGAGAGGAGCAGAGAGGTCTGATTCCTGGAGGACAGAAGTCTAATCACAAAACTAACATGATAATTGAAATCTAAATTGAAAGGCTTGGCTCACACAGAGAGTATTTCAGGAGTAGATTGTGGAGAAATTGGTGGCTGGAGAGTGAGGGAAAGAAAGAAAGGGAGAGATAAAGAGAGGGAGAGAGAGAGAAACAGAAAGAGATACGAGGAAAGAGCCCATATTAATGGAGACTGTAAAACTGCCACACTGTCAATGTGTTCAAGGTAGTGGTATTGCTGACTTATGGGTATAGGGGGCAGTGTACTAGCAGCAGTGTCCATGGCACAACTACAGTAAGAGAATCATGTCTCTCCTCAGCAGGGCTAAGACTGTTTCTGGAGAATGTACTGTATGTCAGCACGAACGCGGCACAATATTCCAAGTTGTCACTGTTGGCCTTTTCTGCCTGAATGGCCCTGTTTCTCTGAATGTAGTTTCCTGCTTTAAGAGGTAAATGTGAGGAACCTAACTTCTCGATTCTGCTTGCATAACGTGCCCATTGTTTGATGTGAGAGGAGACATTTTCTACATTGCATGGGATGTAAAGGACCTGAATTCACCTCCAAAGTCCATAATCACATCAGCTATTTATAGAAGCTTTTTAAGGAGACACTAAGCATCAAATCAAAGCAGATATGGAGAAATTTAACAGTTAAATGCATGTTTTTTTGGTGAAAAATATCCATAATTCTAAGTGAGAAAAGCACAGCTTTTCTCATCCATTGAGCGACACCTGTGTTTGAAGTTTTGTAATGAGGCCATCCTTGTGTTCCACTGACTGAGGACACACCGTTTTTCTTCCCAACACATTCTGTCCAATTAAAGATAATCTTATCAACAATCTCGTTTCAGATACTTGCGATCAGGAATGAGTCTGTGATGAGACTTGACTGGGTCATTGGAAAACAGCTTTCCTTAGAGGACTCTGTGGACAGTTTGGCATTGTGTGGTAAGAAAAGACTAAAGGGAGAAATGAACCCATCTACCCCAGCCAGTCATCTGTCCCTCCTGTCCTCCTCTCTCCTTCCCTGCTCTGCTATTTCTCCAGACTCTGAATTCATATTCCGCCCTCAATAACAGTTAATTAGTAATGCCAAATTCATTAACCCGTACTGCTGTATCAGTGGCCTGGGCCATAAATTAGCTTAATGTGGGCAGACATATTGCAGCTGTAATAAGGGACATAAAACGTAAAGAGAAACACATACGCCCGTAGATCATAGACGGTTATAACTCTGCAGTGGTTTAGGAGGACCCACTCTGGTCCAGACAGAGTATTCAGCTATCACATCAGCTCTTTGTGCTTTCTCTCTCCTCACAGGAACTTTATACAACGATTAAAATAAAAGGGCGACACAGACTATATCAACCGTGTGTTTTCATTACTACCGTAACTCCTCAGGTTTTGGCAATTGAGTTATTGCATTGGTTTGCTTTTATCATTTGCCGTATATAATTATGTGAAAGACTGTGTTAAGATAGCATGTGTACCTGTTAGTACTAGGCATGGAATAGATCCTCTAACTCCTAGGGTGTGTTTGTGTAGAGTGATCATCCAAGAGGGAACGTTGTTATCAGAGCAGTGTGTAGACTAGAGGTGCCAGAACCAAATAGAGAAGCAGTGCGTTCCCCTCTCCTGCTGCACAGGGAAGAGGGAACAGGGATGGGAAAAGGCTGGAGGCACTTCAAGTAGCTTCTGACAGATCCTTCTAATTGGAGAGTTATTTTTCCTCCAAGTCTCTGGTATAAATCTAGTTTGTGTTTATTTAGAGTCAGTAAGGGAACAAGTAGGTTTTGGCCGTGTGGCATGTTCCCCCTCTCTCTCCCTTTCCCTAAACCGTCTCACGTCCCTCATACAGACCCTTTCTCTCGCTCTCTCTTCTCTCTCTATCCCTCCAGTTAGTGTGACTGACGTGTCTGTGTTGAGCACATGGAAGCAGCACAAAACAAACTGCTATTGTAAAAAGGGATGATGACTTCGGCTGTCCTTGGATTACATGGTGACCTTTCCGCTGTCCTATCCCCCAGTGGTCTCGTCTAACAGCTCACACCAAAGAGCCTATTAGGCCTGGAGTCCACGCCGTTGTTAAAAAGGGTCTTGTCCTTTCAGAACACTCTCTCTCTTGCTTTCTATTTTTTCAAGCCAAGGTGGTGGAGGAACACAAGTCCATTGTTCCCTCGCAGATGGAAGTTGGAGTTACTACGGCAACAGCTCTAATCCTTCTTTTTCCCACCTTTCTTCATATTAATGGCCTTTCAAGTGCTACCTTTTAAGTCAGTGGCCAGCGTTCCGCGAGCACAGCTCCCTCGCCTTAATTACATATGATTCTATTCGTACGTAGACAACATGATGAGCTAATCGAAACGTTCTAAATAATGATGTACTGTGAGCAACTATTCCTTATCCTGAGGCCTGGTCTAAGAATAACAATAATGAGGCCATTATTAAGGATCTGACTTTAAAATTCTGCCCTGCCACCAAAACAGAGAGCATAATTGTTCTGGTGTTGTCTACACAATCAACAACTCATTGTTGTGGACTTGAGAACTAAGGGAGCAGAGAATGGGTCCCATAATGATTGGTCTGTGCTGCCATGCAGGCCCTGTATAGAATTGTCCACAGAAGAATGTCCTTGATAGACTGCTGATTTGTTGAAAGTGGTGTGAATGAAGACAACTGTCTAGCTTTTTAGAAAAATGTCCTCTTTTTTGTCTGTTTCTCTCACCGCTCAAATAGCCACCAAGCCTCATTAGAGCAGGGCCATTCATATGGTGAAAGGCTGGGAGTCACACAGACCCTTCTGAGAGGACATGGAGAGTAGCAGCTAGCTAGATGCTTAAACAGGCCCAGCTCTACTCCTTTCACTCATCTCTCCCTGAGGAAAGGGAAATGGTTCTATGGTCAGCCTTAAAAGACAGAGAAACCCTCCTAACTAACATGTCAAAAAGGTTTCTTTAAACAATATAAATAATCATGGAGAATAACATCAACCCAATGCGGCTGAGATGTGTTATCTTTCCAGCACATTTCCAGCACATTTAAAAAGCTAGGAATTGTAGGTATATATAAATATTCAGCTTTAATCACAATCATATTGAGGTTAATAAACACTAACAGCGAAGGTGATAATTGTAGATTAAGTTGTAAGCCTGAAAGAAACGTTAAGTGAGATGTTTTGCGTCTACATTTAACGGGTGAAAGCTCAGTGGGGTTGGCCAAACGAGGAGCTGCACCTTTTAAATGTGCTCCATTGTGAGGCAGGGGAGAGCAAGGGAGAGCAGGGGAGAGGAGAAGGAATGCTAAGTGGGCCCCTTTGCCTAGTCAACCTTCAGTGGATTGCATTTATCTTCATCTTGTTAGACTAAATGAATTAACAATCTCCGTGTTACACACTTTCTCCTTTCATTACATCAAATAATGGGAGAGATGCAGGAGGAGGTCCTCTCTACTGGGATTAGCCAGGGACTGTTACAGATTTCTCTCACACACACACACACACACACACACACACACACACACACACACACACACACACACACACACACACACACACACACACACATAATCTGCCAAAATATAATCACATGTTCTTCATAAATATGCAGCTAAATTGAAACACTGCTTCTCTAAAACAAAGCTGGCTTCTAATGTGAGTAAGAACAGATCATATTCCACTAAAGTACATTGTGCACTAACTGTATAATTTAGTGAATTCTTTCACTTTGTTGCAGACGTACTGCTCTGCATGTGAGATTTAAACAGAATGTCATTATTTTCAAAGACAGTACAAAGGCTCCATGCTACATTATTAATATAAAGTGAACCTGTTATAAAGTTCTCCCTGATGTATTTTTTACAATGACTATTCCTCTGCCTGCATCAGCGCGCATTATCAACCAGCATCATTTTCTAAACTGAAAATGGGGGATTGGTACTTTTACAGCTATTGCAACTATGAGTCAAAACAAGAAGTGATGACTCATTAGTGTAAAATAATGACTAGTTTGTCCAGCGGTATTTTAGTGAGTGACGCAGATATGAAATGTGAAAAGTCACCTTAGACATCTGCCCCTGAAATGTGAAAAGTCACCTTAGACATCTGCCCCTCTGTCAGAGCAGAAGTGGAACTTCTGGGCCACACAGCTGGGGAGACGACTGAGTTTAATAGACAACATGTCCTTTCAGAGTACTACACAGAAATAGATGTATTAATGAGGCACAAGGCAGAGTTGCTGTCATACTTTCACATAATTGCACTGACAGAGCCCCCTTTGACCCAATTCAGTTGCTTAAGAAAATATGTTGTGGTGCTAGCTAGACTGAAGAAACATGGTCCGTCTCCCATACCCCTCCCCTCCTCTTTCTCCCTCCCATTCTCTCTCTCCCTCCGACCTTCCCTCCCCAGGACACAACAAGCCATGGCCAAGCAAAAGGCCAAACCCTTAAAGGCAAAGCCTGCCTTTAATCTTGGCCTGATTGTTGAGGCCTCTGTCCTCCAATCACCCGAGCATGTGTGCGTGATATCGTTCCACTGGCACTTCTCATTTAATTAAAACAGACAGTGACAGAAGGATGTGGATTAGGAACTGTAATGATGCATTTACTTAGATGAATCACAGTGTTCTCTCAGAGTACTGATTTCGACAAAGAACAAAAGGATATTGCTACGAAAGAGGCTAGCAGTCAAAGGTCATGTTTTGTCTATGTGGGTCGATGTGGGTCTTCAAGTTATTGGGCTGTAAGAATCTCAGTTGGATTTAAGAGGTGTTGCTTTCTTCAGCCCTCCCCCACCCTCTGTTCAGCTAGATATCTGCCCAACTGGTGCTGCTTCAACAGGTGGCTGGAGTCAAACACAATCCTCCACTCTGTAGCATTAGTGGCCCAGTGGAAATGAATAGAGGCAACATACCTTCAATAATCCAACACATGCCTGAGTATGATCCCCAGCCTCCGGCCAACACTGGAGTTGTAACACTCACTACGCCTTGGAAACGGAGGCTACATGCAAATTAAGTAGAAGAGTCTATTTAAGGACATTTCTAATAAATATGATTTTTTTTAAAGATATACTGTATGTTTGATTTGTGTATGTGTATTCTAGATGAGGGAAGCCAGATCATTTTTGTGCAATATTTGGAATTAAATGGCTCTACCGCCTCTTAAATCTCACTTCATTCTGTGCTGGAATATTGACTGAGATTTATTTCTTCTCATCGGACGTCTTTTTACTGTTGTCTGTGTTGAGAGTAAGGACACTCAATAGTAACCTTTCAAACTAGATACTAATGGGGGTATTTTAAAATAGGATCTAAAGCTGTGTTATATCCATGGCATTATCACGTCCTTTATTTTACCGGGTTCCAGCAGTTCTGAGGGGAAAAAATGCTGTTAATTTAATGAAATAAATGACCTTTTGAAAAAATGAATCAAAGAGGATTCATTAGCTTTACTAAAGTTTGGCTGACAGCAGCTTTGAAAGGCAGATCCTGCTGCTGCTGCGTCTTTTAACGAGGCACCATTAATTAGGCTGTAACATTCAAGCCTGGAGAAAGAGAGGAAAGAGGAGCCAATGGCAAATATACTCACTTATTGACTTCCTCTGTGTTATAACAGCACTAATTCTTAAATACAATCACAGGATGGGTTTAAAAGAAAAATAGTGTCAAGGTTTAATTTTTTGGGACTTTGCGGTGGAGTACAAACACACACACACAACAGGAAACAGTACATAACAAACCAAGCCCCTCCCTTGACCCCCACCCCACCTGTCCTGGCCATGAGTCTAGAAGAGCTGGGCAGACAAAAGCATGCAGTACAAACACGGAAACCCTAATTTGAGAGGCACAGTACCCAGGGGTGAGATGGGGGGGGGGGGGGCATCGCTACACATCTGCGTGTGAGGTTAGAGTGGAAAATGCTTTCAGTCTGACTATGGAGTGTGGTGGGTATCAGTGTGAGCATGCCACGGAGAACACTGTAGAGGGGGAAAGGTGGAAGTGACTATTTTACACTCACAACACACAGCTGGGGTGGATTCCCAGACACACAACCCTCCCACTGACCCCACCCAGCCAGGGAGGACCGTGATCTAAGGCTAGGTGTCGGGAGCTGGAGCTGTGAAGGGACAGATGAGTTTAGCCCCTGACCCCTGACCCCCTGACCCACGACTTTACAACAACAACTGAAAAAGAAACTAACCTCAGTAAAAAGCTGCTACGAAGAAAGCCCTCCATGTCAGCGTGTGGGGTTCTGCGGCAGGAGAAATACAGAGAACCATTTTAACACTGAAAAAAAGCAACATTCAAAAATCACAGAGCAATGCATGCATATTTCTCTTCTAATAAGGTTTGTCTTTAATTAAGGCAGTGTGGAGGATAGGAAGCTCATCCTCTCTTCTTTGCATTGACGTCATTACTTCTAGTCTTTCCTCAGAGAGGGGAGTGGATTTGCATACAGCAAGGTCCTGATGATATGTTTGCAACAAATAAACCCTTTCCTATTGATCCTAGCGCAGCCTTCTTCCTAGGCTCTCTCCAGAGTGACACATACATTTCTGTAATCACTGATCCCAGATCAGCCTCTGGCAGGGCTCAGAGTGGTAGGAGGAGCAGCCAGAGGTGGTCCAGCTGTGTGGCGAGGGCTCTGTGGCTCCTAGGAGCCCCACCACAGGGGCCCGATGCTGGGACATGCACCACCAATTAGGCGGGAGGGTGTGGTTCACAATTGTACTGTTCGGAGAGGTCGTGCAGAAGCCTCGCCCGAAACATTTTGGAAGCACATGGCTGGAAATGATTCCCAACAGGTTTCATTTGCCTCTGTTATTGGTCTTCAGAATATATACTGTATGTGCAGTATATTGTGCTTTTGGACTGCTGTGTGCTTCTCTTTAAGCACTATCATCAACATATTATTACAGAAAACAAATTGGGAGTGGAGCCGGGGGGTGGAGGGTTGGAATACAAGTACGTCAGTGATATCAAAACTATAGCCTAAAATTTGAGTAATTACCAGGAAATTCCCTTTTCAGAGAGACTGTAAAAACAGCCACAATCTTCCCTCTCGGACAATGGTAAAGTCAGCAGAAATAAATATGTACTAGTCATCACACCAATTCATAGAAAGACACAGTGTAGTTTCAGCTTGTTATTCAATTGTCTCAGTATTACACATCATCACATCCGTGTCCTGTAAAACACATCACCATCTCACCAGCATCTGATCAGCCAAGAGCTAAAGCTGGAGTGAGCTTTTCAAAACCCATGTTAGAAAACGCAATACTCAGTAGCGGCAAAGACAAAAAACCTGCTGCAACTAATGAGTGTTTTCTCCTGCTGTAACAGTCGACTCCCTTGTAGACGTCATCATAAATAACACACATCAGAGAAAAAGAGATCCAGCATCTTGGCCCTAAATGCTTTCAGTTTTTGGGACATGAGTGTAATTTGCTGTTTTCTCCTCTCCTCTCCTCTCCTCTCCTCTCCTCTCCTCTCCTCTCCTCTCCTCTCCTCTCCTCTCCTCTCCTCTCCTCTCCTCTCCTCCAGTGAGGCTGTGGAGACAAAGCCACTGAGAGAATGGAAAGAGTGACAAGACCAAGGACACTGTGCCTTTCAGGCTAGCCTGGCCAGCACTTAGCAGGGCGGTGGACCCGCGAGACCCAGTGGGTTCAGCCGACACTTTCCTCACAATCAGGTGTCTGAGGAGGGCGTTAGGCCAGTGGCACTGCTCGGCTCTGCTCCCCGCTCCACTACACTCAGCCCTGCTCTGCTCTGTTCCCCACTCTACTCAGCCCTGCTCTTCTCAGAGCCCATAATACCAACATCACACCAGTGACAACGTGAGAAAACAACAGTCAAATCATGCCGAACCGATCAAGCGTGTCTCCTCACCACTCTGAGAAGTGTTAAAAACACACACACTTCTCTCTGCACCTCTCTCTCTGCACCTCCTCTCTCTCTCTCTCTCTCCTCTCTTTCTCAGTCTTCTCTCCATCTCATCTTTAGTAAGGGGACTGACTCGAACACAGAGAAACACATGACATAACTGCATAATAGACCGTCATCATGTGCCCCAAACCCACGTTTGGAGTTTAGATTCCTTGGTAACAGGTTAGCAAGACAGGCAACAAGGCTATGGAAAGTCACAGGAAACTTAAACTAACCTAGATAAAACCCACTGAGTGAATGGACAGTGAGCCATAGAGGCCTGTCCATCTCTGTCTCTCTACCTGCCTGTCTCCTTCCCTCTGTCTGTCTGCCTGTCCGTCTCTATCTCTCTGTCTGTCTGCCTGTCCGTCTCTATCTCTCTGTCTCTCTACCTGCCTGTCTCCTTCCCTCTGTCTGTCTGCCTGTCCGTCTCTATCTCTCTGTCTGTCTGCTTGTCCGTCTCTATCTCTCTGTCTGTCTGCCTGTCCGTCTCTATCTCTCTGTCTCTCTACCTGCCTGTCTCCTTCCCTCTGTCTGTCTGCCTGCATGTCTCCTTCCCTCTGTCTGTCTGCCTGCCTGTCTCCTTCCCTCTGTCTCTCTGCCTGTCCGTCTCCTTCCCTCTGTCTGTCTGCCTGTCCGTCTCTATCCCTCTGTCTGTCTGCCTGCCTGTCTCCTTCCCTCTGTCTGTCTGCCTGTCCGTCTCTATCCCTCTGTCTGTCTGCCTGTCTCCTTCCATCTGCATCTCTCTTGCTGCTTGGCCACATTCTGTTACTGTTTCACAGCTATCTTTCTCCTTCTCTGTTTTTCTCTCCTCTCCCTCTTGTCTCTCTGCCTGTGTTTCCTCAGCAGTGTGTGCTGTGTAAAACTCCATAGTGGTAATGGAGACTGAAGTACGTCGCTCTATAGATGTAAAGATACGGTTTGGAGACTGAATTCAGGAAAAAGTGACTGAGCCACATTGTATTTGCTCCTCTCCATAGAGCCATAAAGAAAACAGGGGAGCCTTGAGTTTTAAACGAAGAGCAGGCCACATTTCAAGGGTAGCGTTTTGGTGAATGAGAAATAGGGAGGATAGACATCAGTGTTAAAAGACAGCTAGCGCTGGGCTCACGGCAGCCTTTTCGAAGAACGGACCTCTGCCAAAAGCTGCCTCTGCCCAACCAACTCTCACCATCTGCAGTAAATGTGCTCCATTAAAGCAGCACCATATGGACAACAAGCTAGCTATTAACACAGCTTCAGCACGTCCCCCTAACCTAGCACAGATTTCAAACTTCCAGTCAAATTGACTGCTGAATTAATGCACCACCACAGCCATGTGGGTCTTGGCATGGAGCGCTGCTCCCAGCCTTCAGTCATTAACAGCCCAGGCCAGCTTAGAGCTGAGCAGAGCTGAGCCCAGTGGAGAGAGAGACACAGCGGCCACCTACAGACAGACTCTACTACATCATGTCTGACCTGGTCACTAGAAAGTGACTTTTAGTTAATGGGAGAGTCTGGCTATAACCTATGCCTACATGTCAGCCCAGGCAGTTGAGAGAGGAGAAGGGAAAAGAGGAGTGAGAGGACCGATGTATCCAGGGGGACATGGAGGAAACAGGATCATGTCCCAGACAACTCTGGATAGTACAGGGAGCAGCAGCAGTCAATAGGCTGAGGGCTTGGTACTGTCTGTGTCTCAGTTCTTCCACAGTGATGGAGGAGAGGAGAGGAGACTGCTCCCTAGCTGGGTGATGACGTAGAGCCAAGATGGCACTGATTAACCAGGGTGTGGGGACGTTAATTCCTCTGGGCCAGGCGGCCATGTTGACGCCTCTCCTCCTCTCTGAGTCATGGGGGGACCCACCCACCGCTCACAAAGCTCTCCTCTCTTCTCCCAGAGCATGACGCCACGGCTGCCTGCAAGCCCTCTGTTCTCCCACTCATAGACGAGCATACACACACACACACAAAAGCTCTCTCTCTTTATCACACACACACCAAATCAATTACAGTTCTGTGTCTTTAACCCGGCCCCAAAGGTTCAATAAATTATGTTTGTTTATTTTTTTCCCTCCTGTCACAGGTTCTTAGATTCTGTTCATAATTACAGTGGAAAACACACTTTCCCTCTCTCTCTAACAGCCTGGATGTCTACAATGCCTTGCACTAACTCAAACTGCAGGAAGGGAAGCGCTGCTAGGCTACACAATAGTAGGTCTTTGTCAATAGAAAGTGCTCTTTGGTAAAAGGGGTAAATTGGACCCCAGAGTGAAAGAAAAGCAGCAAACAAGTACAGGGGTGGCAGGTAGCCTAGTGGTTAGAGCGTTGGGCCAGCAACCGAAGGGTTGCTAGATCGAATCCCAGACCTGACAAGGTAAACATCGTTTGTTCTACCTCTGAACAAGGCAGTTCCTAAGCTGTCATTGTAAATAAGAACTTGTTTTTAACTGACTTGCCTAGTTAAAAAGAAAAAAGGATGTTAAAAAGCAAGGAGGACCAAGGAACTCTTCATATAATTAAAATGCCTTTATTTGCATGGTATGTTCAATGGAACAAATATTTAAAAACTCTGACGTGTTTCGGCAGCATGGCCTTGGTCGTGTCTATTTGTTCCATTGAACATGCCATACAAATAAAGGTATTTTAATGAGATTAAGAGTGCCTTGGCCCTCCTTGCTTTGGACTTTTTACTCTTTCTTTCTCAGGAAATATCGTCATCTTGATGACTCAATATTGTACTCCATAATCATAACGTCCTCTGTGACCCTCTTTTGTGACCTCATGTCAGGCTAAAACAGGAGAATGGAAGGAGAAAAAGTACAAATGACAAATCCCAGGTAATTAGGAAACATTTGGCTGATGACTATCCAGTGGCTGACCATTCAATGAGGACTTCGTGATGAGGTGAATGTCAATGGGATGGTTTAATTGAGAATGCTATGGTCAGTTAAGGTCTATTTGTCTGGTGTCAGCTTTTTGTCTACATGTGTGCGTGTGTGTGTGTGTTAATGTGCATGAGAGAGTGCATGAGAGAGTGCATGTGTCATACCCATACACTTTGAGAAATTCCCCTATAATTACACTTAACACACATACATAGTATAACACACACACATACACATACACAGTATAACACACACATACACACATACACAGTATAACACACACATACACAGTATAACACACACATACACACAAACATACACAGCATAACACACACATACACACATACACAGTATAACACACACACACACATACACAGTATAACACACACACACATACACAGTATAACACACACACAGTATAACACACATACACATACACAGTATAACTTTAGACCGTCCCCTCGCCCATACCCGGGCGCGAACCAGGGACCTTCTGCACACATCAACAACAGTCACCCACGAAGCATCGTTACCCATCGCTCCACAAAAGCCGCGGCAAGGGGAACTACTACTTCAAGGTCTCAGAGCAAGTGACGTCACTGATTGAAACGCTATTTAGCGCACACCGCTAACTAAGCTAGCCATTTCACATCCGTTACACACACACACACACACATACACAGTATAACACACACATACACACATTCACATACACAGTATAACACACACACACACACACTCATACACAGTATAACACACACACACACATACACACACATACACAGTATAACACACACACACACACATACACAGTATAACACACACACACACATACACACATACACATACACAGTATAACACACACACACACACACACACATACACAGTATAACACACACACACACACACACACACACACACACACACATACACAGTATAACACACACACACACACACATACACACAGACACACACACACACACACACACACATACACAGTATAACACACACACACACACACACACACACACACACACACACACATACACAGTATAACACACACACACACACATACACACACACACACATACACAGTATAACAAACAAACACACACACACACACACACACACACACACACACACACACACACACATACACAGTATAACACACACACACACATACACACACACACATACACAGTATAACACACACACACACACACACATACACAGTATAACACACACACACATACACAGTGTAACACACACACACATACACAGTATAACACACACACACACACACACACACACACACACATACACACACATACACAGTATAACACACACACACATACACAGTATAACACACACACACACACACATACACAGTGTAACACACACACACACATACACAGTATAACACACACACACACATACACACACACATACACACGCAGTATAACACACACACATACACATACACAGTATAACACACACACATACACATACACAGTATAACACACACACACACACACACACATACACAGTATAACACACACATACACACACACACATACACAGTATAACACACACACACACACACACACACACACACACACAGTAAAACACACACACACACACATACACAGTGTAACACACACACACATACACAGTATAACACACACACACACACACACACACACAGTATAACACACACACACACACACACATACACACATACACAGTATAACACACACACACACACATACACAGTATAACACACACACAGACACACGCACACACACTTGTGCCACTCTTAGTTCTGCTTAATCATATACATTCTGCAGAGTTCTGGATGAAGAGCACTGCTTATACTAAGTACCTCTGCTCTTGGCCAGTGATGATATTAAGATTCCCTTGTTGAGCAGCGATTACATTTCTTTTTGAACATAAACCAAGCTCTGGGTGTAATTGCCTTGTCATTCAGAAATATTTCATATAGGAACAACTGCGGTGTCTTAATTTCAGGCAATTAATTAATCGATGATCCCATGGGGGGGTTATATTTAAAGTGGGATCCTGGTGGTGGGAAGAGGAGGAAGGGAGTGGGTAGGAAGGGGGAGGAAGGGGTGAGGGAGGGGTAAGGAGGGATCTGTCTGACAGGCACAGGATAGAGTTGCTGCTGCTGGCTTGGAGAGAGAGACACTAAGTTCGACCTGTGCTGGGGAAGACACAACACTACCTATGAGGAAACTAACACATTACTTCAGCAGGACACAGCGGAAAGGAGCCTTGCATGTTTGCAAGGACAGGGGTTGATGTTTAAGATAAGGCTCCACCATCATACATGTGTGGGGGACAAATTTGCGATCTCCAAAGTAATCTGTTCCAATAGTGTCTCAATGTAGATAAGAGGGCTGTATTAATGACAGGCTGAAGACGGTCTAATTAAATAAGCATTTCAGACCTCTCAGTCGCCAGAGGAGATGTGTGAAAGGGTGGCCTACTGACAGCACTGGGAGAGGATTAGAGAAAACCTGTCCAAGTATCCCCAACATCCCCAGTGTTTTCCCACCTCCGCAAGCACGCACGCACGCGCACACACACACACACGCACACGCACACGCACACACGCACGCACGCACGCACACACACACACACACACACACACACACACGCACACGCACACGCACACGCACACACACACAAACCTAGGCTACAACTACACCTTGACTAATAGTGATAGTGTCCCATCTCTCCATCCCCCCAAGCTAGAGCTGCCAGATGAGTAGTGAATTAATTTGCGAGGCACTCCAACATTAAGAAGGTGTGTTGAAAGGTGTCTGCTCATGTTTCAAATTAAACGGGCTGCTGGTCAGCATTAGCACCTCGGCACCCGCCGGCAGCCGCTTGCCTCCGACACATAGGGGGCTGGGGAGGCAGCCTATCCACCGTTCACACTGGAATAATTACAACATGTCAGGAAGAATTAATTTCCTCATTTTTCAAAAGGATACACAGAAATTACCATGTTATTATATGACAGAGTCCCTGGGAGGATTGTATTAAATGTGATTTCTAGCACAGCCCACACAACAAATTAAAATGAGAAATAAGATGGAGAGAAGCAGGGCATGGAGCATATGTTTATGGCAATGACTGAAGCCAAGGGACCAGAAACAACCATCTTCATTTCATTTTATTTAAATCAGGCCGACACAGTGTGTCTGAATGACAGCGCCTGCTAATGGGCCCAGATTACAGGCTCCTTGGTATTAGCACAGAGATCCAGCCACTTAGTGGGGGAGTAACGGACGCTAGCTACTGGGTCGGGCTACACTACAGCAAGACCATCTGAGCATGATGCAGACATTAACACAGGTTTAGGATCCTCCAACCCCGCTCCACCCTCCAGGACAAACAAGGAAACAACTTCACTGAGCTTACAGTACATTCATGTTGAGATCAATTAGGCAGGGTGGTTATTTCAGACAGCGGCAGCTGATTTCTCAGAAAGATCAACTAACGATGCTTACTCACTGTGAGCTGTTCTCAACCTTCATTCTTCTCATCTTAACGCCAGTCACTGTGAAGCCATGTAATTAACTTAAAAGAGTAATGACATTATACTATGTCCAAGTCAATCATTCCCCATTCGTTTAGGTGTCTAACTTCTTCAGAAATGTAAATGTAAGTTTACAGCAAAAATTGTATGTTTACAAGTTAATGACCCCTAGAAGAAAGACAACAACCCCGGAGAATTTCACCATGAGGAGAGAATAATTATATTTAACAAAATGACTTAGTATTTTTTCTGTATTTTTTCCATTCTTTACTGACAAAGATAGCCTAAACAAAAGTACATTAAATGCAGTAGCACCTTTTGCATAACTCAAATAATAAACATCTTAACCATGGGGGGACTTTAGAGACCCCTATCCAGCATCCCCCTCCAGACAGGGCTTGGGGGTTGCGGGGTGGGGAGAAAGTGGATACATGGGACCTGTGGAGGTCTTCTCCCTTCTGCCACTCTCCCCTCTCCCAGGCTTTGATTGGACTTGTTGCTAAATACAATCCAACCCAGGCATGGAAAGAAAGAGTTTTTAAACTCTCCCGAAATGGCCGTCACTAGAGCCCAGCACTCCCCTGGGCACCACAAACTTAAAATAATTTGCGAATCAATTAACTGGATACTCTCAACGCAACGGGCATTTCACACTCCAGGGTCGGAGCGCATTATCAGCCGGAGATGATTCATGGCGTTTTGGGAGAAAAGTTCATGGATGAAATCATTAATTCATTTGACCAGACATTTAGTTATGCATTACTTTCCACAGCTGGGGAGGCGAGAAGATTAATGGCATGTTCTCAGGTCCCGTTTTCTGCAGTATATAGCTAATAGGTGAAACTTCTCTCTGTCCTACAAGGGCTGCGACTTGAGAGGAAGGAAAGCAGCCAAGTCTATACTAGGTTTCATTCTACAGAGAATCAAATAAAGCACATCAAGCCATCAAATCAGGCCTCATATCTAATAAAGCTGATAGGAGGGTATAACCCCGATAACAACAGCATGTTGCTGGGATGGCAGCTCATACAGAGGGGATTGAAAAATGTTCATATCTAAAGGGGTTAGACACAATGTCACCAAACCTTACAACTAACAGGATCTATCAGGGTTATACAGCATTAGTGAATGGAGGCATACTGTATCTGCATACCTGTACGGAAACTCTTTCCTGACAGATAAAAAAATCTGCCAACAATCAATTTGAATATTCCCAGTGTTCCTCTACAGCAATTGAAACCAAGGCTGATGAAATTAAAATCACTTTGTCAAGCAGTCTCCGTTTATCTACACCACGGGTCATAATCAGTGCAGACAGGGTCAGTTGGCTGAACCAACAAGAGCATTTGATACATAATAGATGAGAAGATAACCAACCAAAGGTTATTCATTTTCATTTTGTGGTGAAGTGCTGTTTATTTCATTTCTCAGAAAACCTCTCCAGCAGATCTTCCCCTTGATGGGCATCAGTGCTGGACTGAGCATAGCCCAGAGTGACTGCTGTGTGTCCATCACTTATTACATGATGACACACGCTGACAAAGAGCGTATTCGGCCCTCCACACTTTGGTGTTTCCAAATGAGTTCACACAGGAGTGATGAAATACATCGGAGCCACACACGGTCAAAATGACTCACCACCTCGTTTATGATGAATTAAACATGTAGATTCAAGTTGCATAGGATTTAGATGAATGAGTGTGTCAGGTCTGGCTGATAGAAGAGCACAGGGGAGTGGAGCAGGTCTTTGGAACATCACACACAGGCCATCTAAAAGCATTAAGACAGGGAGACACAGTGAGTGTGGTACAATCTATTCTAACGCACACTGACACTTCTAAAATAACAGTGCGAGTAAAGTACTAACTGTACAAATGGGGATATTTGGGTACTGTGGTCAATGACAACCACATACAATCACTGAATAACAATTAAATAAAACATTTACAATTATATGATGTTATGTCTACAAGCATTTTTCCCACAATGCACCTTATCTTCTGCTTCGAAGAGAAAAGCTCAGGTGTTCATTCCATTGGCTATTCACTATCAAGGTCCTCATGAGTGGGAGCATCTCAAGTAATGTAGGAGACCTCTAAAGTCTACCTCAGGTCCATACACACATAGTACCAAGTCCTTTGTTCAACACACACATCATTGGGAGCATTTGCTGTTCCTACAAAAGAAAACGCACACACACACACGCGCATGCACTTAGCTAGTGGACAACAAGGCATTCCCTGTCACTCAACCAACTGTACCTATGCCAACCATAAGGCTGATGTTTATGTTCTTAGTCAGTAGCTAATGTAGTTATCTTTTTCCCTTTGGTCCAACAATAACCAAACGTTTTATTCCCAAAATAGAGAGAGGTAACCTGTAACTTGTCAATAACAATGTTAATATCTTGGTTCCAGGTCTTTCTCTCCAGAGGAAGCAGTGGACCCATGTTGTTTTGGTGTATTTACTACTAATACTACAAAGTGTAAAGCTGTGGTAGTATCAGGAGCTCACCAGTGTTACACAGTGTTAGCACGCGATGCAGTCTGGCTAATGTATGCTCATTCACTCATCATGTCCCTTCACAAAGTTTATCCATTTTTTTCCCTGAGCAGTATTCATTGGTGATAAAATCCAAAGCTAAGGCTTTGTTATTCCACCATTCTGTCTGCTCACTGCAGCTAAAGACAAGCCCACATTCCCAACATGGACTTCCATTGAGAACAGACGTAACAACACCAACAGACACTACAAACAAAATATATAAAACCATTAGGCAATTTGGTTTAGATGGGAGCATTGATTTGCACTGAAGACAATTGTGTTTGAGGAGAAATGGCAGAGATAAACCATCGGTATTAGTAAATGGCCGTGAACTTTGAGATGGGATTGACTCTTATCAGTGCCACAGTTGATTATACAGGACCAACAAGGACTCCTCAGCCACATTCATATCATTCAGTCCTGCCTCTCCGGAAACCATCTCCAACTGACATTTGAAAAAATATTAAAATCAACTAAACTTTCTTGGCTTTATTTGCTCAAGAAACATTTTCTCAGATCCATTTTTTATTACAACAGTGCAGCAGAGAGAGCTCCCATTAAAGGTGTATTATAGCAATATAGTGCAGCCATATACTGGCTGTTTTCGGAGGCGCTGCCTGCGTTTCCTGAAATGGACTCTTTCTTCCCTGAATGTTCTTATTGAGACGACACGCAGCCATAAACTACCAATAACAGCAGCCGACATTAGCGTACAGAATAGAATCAAAAGCACTATACATGCTACTATGGAGGTAGACATGAAAAGTGAGGAAAATAACCAAGACACCTGGGTTTAGTTTTCTAAGGGCCTCAGAGGTTGAGGTAAACTCACAAGTCTCACAAGGCCTTGACGTCATTAGCTAGCCTGACTATGCATGTACGTGTCCCAGTTCCATGGTCTTCTGTATTCAACCTCTATATACAACTAAAGCTAGAATACAAGAACGTAGCTGTCAGAATGTACTTTAACCTCAGATTGTGTGCAGTATTTTTCTTTTAACTAGAAATAAAAGCAGAATCTGAAAAAATAAAGATTCTGTACCTGAATAAACAACTCCAAAATAAACATTATATACAAAAGTATGTGGACACCTCTTCAAATGAGTGGATTCAGCAATTTCAGCCACACCTGTTGCTGACAGGTGTATACAGTTGAGCACACAGCCATGCAATCTCCATGGACAAACATTGGCAGTAGAATGGCCTTACTGAATAGCTCAGTGACTTTCAACTTGGCACCGTCATAGGATACCACCTTTCCAACAAGTCAGTTCGTCAAATTTCTACCCCGCTAGAGCTGCCCCGATCAACTGTAAGTGCTGTTAATGTGGAAACGTCTAGGAGCAACAACAGCTCATCCGCAAAGTGGTAGGCCACGCAAGCTCACAGAATGAGACCGCTGAGTGCTGAAGCATGTAACGTGTAAAAATCTTCTGTCCTCAATTGCAACACTAGGGAGTTCCAAACTGCCTGTGGAAGCAACGTCGGCACAAGAAATGTTTGTCGGCAGCATCATGAAATTACTTTTCATGGCCAAGCAGTCGCACACAAGCCTAAGATCACCAAGCACAATGCCAAGCGTCGGCTGGAGTGGTGTAAAGCTCGCCGCCATTGGACTCTGGAGCAGTGAAAACGCGTTCTCTGGAGTGATGAATCATGCTTTACCATCTGGCACTCCGACGGACAAATCTGGGTTTGGCGGATGCCAGGAGAATGCTACCTGCCCCATTGCATAGTGCCAACTGTAAAGTTTGGTGGATGAGGAATAACGGTCTGGGACTGTCTTTCATGATTTGAGCTATGCCCCTTAGTTCCAGTGAAGGGAAATCTTAATGCTACAGCAAATCCCCGCAGCAATGTTCCAACATCTAGTGGAAAGTTTTCCCAGAAGAGTGGAGGCTGTTATAGCAGGTTGTTATAGCAGCAAAGGGTTACCAACTCCATATTAATGCCCATGATTTTGGAATGAGATGTTTGACGAGCAGGTATCCACATACTTTTGGTCATGTAGAGTCTAAATTGTAAAAGTGACCATGTGGAGTAACAATATAAGCTTATTCTGTAGCATCCATTATATTAGTATTTATTTGTGCATTTCATTCAATGCAGGTGTTCAGTGTGGATGGAGGCCTCCAGGGGTGAAAGAGAAATCTAACTGGATAGCCTTTAGAAAGAAATCAAAATGGAGGAAAAAGGGTACTTACACAAAGAGAAAGACTAAACCCCCAGCACCCAGCGATCACTGGTTAGTTGATTCTGAACTCATGAAAGTGACCTGAAATGATAAAAAAAAAAAACAGACAAAATATATAAATGTCTCTTTCTTTCTCAAAACAGTTAAACAGTCCATCCCAGACATTCAATTCAAAACAACATATTTTATGGATACATTATTTTAAAAAAAAATCTGTACAATCAGTAAAATAACTTTATTTGCACATATCAAAACAAACTTGGAGAGGAAAGGAGAGAGAGGGAGATAGGAGGGAGGGGGTAAGGATGAGAAGGGGATGCTGGCCCATGGTCAGAACGTCTACAGCTGAGGTAAAACAGCTTTAGTAATGAAAGAGTTCGGGACCACGTCTTAGACAATGTTTAAAATCCACTTCTCTAATACCTCATTAATCTGTCCTACAGCCAGTAGATTCCACTAATACATGGCTTTCATATAAAGTGGTTGTTTTATTTAATTTTGACTCTCTTTCTTTGAGCGCGGCAGGCTAATGATTTATTTAGCAGCATGCTCTGCTAGTGACGGCATGTCTCTCTCTGAGCCCAGCCGCCAGAGCTCTGGAAAACACAAACAACCCGAAGCCTCTGCAATATGGACATACCACTTTTAGCCATTATCTAACCCGGAATTTAACATCAATATTTCTACCTCCATACAGTGGAAAAATAACACACCAAAACAGGAACCACAACAATATTCAAAGTGAGAGAGAAGTGGAGTGATCATTGTGCACAGTCACAGCGCGGGCCTGAAACGGCACAAAGCTCATTGATGTTCATTCCCTCACATTATCTTGTTTTTCGCAACAAGCTGCGATCTCATTAACAGCTGATTTATACAATTACCCTGCTTCAGCACCGCCAATTAAACCAGGACAGAGGTTTTTAAGGTCACACTTAATTGATCTGCCAGTAATTGTGCTACTGTACCTTGGTCTCCTGCGGCAAGGCAGGGAATAAAAGATACCAACAGCAGACCAGAGAAATATACCAACACATTTGCAATTGGTGTCAAAGTACAGAAAAGAGATCTCAGTAAGAGAGGATGGAGGGTTAATAGAATAGACCAGAAAGAAGCAGTAGTCACGAATGGATCTGAATGTGCAGCCTTGAGACTGAAAGTAACAATAAGGAGAGAGAAGGCCCACAGACTGGCCCTGACTGAATGGTAATCTGCTGTCATCTTTATAGCGCCTCTGAGCTGACAGTCCAACCTCTCAAAGGACCCAGCCGTCCTAGCCAGCAGTCTGCCAGTGTCCACACCACACTGTCTCACCTCTCTGCACTGTACTGCACACACACACACACACACATACACATACGGACAGACACGCGCACCCGCACAGGGTCAGAGATGGAAAAACAGACACACACACAGACAAGCAGATGGACAAATAGAGAAAGAAACAAAGACAGAAAGGCAGACAGACGTCTACACACACACACACAATTTTACTTTCAAAACCCACTAAGGGCGCTCTCCACCCAGACTATCATAGCCCACTGTATTAAATACATAACCAGGGTAGTAATTCAATAAACAAGTGTTTCTTTATGAAATATACAGTTTACAAAACATTAAGAACATCTTCCTAATATTGAGTTGCACATATCCATGTCTCAGTTGTCTTGAGGCTTAAAAACCCTTCTTTAACCTGTCTCCTCACCTTCATCTACACTGATTGAGGTTGATTTAAGTGACATCAATAAGGGATCATAGCTTTCACCTGGATTCACCTGATCAGTCTATGTCATGGAAAGAGCAGGTGTTCTTAATGTTTTGTACACTCAGTGTATAACATCTGACTCATTCCCGTTAATAAATGAGAACACTTTTAATTGCAGGGGGTAGAAATTAACAAGCCTTTGAATGTATAATGTGATGTTAATTGAAACAATGAGGAAAGTAACAGACAAATAGAAAATATGTAATTTTGTATTCATGGCTTATTTAAAGAAATCATTTGTCTGGAGAAAAATGATTATGATTATAGATAATAAGAAAAATCAGAGTGATATTACAAATAATTAAACAAATGTTGTAATTCGTCTGGTGTGATAAGAATGTTTCAGACAGAGACTATTGTAGTGGTGTGATGCAGTAGAGCAGCTCTTTTCCTGCTCAGAACACAGCCTATGGGCTGCTGGGGAATTAACACAGAGATGGGAACCCTTCCTTTCACTAATTAGACGATCATGGATTCATTAAAACAGAATCCCAATCAACTCCAAATTCAGTTTATTAGTTTCCCCCAACACTTTTATCACCCAATCATTGTGTCCACAATAACCGTAGAGCCTTTGAAATGTTTTACTCAGCTGTTGCAGAGAGGTTGGTGACAACAAACCGCACTGAAACACAACACACATAAACGGAAACTAACACAAAATGAACACATACACACACTGACGGAACACTATCTTTCGCTTTAACATACCCTTTCACACACACTTTCACACACTTTCACACACACACACACTTTCACACACACACACACACACACACACACACACACACACACACACACACACACACACACACACACACACACACACACACACACACGCACGCACGCACACACACGCACACACACCACCAGCTGTCTGCACTACTGGAGTACCCGAGACATCGGGGGTGGTGAGCTATCAGCCAAATAGATAATTCTCATTAAACCACAGGTGGACAGTCAGTCAGGGGGTTGCCACACATTACAGACAGCACCGCTTTTAAAGAAAAATCAACATTTATCTATGTCCCACACTAGAGACGCAGAGGGATTGATCTGTCAAACAGAAAGCCCTTTGAACAAGCCCAACAGACAGACTAACAGTTCTCACTTCAAAGGCCCCGGGCCAGAGAGCTCAAGGACACCTGTGGTAGTTCTGTCAAAGGGCGGCCTTTCCTTTCCTTTGTCTTTGGCCAAACCCCTAGACTATATTAAAGGGACCCTCCACCTAAACCCCACCACAACTCTGTGCCAGGACACTTCTCCAACACCACAACCCTGTGTCAGGCCCTTCCTCCAACACCACAGCCCTGTGTCAGGACCCTCCTCCAACACCACAACCCTGTGTCAGGACCCCCCTCCAACACCACAGCCCTGTGTCAGGACCCTCCTCCAACACCACAACCCTGTGTCAGGACCCTCCTCCAACACCACAACCCTGTGTCAGGACCCTCCTCCAACATCACAACCCTGTGTCAGAACCCTCCTCCAACACCACATCCCTGTGTCAGGACCCTCCTCCAATACCACAACCCTGTGTCAGGACCCCCCTCCAACACCACAACCCTGTGTCAGGACCCTCCTCCAACACCACAACCCTGTGTCAGGACCCTCCTCCAACATCACAACCCTGTGTCAGGACCCTCCTCCAACACCACAACCCTGTGTCAGGACACCTCTCCAACACCAGACCACAGCCCGGTGTCAGGACACTTCTCCAACACCAGACCACAGCCCTGTGTCAGGACCCTCCTCCAATACCACAACCCTGTGTCAGGACCCCCCTCCAACACCACAGCCCTGTGTCAGGACCCTCCTTCAACACCACAACCCTGTGTCAGGACCCTCCTCCAACACCACAACCCTGTGTCAGGACCCTCCTCCAACACCACAACCCTGTGTCAGGACCCTCCTCCAATACCACAACCCTGTGTCAGGACCCTCCTCCAATACCACAACCCTGTGTCAGGACCCTCCTCCAATACCACA
This sequence comes from Oncorhynchus mykiss, assembly GCF_057628025.1. Taxonomy (NCBI): domain Eukaryota; kingdom Metazoa; phylum Chordata; class Actinopteri; order Salmoniformes; family Salmonidae; genus Oncorhynchus; species Oncorhynchus mykiss. The sequence goes on along the minus strand of NC_143027.1, from coordinate 73,060,456 downwards.
ACCCTGTGTCAGGACCCTCCTCCAATACCACAACCCTGTGTCAGGACCCTCCTCCAACACCACATCCCTGTGTCAGGACCCTCCTCCAATACCACAACCCTGTGTCAGGACCCTCCTCCAATACCACAACCCTGTGTCAGGACCCTCCTCCAATACCACAACCCTGTGTCAGGACACCTCTCCAACACCAGACCACAGCCCTGTGTCAGGACACTTCTCCAACACCAGACCACAGGCGGTGTCAGGACACTTCTCCAACACCAGACCACAGCCCGGTGTCAGGACACTGTGTGTCAGGGCTAACGAGTTAAAGCAGGCCTCTAGGGCCATAATCCAAAACGCACATGTCTGTCATGTTAGAGCAGGATTTATAGTAAATCTACACACTAATACAAAAACCTCTCTCTCTCTTTCTCACTTGGTTACTTTTCATTTATCCGTATGTTACAGATTGAACGTATGCCCTCTGGAGCTACCATTTGGCCTGAAATCCTTCCTTTCATATGTAAGTGAAAGCTGTTCCACAGACATCACCGAAGAGAGGGGATCCAATCAAATGAACCTTCAGATTCCAGGCATGTGTTCATCTACAGGGGGCTCGGCTTGATTTGATTACCCCAGCACATAACGGGGTAATGTCTCTCTCGCTGACCATCATATGCACATGGCTGAGAATCAATGGCCAACCTTCAGAACAACTATACAGAACGTAGTTACACAAGTGTCTTTTTTCTCTGTCAATGTCCAGACAGGACAAACAAAGCAAAGACACACATGAATATGAGACTGCCATTGACATTGTTCAGATGTGTGTGTGTGTGTGTGTGTGTGTGTGTGTGTGTGTGTGTGTGTGTGTGTGTGTGTGTGTGTGTGTGTGTGTATGTGTGCGCATGTGTGCGCGTGAGTGTATATGCAAATATGTTACAGGACAAACCAATCCCCTGCACAACACAGCTGTATCCAGATCTGCAACATTTTCTAAATATCCCCAGTGCACTATTCCAGCCCTCACTCCTTCTAGTCCAAACATGCTAAAGTAGGGATTTTGCAGAGGTAGTTATTTTGACAATGGAGGCAATCTTTTTGCCATCAGCGTGTTGGTCCCCACCTGGTTGAGACCTGGTTATCTCTACAGACAGAGAGAGGCAGCAGTGGCCCATCCAGGGCTGGGGACTATGGGAGGGCTGGGTGGGTGGGGGGATAAGGCAATGAGGTAACAGCAGTACAGGCTAAACAGCAGGGAGCCTTGGGGAAATGGGGGGTGGAGGGAAGAGAAGGGGGGTGAGAATTCTGCTGAAATGTCTATTAGTGGACTCGGCTCAAGCCATTGTCAGATTCAATATCCAAGTCCACAAAATCAACCCACTTTCCCCACATCGCCCACCGCGAATGAGAAAAAGCATAGCTGTAGTATGCAGTGAATGAAAGGCCGTCATTACAAAAAGGGGAGGTCAAAGCCATGTCTGGGCTAATACAATCTGATGCCCAGGTCAGCAGGGAGGTTAGCAGGGCTGCAGTTACCTGGGGGTTGGCAGGCTACAACAGGGGGAGGATAGAGAGACGAGCAGTTGAGGAGACAGAGCGCTGATGTCCCTATGATAACTTGGTTAACAGAAAGCTATAAATTCCCTGTGGCACAGAGCACACTGCACAGGCATGCCAAAGAATATGAGCTCACAAAGACAAGCTTTATTTCCACACAAAAAAATCCACCATATCATTGAGTTATTTGGTGCTGGAAACGCTCCAATCACAGCCAGACACAGCTGCTTCAGCACACTATTACCTGTCACAGCCTCCCTGCTCTCCCCTTCTTTCTCTTCCTGCCTTGCTCTCTCTTTCTCTCGCTCTCTTTCTCCCTCACTCCCTCTTTATTTCGGTCTGTCTCTCTCCATCGCTGTGTCTCTCTCTCTTTTGCTCTTTGTCTCTGTCTTTGTCCCCCCTCTCTCTTTCTCTCTCCTCTCTGCCTCTCTCTCATGTGAACATGACAGGCACAGATTAAAGATGGAGCTGCACCAGGCCTCCTGTCACAACGATCAAAGAAGACCTGCCTGAAACACTCACCATTGTCAATCACACTCAGGTCAGGAGAGGCTGCGAAAGTGACACCACACAATAATGTCTTTATTGTGCAGGTCTGAAACAGTGACAGGGCTTTTGACTCTGTCTTATTGAGTGTTTCACTATTCCTCTGTGAATAACAGTGGTGCGGTAAAGGGAGAATCAAACCTTCTTCCCTGTGTTTGTGAAGAGAGGCAGACAGCTCTGTGATCAAACCGTTATTTCATATGCCTGCCGCACCGCAAATACATTACATGTGATTTACTCTGCCTCAAATAACAAGACTAAAAGTCAATTTACAGAGGTGGTTGGATAGAGAAATGACCAGCCACTAGAAGGCTTCAATCCACCGCAGGAGGCATTCATGTTCCCTGTGTTAGTAACAGCCGGGTGTGCAACCTGTCAATTCTCTTTGATTCACACTCACATATTCTCCACTCAAAGACAAGAATAGTGTCAACTTAGAGGCTAGCCTTGTCTTTTGGTTGTTGATTTGTCTACTATTCTCAGCTTCTAGGATGTAATTCCCCCACAGTAGCAGAAGGCTTTTCTTTTCTTCCTTCTCTAAGAGAGGATGTTCTCTCTCTCTCTCTCTCTCTCTCTCTCTATCCCTTCCTCTCTCTCTCTCTCTCTCTCTCTCTCACTCTCTCTCTCTCTCTTATTGAGTGGGGGGTTATGAAAACAAGCCTAGTTCTCTCTCAGGTAATGTACTTATTTTCCACAGCCCCATCTTCTAGTTTACTGAGTGGTGGTGTTTCTCCCTCTTATCGCCTGGCCCTCGTGGGGCACTTTAGCCCCTCAAATCCTGTTCACCACATACTGGTTTCAGAATCTGTGAAATGAGTGCTGGGGAAGCGTGGCCACAATGTCTGCCTGTGTCGCCACCGGACTCAAATGGGCTTGGTGCTTTTTGTCCAGGGAGATGCATAAATGGAAGTTTTTAACACCTCAAAGAAGGCTGGTCCTTTGTGTGGTCACACTGGAGAGGCCTGTCAGTCTCCTGAGGAAGCAGACACGCTGAGTGCTGCAGGACAAAGGGCCAGAGGCACAGAATCAGCAGGGGCATCACTCGGCTATGGGTACCCGGCAGACACACACACATACATACATACACACTCTGTCATCATATCAGAGCCTGTCAAGCACATATACACACGGATACCATAGAAAGAGTCACTCACACGAACATACAGCTTTTGTCAAAGCTAATAAAAACACACAGTCAACATACACACAGACAGCTCTCAAAACCATAAAAATGGTACCAAACACATTCACACACGCTTGTTACACACAAACATGCAGTATGAAGCAAACGCAGGGAAAAATACGTTGACAAAATGTTGTGGTATATACAAAGATATCCAAGAAAACACCTCAATCTGAAAGAATCATTCTACTTTGTATTAGATACGAACAATTTGAAATGCAGTCTTACTACAAACATATGCATACCCAATCTGACAATGGACCCTCTCAATACAAATCAAGAATGAACACCAGCACCACAAAACAACAACACAGAGCTACTTATTTACTCCAACCTTCGGTTTGAAAATAATTTCTTATTTACTCCAACCTTCGGTTTGAAAAGAATTTCCTAATTTCCATGTCAATCTCCCTTATTGCAATTCTCTTTTTTTTTTGTTGCAAGTACAAACCAGCAGCCAAAGCTTACAATCAGTCTTTATGCTTTTTAGATGCCTACAATAAACATTTAAATGCAAATATCTCAGCCGCACAAAGGAGTTGCAACTTCTGTCAGTAGCAACATAATCAACCTGCAATTGTCTCCTGACTGGGAGCGGCATCCTGTGACCAGGGCTGAGCTGTGAGCATCTGTATTCAAATGACTTCCCTATTTCAGGCAGCACGGCTCAATGTGGATATTTTCCAACAGTAAAGCACTGGAAGTCAATCACATGGTGAATTAAACCAGAAAGGAAACAATTGATCCAGAAAAGATCAGGTTAGAACAAGGCACATCGGTGGCCACAAATGATTCCTGTTGTTTTGTCCCTCTTCAAACAGAAGCACACAGGCACAGTCTGTGTTGCCATTTCAGTCATGCATTTGCAATGTAGTCATAAATGTTTAGATCTACAATTCAAGCCCCGTGCATCCTGATAAATATGTCTAGTGGTGAACTTCTTGACCAAGACGGATACAGAAGAAGCCGGTCACAAAGCAAGGCTCTGTTGAACAACAGTATTCTCTGAGATGAAAAGGTTGGAAGGGAAATAAGCAGGATTCCCACGGTGTGTCCATAGAGTACATTGGGGATGGTACATTGTGTTCTAAAATACCAGAACAAGATCTAGATTAAGAATAAACAACGGTACAACAATTAACATGTAAGACTGATATTGCCTTCCAAGTAGGTTGGTCTGTAAATCTGATGGTGATTGGTGCATATGCTCTGTGCTGGCTCCACTGACCCCTGTACAGCCATTTGAACAATTAACATTATAACCTCTGATTTTTGTTTTTATTTACTGTCGCAGGGATCATTTGTCTTCTTTGAAAACAGCAATTAATAGTGGCGTTTGCAAATGCACTAGTCCACTTGGGAGTAGGGAAAATGATCGGTTTGAGAATATTTCTGCATTCTTAATCTTCTAAAGAGGGAAATGATTTAAAGGGAGGACACAAATCTCCTGTGACATGGCAGGGACTGTATGGGCTCTCTCTCTCCCCTCTCTCTCCCCTCACCCTGTAGCTTTGCGAGGCAGCGGTGGGGAGGGGGATGGAGGGTAGCTAAGAGATCAGGGCTCTAGTTGCTCTCCTCCACTCCCCAGCTCTGCTTCACCCTCACAGGAAAACAAATGTGGTGTTTCAGTCACTGATCACTAAGCTAATTGAGTTTTACACTCTTTTTCTGGACCAAAAAGATCCTTTGAAATGAGGAGGTCGAATTACCTCTCCAGTCAGGCAATAAATAAGTCAAACAAGGTAAGGGGCTCTTGCCAGCATATTTTAGTGCCAAATTCAATTAGTGGGAAAACAGAAGATGCATGGTTGTTCACTTAACTGCTGGATGCATTTCCATTCCCATGATGCTGCCATTGTACACAGCCAATCAGATGGTCCCTGTCAGACAGCTACAGCCCTCAGACAGAGGATGGCTGGAAACATACTGCCCTCCTGGTCATACTGTAATTGAAGTCATTGAGCGATAACACAAGATCACTTGGTTCAGCCGAAGACCATGAGTGTGTGTGTTCACATTATACTCTACTATACACAAATACTTGGATATTGTAATAAACTCTGTAATCAAATATGTTGACATTGTTATTATAACATGAATAACCATGTTGTAATACAATCACTATTCCCATAGCAGGGAGAAAATAATAATTAATAATAATGTCATAGTGTAATTGAAGCTTACTAAACCTTTCAAACTGTACTTTGTCTGTGCAAAGATATACATACTTTTCCCATTATGTAAGCGGTCCTATAGGGCCATTGTGCATTGATTCACAGCACAAGAAAAGGAAACGGACATGAAGTAAGCCTGTAGCCTGGGCATGGAGCACAGAAGGTGGCCGGACAATGTACAGAACAAGAGAGAAAGAGAGGGAAACACAGCTCTGTACACCCAAACTGGCTACAATGTGGCCTTTGTGACATCATAATGCTTTCTGCCCGGGAGATTTTTGGAAAATATTCCAAATTTTCCTAGTCTGCATATCCAGCAATAACATCTTACATCACAGCTCCTACTATATATCCCATGTAGCCGGGGACATTTTACATTTGTGGAGAGTGAAGGGGGGTAAGAAAAACATAGTGAAACAGTTATTATATTCCAATCATGCCCTGGGAGCCCATTACAACATGGCACAGACCATGTTAAAGCTGAGGAGCTGGGCAGCCCAGCTTGCTGCGGAGGGAGGGAGGGCTCCAGGCTCAGGGCTAGGAACCTGCACTATACTGCCAGACTCTCTGTGCTGCCCGCCTGTATAAAACAACTACAGCACACTGGGAGGGAGGGAGGGCTCCAGGCTCAGGGCTAGGAACCTGCATTATACTGCCAGACTCTCTGTGCTACCCGCCTGCCAGCCTGTAGAAAACAACTAGAGCACACTGGGAGGGAGGGAGGGCTCCAGGCTCAGGGCTAGGAACCTGCACTATACTGCCAGACTCTCTGTGCTGCCCGTCTGCCAGCCTGTAGAAAACAACTACAGCACACTGGGAGGGAGGGAGGGCTCCAGGCTCAGGGCTAGGAACCTGCATTATACTGCCAGACTCTCTGTGCTGCCCGCCTGCCAGCCTGTAGAAAACAACTAGAGCACACTGGGAGGGAGGGAGGGCTCCAGGCTCAGGGCTAGGGACCTGCACTATACTGCCAGACTCTCTGTGCTGCCCGCCTGCCAGCCTGTAGAAAACAACTAGAGCACACTGGGAGGGAGGGAGGGCTCCAGGCTCAGGGCTAGGAACCTGCACTATACTGCCAGACTCTCTGTGCTGCCCACCTGCCAGCCTGTAGAAAACAACTAGAGCACACTGGGAGGGAGGGAGGGAGGGCTCCAGGCTCAGGGCTAGGAACCTGCATTATACTGCCAGACTCTCTGTGCTGCCCGCCTGCCAGCCTGTAGAAAACAACTAGAGCACACTGGGAGGGAGGGAGGGCTCCAGGCTCAGGGCTAGGAACCTGCACTATACTGCCAGACTCTCTGTGCTGCCCGCCTGCCAGCCTGTAGAAAACAACTAGAGCACACTGGGAGGGAGGGAGGGCTCCAGGCTCAGGGCTAGGAACCTGCATTATACTGCCAGACTCTCTGTGCTGCCCGCCTGCCAGCCCTTAGCAAATAACTACAGCACACTGACAAATGCTGAGATTGATCCTGGTGGGAACGAAGTCTAAGATAGAGGTTCTCCACCAGCACAGTTGTGCCCTCGGCTTATTGTGGAGATTTTCATATTTGTTTGGTGATTGTTTTTGTTTCTTTGTTTGTTAGTTAGCTGCTCTGATCGTGTCTAGACTTGACAGTTCATGCAGCTTTTGTATTCTGATCATGGAGTTGTGATGATGGAATTCTGAACGTGTCATGCCTCTACACCTACATTTAAATGTGTCTACCGTTTCCGGATTGCCTTTTCCCACAGTATATTCAAATAGTAGTTGGCTAAATCTGATAATAACACAGCCAACTACTGTAGCTAACTAGCCAGCTAACCTCTGTAGGCCAGAAAGCTAGCTAGCGAAGCTAAAGGGATCGCAAACAGGTTAGCATAACTCATAACTCTTCTAGTATAGCCAGAAGTTCTAATCGTTAAATGCTGGCAAGCATTTATGAAGCCAGCAAACACATTCCTCCCAGGCTAGGCATGTATTTCCTCCAACCTTTAATGAAACAAGATGCCTCTCGCTCCCAAAACAAGTTTTCTGGAGTCTTGTGGGCAGAGTGCTGATGACGTTGCCCACTGCATGCGCTTTCGGTAGCCTGATTACGTCCAGATTGAGGAGAAATCTGCACAAAATGTGTCCCTGACCACCTCCTGAAATGGTTAGCCAGATCTGAACACAATCTGACCACAATGCGACTTTTGTGCATCAAGACCTGTCTTTTCAATGCGACCTTCGTATTCTGATAGCAGAAGTCGCATGTAAGTGTCAAATGTAGACGGTCTCTGTGCTAGGTTAGGCAGCAGGCCTGCCGTGCTGGTGGGTTAGTAGAGTGTATCAGGAGCTGCTACCAGGGGCCCTGTGTGAGGACGCTCTCCTCATGTCCCCAGTGCCTGACACAGACTGGCTCTCCTGATGATAGTAACATGAGGTTAGCATTAACGGTGCTGAAAGCACGACAGGTGGGTCACATGAAAGGTTGCTAATTTTCTTTAGCCGGCCAAACACATGGTTCCCATTATTATCATCCTAGAAAAACTGACAATTCTCCAAACTAAATATAAAGAGGCCTCTGTGACCACTACTGTTCGCCACACACTAATTGTAAAAAAAAATATCTTACATTATATATGAATATACATTTCCAAGCGGAGCGTGCTTTGAGGAGGATATTCAGAGGAAATAGACATGCAAAATTGTGTTTTTCAGTGCGGGGAACATGATTGACGTGATGCAAGAAAAACACTTTTGGGGATACATTATCTGTGGATGTAAAGTGATCCGTTAGCAATACACCCAGTTCTAATAAGAGCAACACACTTTCTCCATACTGTTGGATTCCATCTCATCATACTGTTGATTCCATCTCATCATACTGTTCCATCTCATCATACTGTTCCATCTCATCATACTGTTGATTCCATCTCATCATACTGTTCCATCACATCATACTGTTCCATCTCATCATACTGTTGATTCCATCTCATCATACTGTTCCATCTCATCATACTGTTGATTCCATCTCATCATACTGTTCATTCCATCTCATCATACTGTTGATTCCATCTCATCATACTGTTCATTCCATCTCATCATACTGTTCCATCTCATCATACTGTTGATTCCATCTCATCATACTGTTCATTCCATCTCATCATACTGTTGATTCCATCTCATCATACTGTTCATTCCATCTCATCATACTGTTCCATCTCATCATACTGTTGATTCCATCTCATCATACTGTTCCATCTCATCATACTGTTGATTCCATCTCATCATATTGTTGATTCCATCTCATCATACTGTTCCATCTCATCATACTGTTCATTCCATCTCATCATACTGTTGATTCCATCTCATCATACTGTTCATTCCATCTCATCATACTGTTCCATCTCATCATACTGTTGATTCCATCTCATCATACTGTTCCATCTCATCATACTGTTGATTCCATCTCATCATATTGTTGATTCCATCTCATCATACTGTTCCATCTCATCATACTGTTCATTCCATCTCATCATACTGTTCCATCTCATCATACTGTTCCATCTCATCATACTGTTGATTCCATCTCATCATACTGTTCCATCTCATCATATTGTTGATTCCATCTCATCATACTGTTCCATCTCATCATACTGTTCCATCTCATCATACTGTTCATTCCATCTCATCAGAGGAAAAGGAAGAATAAACATTAGTTCTCCAGATAAAACATATAATACCACTGACATATAAATAATGTGGACATGACATGACTTCTGAAAGCTCCCAGTTGGCAAATATGCACCTAGGGCAGTATCTGTTTAGGCTAAGGAAATTCCACAGTTGTAACATTCCATATTTATTTAAGATGAATATAGTTTTCCTGGGAGCGCGTGTGTGTGTGTGAATGTGTGTGCCTTTGTGTGTGTGAGTGTGTGAGTATGTGTGTTGTTTGCTACAACAATCCCCTCAAGGTAGTTTGAGCAGGCTGTGACCTAACAGCAAAATGTTGGAAATTGGAAAAATGACTTCTCTTTCTTGAATAGCTGGAAGATAAGGCCCCGTTAGCAATAAAGTCAGAGAAGTTTAAGCTTATTATGAATACCTCTCAGAGCGCAAAAGCATGTACTGTTGAAATCAAAGAGAGTAATAGACAGGTTAGCCAACCGTCATTTTAAGGATGAAGTCAGTTGTGAAATTATAAAATTGCAAGGTTTTGCTGTCCATATCATACCCTCAGAGCACTCCCAGAAATGATTTAGAAATGGCAGATATCACATGTCAGAAAATGTTCGAAGTTTGTAGGTTGAAAAGAAAAGAGAAACCGATACTAATCTCCCCATTGAATAAAACTGCTAATAATAAGGCCATTTATCTCTTTGCTTAAACAGTGCATACTTTGAAGTTCACAAGAATGTGTGATTCTTAGCAAGTTCCCCTAGCAGCTCGGAGCAGACCTGGCTGTGCTGCACATTCCTGACGGTTTCATGTTCAATTGGCTGTGAAAGTCCACTGCATTACTCCTGCATGCCGGGCTGATAGCATACCAAAACAAGCTTCAAACCTACTACATCCTTTCCTTTTTTTGTAATCACAGGGCAACGTACAAGGCCTGTAAGAGCACCAAATCAGCTTCACGGATTCTTCCACATAGGGAAAGCTAGCGCTCCTTTTGCATACCAGGAACCAGGAACCTGAAAGGTTACCATTACCAGGGCAGCACCACATATCTGTGCATGCATTTTCTGCCCAACAGCTAAAGCTGAAAAGCCCCCAGATGAGATCTGCCGTAAAGATGATATCATAGCATGTGGTTACACAGCAGTCAGTCAGCCAGCCAGGCAGTCAGGTTCCTGCACCAGCCAGCACTCCCCCCCCCCCCCCCCCCCCCCACACACACACACACACACACACACACACAGGCACACACACATACACACACACACAGCCGTTATTGCTCGTCTCCGCTCTGAATATTCATCCATCGTCCTCGACTATCCTAATCACAGTCACTTCCCCTTTAATCACAGGACTGTAATTAGGCCCTAATAAACCATTTTGCCGTCCTCTTGGAGCAGCTCTGTGTCACTCACATATCAAACCATGAAATACTATATTAAAGGCTGTCAACCTCAAAGGAAAGCTCCTCGGGCTGCATAGATACAGAGACTGGAGGCACACCCTCTTACACTAATTTAAATTATCGAGAGCTCCAACATGTGACGCTCGCTACGCCATGCCTGAAACCGAGCTAGGCCAGGCCAAAGCGATGACTATTCCAGACTAAGGTTCTTCTGGTTTCTTATGATGTCGGGTAATTGTTTAAACTTGAGTGGATATGGCAGAAGGTCTTTCTCTGCCTGCCAAGAAGAGAAAAAGTGCCCTGTAGCACTTTTCTCCTCCGTTTTGTTTCTCCCTTTCTAATTCAGTCCAACACAGGCTTCAAGGAAAGCCTCAGTGATTCCATGTTCATCTTGGAGAGCCAGCATTGGGGACGATCACTGACCACAAGTTGATCATGATGATGGTTTAATTAGAAGCCTCTCTCTAGGCTGGCCCCAGCCCAAACTCCTCCACCCTGCAGATGGTGACCAATAAATGTAGCTTCACCGGGGAAGAGGAGGAACATCCCTCCCCTGCTACCATCAGCCCCACCCCTAACCAAGGACATAAAGTGTTCCTCCACTGTGACATTCAACCACAACCCAGGGTCTGGCGTGGTGTGTGTGTGTCAGTGTGTTCCACCAACGCTATTCACATTCAGGCACAAAACTCTCTCCCCGTCTCTCTCTCTAAACTGGTATAGAGCGACCACTCCTGCTTCCATATGAGAAGGGCTTAATGATAGCAGGTTTGTTCCAGTGTAATAATGGTGTTTATAAGGTGGCCGCAATTCAATTGACCACTACAGACTTGCTTTCACTGTGAGGAGAGATGTAAGTGATTGGTTATTTACAGGGGAAACCCTCCGGTCTCTGGGGTTGAGTAAGTTCAACACGGTCATACTTTCAGTTTGTGTGTCAGTGAAGTCATGTATGTGTTTGTACTTAACATCAGTAAGCTGGTGGTGGACGTCCGCAGTCCATCCAGTCCCGTGTGACTAATCCTCAGCCAGGACACCCCGTCCCCTCGTTTCCCCTCCTCGCCTTCCCTTCCCTTGTGCAACCTTCTCGTCAGCCACCCTCCCCCATCCCTCCCTCCCTCCCCAGACCCCTCCCAGAAGTTTCTGCACACTTACTGCCTGGCAGTGTGTGTAACTGTGTGTGTTGTATGTGGGTGTGTAGCATGTAGCGTGTGCCAGAGTGGCTATCCTCTCAGATTGTCAAAGAGGCTCATTGGAAATTCACAGCAGGGTCAAACCACAAGCTTTCTCCATCACTTCAGCAGATTTCTCTTTTTTAAGTCCCATTCAAAAATGTTTTTATTAAAGACTATTCTCTTTGCATTTATGCTTCTGGCACGGAGCAGTCTGGGTTTTCCTCAGAGTGAGCACTATATCTGCACTGTGTGTAAGGACAAGTGCAGTGAAAGCTAACAGAAACATTAGTCACTTCACTCTGTTTCACTGCCCAACTCCATTCTGTTTTTACATTGGTAGTTTGGAGTAAAAATTGCCTCTTTGAGCATGTCCTAAACAAACTAACTGCTCTGAAAGCAAAACTTTGGACTTTTTTCCCACTTGAAATACTATTGTTTCTAAAGAAAGTAGTGAGTTTTAATTCAATTTCGATTTGTTTTCCACTTGGGTCGAAGCAAAATGTTCATATTTTCCGACATAGTGTTTATACTGTGCTGTGGTTAATATGTGCTGGCAGAGAGAGAGAGAGAGAGAGAGAGAGAGAGAGAGAGACAGAGAGAGAGAGAGAGAGAGAGAGAGAGACAGAGAGAGAGAGCGAGAGAGAGAGAGAGAGAGTGAGAGAAAGAGACAGAGAGAGAGAGAGAGAGCGAGAGAGAGAGCGAGAGAGAGAGAGAGAGAGAGAGAGAGAGAGAGAGAGAGTGAGAGAAAGAGACAGAGAGAGAGACAGAGAGAGAGAGCGAGAGAGAGAGAGAGAGAGAGAGAGAGAGAAAGAGAGAGAGAGAAAGAGAGAGAGAGTGAGAGAGAGAAAGAGACAGAGAGAGAGAGAGAGAGAGAGAGTGAGAGAAAGAGACAGAGAGAGAGACAGAGAGAGAGAGCGAGAGAGAGAGCGAGAGAGAGAGAGAGAGGAATATGACAGCTCCTGCTCCTGCTATGCCAAATGACTGGTGAGGCAGTAGGACTTTGTCATGTGGAACACATTTCTACGATATTTATTTATATACTGTATTGACACAAACTCTCCATTCTAGAGAGGCCCCAAGTAGATACAGTAAGCTGTAGCTCTGAGAGACATGGACTCAGTAGCCTCAACCAATCACAGCTCCCTATACTGATGAGCAACACAAAAACATTTCTAGCACGCAGCTTTAAACTGTGAGTACTCACTCAAGCAGCCAAATATAGTTTTTATACAGCCTACTGTTGAAGAGGAGGGTTGACCAGCATTGTCCTTCTCAAAACAACTCCAGTTCAATCTGCTCCAGTAGCAGGAGACTCCGTTCAGTCCACTTCCACAGTATCAGAGAGGTCTGGGGCGACACAGAGTATATTACCTTAGACGAACACTAACATCATTATCTGCTGAGTCCTCACAATGAGGAATGTTCAGACAAGCTGCTCTCAGCCTCCGTCTCTCGTCTCCTCACCACTCCACACCATGAGGGCCTCTCTTTCTCTGTCCCTCTCTTCTCTCTGTTCCTCCCTCTCTCTTGCTCCCTCTCTCTCTCTCTTTCTCTCTGAACAAAGGTATGAGTAAATTATACATGATGCAATAACGACATTCTAATTTTCTCAGAGAAGGCAAAAGAGAGAGAGAGCTTGTGGTTGAGTCTGCTGAAGCCATTTTCTCATGACGCACATCGAGGGCAAAGCCCTGTAAAAAAAATCAAAGTCGGTGTAAATAATCATGGAAGAAGGAAACAAAAGACCTGGGTTTGTACCAGGGGAAACATTTTGGTTAACTTCATCAAAAAGTCAGCCACAAGAGCCCCCCCCCCCCCTTCCTTTGTCACTTTAATTTATTTTTGGCATTATGCATTCCCAGTTTCCACACGAAAAGTGTAGGGAATCTTGACTTTGGCTCAATACATCCCAGCTTTTTCAAATCATTTTCCAGGACGTTTTTAGTCACATTGCCTATTCCATATGTCAGCAACTGATCAGTACTAGACCTTGCCACTAGGTCCAGTTCTATGGGTCTATGTAAATGTTAGCATCTATCCATAGAAAAAGAGATACTGTAAAAGACCTGAGAGATTATACCATCCATACTCAGTAAGCTTTTTCCAATATATTATTTAAGAGATGGAGAACGGAGAACATGCATGCGCTGATGTCTCAGATTTCTGGGGCCTTATTAATATTGCGTAGAAACTATTCTTAAATACTACTTACGAATGGAATTTAGAATGTTCGTACACATAGAAAAATAGTGATTTATCAAACAATCCTACGAGCGTGATACGCACACCTGGAGGAGATAACCATTGATAAATACCAATCGTTTTTAGCCTCAGTGCTTGTGCACGACCTTGGCTATTTGCATTGTGAAACGCTCCTAATTAACCATATATGGTCAAAATCATCCCTTTAAACCTGTGGGGAATATATAACGCCGTACAATTAAAAACAACAGCGCAACCAAAAAAAGCTACGAAAAAAATAACTTTTCAGAGACTTAATAGAGGTGTCTAAATATTTTACTTGGCTCACTCAGTTGTGGCTTGACCAGTAAAAATAAAAACATAGCTACAAAGAGAGGACCATTAGGAAAATTCAAGTTGATTTAGCCATGGCAAATATACTTTAAATGAGTGGGCAACTCACTAATAAGCAATCCATCCTCAACAGCTCCCTCCTGTAGCTATGTAGGCCAACATTGCTGTTCTACAGAATGAACGAGTCGTGCGTTCCGCCTGGCCACTACATTCAGCAGTATTTTTTTTGCGCATTACATAACCTATCACCTGCACATTAATAGTGGAAACCTTTTCTGTTCACATAGATTAACTCGTTTTGGGATGGTGTTTTTATGGCGTTGTGGGTGCCGTCTATTGCTCCGTTCGTGTTTGTGAACCCATTGATGGCAAAGAAACCCCTCTTGAAATGGTGTATGGAAATTGTATGTTACAGTTTGTTTTGCTAATGATTGCATTCAAAACATTGGCTCATCGAGGGATGTGAGATGCCGATCGGCGAACTCCCGCTGAAAAGTGCCCATTGCTAAACACCCGAGGGTTGATAGCACTTTGATGTGCAACGAAATGGCAAGCGTTTGCCTTTCTAAAGTTGGCCTTAAATCCTTGCAAAGATCCTATACGATTGGTTTTGGGAAACGATATCTATACTTTCAGCAAAAACAGTCCTACCTGTCTCTAAAAACATGCTCTCTGCAAAATGAAGCGTGTGCCAAATCTTCCAACAGAGCAAGATCAGCCATCTCTAATTTGATTTCCCATTATCTGAGTCTTTAATAGTATTTCAACAATGGTTTCACTTTCACACGTGCCTCTAATTTAACAAATTACTGTACTTTATATGGATTATTATGTAAAACATGGACTGATGGGGTCAAATGATATATGGCCTGTCAAGATACAGTTGAAGTCAGAAGTTTACATACACTTATGTTGGAGTCATTAAAACTCGTTTTTCAACCACTCCACAAATTTCTTGTTAACAAACTATTGTTTTGGCAAGTCGGTTAGGACATATTTGCGCATAACACAAGTCATTTTTCCAATATTTGTTTACAGACAGATTATTTCACTTATAATTCACAGTATCACAATTCCAGTGGGTCAGAAGTTTACATAAACTAAGTTGACTGTGCCTTTAAACAGCTTGGGAAATTCCAGAAAATTATGTCATAGCTTTAGAAGCTTCTGATAGGCTAACTGACATCATTTGAGTCAATTGGAGGTGTACCTGTGGATGTATTTCAAGGCCTTCCTTCAAACTCGGTGAGTCTTTGCTTGACATCATGGGAAAATCAAAAGAAATCAGCCAAGACCTCAAAAAAGAAAATGTAGACCTCCACAAGTCTGATTCATCATTGGGAGCAATTTCCAAATGCCTGAAGGTACCACGTTCATCTGTACAAAAAACAGTACGCAAGTATAAACACCATGGGACCACGCAGCCGTCATACCGCTCAGGAAGGAGGCGCGTTCTGTCTCCTAGAGACGAATGTACTTTGGTGCGAAAAGTGCAAATCATTCCCAGAACAACAGCAAAGGACCCTGTGAAGATGCTGGAGAAAACAGGTACAAAAGTATCTATTTCCACAGTAAAACGAGTCCTATATCAACATAACCCAAAAGGCCGTTCAGCAAGGAAGAAGCCACTGCTCCAAAACCGCCATAAAAAAAGCCAGACTACGGTTTGCAACTGCACATGGGGACAAAGATCGTAATATTTTGAGAAATGTCCTCTAGTCTGATGAAACAAAAATAGAACTGTTTGGCCATAATGACCATCATTATGTTAGGAGGAAAAGGGGGGATGCTTGCAAGCCGAAGAACACCATCCCAACCGTGAAGCACAGGGGTGGCAGCATCATGTTGTGGGGGTGCTTTACTGCAGGAGGGACTGGTGCACTTCACAAAATAGATGGCATCATGAAAAAGGAAAATTATGTGGATATATTGAAGCAACATCTCAAGACATCTGTCAGGAAGTTAAAGCTTGGTCATAAATGGGTCTTCCAAATGGACAATGACCCCAAGCATAAGGACATCAAAGTCAAGGTATTGGAGTGGCCATCACAAAGCCCTGACCTCAATCCCAAAGAAAATTTGTGCGAGCAAGGAGGCCTACAAACCTGACTCCGTTACACCATCTCTGTCAGGAGGAATGGGCCAAAATTCACCCAACTTATTGTGGGAAGCTTGTGGAAGGCTACCCGAAACGTTTGACCCAAGTTAAACAATTTCAAGGCAATGCTACCAAATACTAATTGAGTGTATGTAAACTTCTGACCCACTGGGAATGTGATGAAAGAAATAAAAGCTTAAGTAAATCACTCTCTACTATTATTCTGACATTTCACATTCTTATAATAAAGTGGTGATCTAACTGACATAAGGCAGGGAATTTTTACTAGGATTAAAAGTCAGGAATTGTGAAAAGCTGAGTTTAAATGTATTTGGCTAAGGTGTATGTAAACTTCCAACTTCAACTGTATGTTGCATGAATTCACAATGGAAATACAATTAAATCTAAAAATTATTTAATTATTACTCTCACAATTTAAAAAATGTTCAACATATATTTCTCCCATTCTACGCTTGGTAAGCAGTTCCCTTATTCCACCACTATGCACCTTGTGTACGCATGGTCATGGCTGTTTTCTAAATTTACATACACTCAATCAAAAGTTCCTATTGATAAATCCCACACTTTGTGTGGAAATTATCCTATGCATGGTTTACGCACAGATTTGTGCCTATGCATGATTGATAAATGAGGCCCCAGGACTTTATTTTGCATTTAAGTAATTCTTCAGTGACACAGTGACACATGGAGGGGCAAGCTGTTTAATATAGACTGACACTCCTTGTAAATCAAGGTGCCAAATCATATCTGATCAATTAGTGACCTCGTGTCATTACTCTGCACAGTAAACTTTGTGATCTATCATTTGGTGACAGTTTTGCAATGTATAAAGATGTGGATGGCAGTGGAGAGCCTTAAAAAGAAATAGAGCCCCAGTATTGTACAGCATCAGTGCTGCTGAGCGTCATGTCTCAACTAAACTGCTCCCAGCATGCTTTACACCGGAGCAGAGAGCAGGGAGCAGCGCAGCACAGACACAATCGTGGAGCATATTTTACATCTCATATCTGATGGAACTGGCAGATATCAGGCTAACTGTCAGCCTCCAGGAACTGGCTAATGTCTAACCTGCGAAAACAGAAAAGCACCGTGCTAACCCGAGCTTCATTGTGGAATACACACAGGCAGATGCAAGAGGACACTAAATCATAAATTATCTTTCGGAACCAAAGAGGCTGAATTTTCAAAGATGAAATACGACACGTGTGGTTCTCCATAAAGCATGGTTACCTTACTGTATATGCTCTAATGTTAAAGGGATACTTTGGGATTTAGGCAATGAGGCCCTTTATCTACTTCCCCAGAGTGAGATGAACTTGTGGACACCATTTTAATGTCTCTGTCCAGTATGAAGGAAGTTAGAGGTAGTTTGCTGAGCCACTGCTAACTAGTGTTGACTAGAAGTCTATGGGTGTCAGCTAGTATGCTATCTCTAACTTCCTTCATACTGGACACAGAGAGATAAAAATGCCAAAATCCTGAAGAATCCCTTTAAGTAGTACAGGACGCTCCAATTTCAGCTCATTACAAACCTATGCATAACATGTACATATATATTTTTTACCTTTATTTAACAAGGCAAGTCAGTTAAGAACAAATTCTTATTTTCAATGATGGCCTAGGAACAGTGGGTTAACTGCCTTGTTCGGGGGCAGAACAACAGATTTTTACCTTGTCAACTCAGGGATTCAATGTTGTAACCTTTCGGTTACAAGTCCAATGCTCTAACCACTAGGCTACCTGCATGCAGGAGTCGACTTTTCAAGAGGAAAGGGAATTTCCTATTTTACATTTCCAAGTAAGACTTTTCATGGAGCTTACATCATTCCCAGTAAGTTTATCCAGTCGGGTTTTCCAAATTACTAGTGTCACCAATCCTCCTTGTAAATGCTAATATCAATGGACAAAATGCATCCTGAATGTAATACATTGTAATTAGAACAGGGTGACGGGCATACAAAGTTTTCTTCCTGGTACCTCGCTCTCACCCAGAGAGCTGCCCATGTTGGTTTCCAGTTTGATATTTCCATAGTGTCCTTTTGTACTAAGTCCTTGGCAGCGGCCGGCACAAGGGAAGGCCTGATCCAAACACAATGGGGATCACAAGGGAAGGCCTGATCCAAACACAATGGGGATCACAAGGGAAGGCCTGATCCAAACACAATGGGGGATCACAAGGGAAGGCCTGATCCAAACACAATGGGGATCACAAGGGAAGGCCTGATCCAAACACAATGGGGGATCACAAGGGAAGGCCTGATCAAACACAATGGGGGATCACAAGGGAAGGCCTGATCCAAACACAATGGGGGATCACAAGGAAAGGCCTGATCCAAACACAATGGGGGATCACAAGGGAAGGCCTGATCCAAACACAATGGGGATCACAAGGAAAGGGTTGTTCTGAGGCCTTTGTATTCGAGCAGCATAGAGGCCCACATCGCAGTAATCTCTCTTCCCTCGTTCTCTCACAAGACCCAACCTCAGATCTTCTCCAATTCAGGAAGGACAGAGACCACAATACACTGTCGAACAAACCAACAAGGAACTGTTGATCCCGGCACCGTTTGGAGAAATATGCAACAAGGTCACTAACTAATAACAAGTAATGTAAATCATGGAACGCAAGAGTGGGATTTCATGGCCTTTCCACAATAAAGGTTATGAATAAATACTGCCAATGAATACAGTGCATATAGAATATGAAATATCACTGTCAATGTCAACAGTTGACATGACAATAACGTACACTAAATCATGTCTATTCTGAGGGCTAAAATAAAACAGGCAGCCAAAACGAGAGGCTAGATAAAGAAAACTAAACTCTCCACAAAAGGAGCGTGGACTGGCATTCACATTTGTACAAAATTATAGGTGTATTGAGAGAAGCATGCAGGAGTCGACCGCTTGCACACTCCTAGGGAAAGATGACAACACTCGGCTGCTTCAGTGTACTGTGCTAACTGTGTGCCGAGCAAGGGCTCCCAAAACCACTGCATTTTAATTACAGGCAGCACTGTGGGCCTCTTTGATATGGAAATAGAGCCAGTCATCTTCACACATGGACTGTGCAAATCTTCATGTGACTCGTAGAAACAATGAGCTGTACTAATTCCTCCAGCTGACAGTGCTACTGATTACCGTCCCCTACAGAAACAGCCCTGTGTCAAAAACACACGGCCACCAAGGCCCCTCCAATTAATTCTACATATTAATGTGTGATATTTAGAAAGAGAGTATTCAACAGAGACTATTTACCATAGCCGGCACTGTTGCATTTTGAAGTCTAACTTAATTATGCACAACTATGCTTTGGATTAAAATAAATTGTCCAATTATTTTGCAGTCCAAACGTGAAACATATTCAATGGGTGAGTGAATGAAACAGTTCAAATTGTACCCCTTTGGTGAGTTATGAAATTATATTGTCCATGTGAAGCGATACAATTGCTCAAAATGTACATTGGTTTAGCTTTATTTATACCCGTGTAAAATACTAATACTAATTTTGAAATCATAATGTTCAAACCCAGTTCCCTACCAAACACTTAACAGCTAATGTGATACTAGAGGTCTGGTTGATTCTATAGGGAAATCTCTCTCTATCTCTCTCTGGTACTGTACCTTGGTCTTCAACGTGTAATGTGATACTAGAGGTCTGGTTGATTCTATAGGGAAATCTCTCTCTATCTCTCTCTGGTACTGTACCTTGGTCTTCAACATGTAATGTGATACTAGAGTGGTTGATTCTATAGGGAAATCTCTCTCTATCTCTCTCTGGTACTGTACCTTGGTCTTCAACGTGTAATGTGATACTAGAGGTCTGGTTGATTCTATAGGGAAATCTCTCTCTATCTCTCTCTGGTACTGTACCTTGGTCTTCAACGTGTAATGTGATACTAGAGGTCTGGTTGATTCTATAGGGAAATCTCTCTCTATCTCTTTCTGGTACTGTACCTTGGTCTTCAACGTGTAATGTGATACTAGAGGTCTGGTTGATTCTATAGGGAAATCTCTCTCTATCTCTCTCTGGTACTGTACCTTGGTCTTCAACGTGTAATGTGATACTAGAGGTCTGGTTGATTCTATAGGGAAATCTCTCTCTATCTCTCTCTGGTACTGTACCTTGGTCTTCAACATGTAATGTGATACTAGAGGTCTGGTTGATTCTATAGGGAAATCTCTCTCTATCTCTCTCTGGTACTGTACCTTGGTCTTCAACATGTAATGGGATACAGGTGCTGATGGTTTTCAATTTAAAGAAAAGGATGCACTCAACCTATTTAATTGAATGTAATTGTATGTAGTTCATGTAATCTCACAGCAGAAGTCATCTGGACCCAAGGTTACTAAGAAGAAAACAATGAAAGCCTTTATAAAGAAACAACACATTTAGCTTGGACTGCAGCTAAAATACAAACAACTTCACTGACATGTCCCGATGTGCAGTAGATTCAGAATCCGTATTCTAATCTAAAGCAAGATTGCAATTTGGGAGTGTAGTTAAACCCCAGATAAGATTAGCCTAGCTAATTTTTACTTAAAATTCAGAAAAAAAATCTTAAGTCTGATAATAACTAAGTATGAGGACTTACGCATCTCACCAAGACCATGTGTCTAATCATTAATCTACAGTATCCATCTTCAAGACTTGAAAATCATCTGTGTCTGTACAGTTAGATAGCTAGCCTCTGGATGCCCCCATTGTCTGATACTGATGTCTCACTAGAAAAATTTATTTCATCAATATTTCAAGACTCACCCATCACCCATGAGTGGTGAGAATGGTTTGTACTGAGAGGCGTACATTTTCTCTAGGAACAAAACCATTACATTCAGAGATGGAGCCTGGACCCTCTCTAGACTGTCAACGTTGGAAATGCAAAGATCCTTGAGATGTGTTCACCTCAAGCCAGAAAGGGCATAAAAAGATGTGAGGATTCTTTGAAAGTCATTTTAGGCATGTTTCATTTACATTGGAAGTCTTCACTTAATTTATTAAAACTGCATTCACAGTTTGCATAATGAAAATCATTGTGCATTAATGTGCTGTAAAGAGCATCTTTTTTTAATTGTGTCATACAAGAAGATCATAATGGTGCCAGATCTGAAGGTGCCAAAGCCCTTCAATAATGCACGTTGAGAACTTGAAGCAGAAAAATCAGAGGACTACAAAAGAAAGACTCCTGTAATGAACATGTTGCCATCGGTTTTGATCATTGTTGAAATATTCTGCTGCAAATTAGCTAACACTTATAAAGACAGATGTCACAACATGCTCTGCCACATTTATTATCCCCAGAAATCCTCTCCCTTCTGCTGCCACACGCCCTACCTTTACCAGGCCTGCTGTTGTTTACCTGCTTCTCTCATCTTGTTTATCATTAGGCCTCGGCTGCCACTCCACTCCCCCTCAGACATGGAGAGAAGAGGAGAGGAGAGGGGGACTAGTACCTGAGCCAGCCTCAACTCAACTGACTCCTGTGCCTTTCCCTGCCAGCCTGCATCCAAGGAGCAACATCTCTCTCATTATTCATACTGTAACTGCGGCAACTATTACTATCACACTGACTGATTCAAAATCTCAATTGGAAAAACAAGAAGTTAAAAAAGGAGAGACTTAAGTGAAGATTGCATCTGTCATGGATGACCTTATCCAGTAACCCCCTGACAGACAGACTATCACAAGCCAAGCACAGTAAAGTGTCTGGGGTACAACAAGAAGAAACAGACGTGCCCCGTACACACACACACACACACACACACAGACACACACACAGACACACACACACACTCGCGTGCAAACGCACTCGTATCAACTCGTATCATTTGTATAATTTTACCTCATTAACCCAGAATCATTTGGCCCAACTTAAATATCCAATATAGCTCAACGTATCAAATTCATAAAGTTGCTGTAAAGTACTCTACATAATGTAGGCTATTTATAAAGGCAAGTTGTAACATCAAATGTTATTGATCTTGGAAAGTTGTTATTTCTCATGCTATTAGAGCAATAGCATTTTGAGGACAAGGAGTTCCGTTTGGCAAGGGAATTAGCTACGGATAAACCAAGGCCATACAATTAAACCAACAATTCAACTTACTTTACCTCATTGTTCTAGGATGCATAACTCTGTCTTAAGCATAATCACTAATGAAACCAGATGAAGCCTGTACTGCAAGGGCTAAAATAATCCACAGACAGAACAACAGTACACTTTCAATACACTTTTCTTATTCTTATTTTCTTATTTCAGTCTTCATTGTCAATTCATATTTCTAACTACTGAAGCACAGAAACATCCCATACATATCCATTGTGTCCTATAATAGTTGTCTCTGAGGCTATTATGGAGTGGCACTGATGTAGCAGTTAACAGATCAGACTCAGTAAAAGCAACCATTGATGCAAAATGCACATACCAAAAACATACAAGAAAGACATGTGTAAATGTTTTCAAATCATTATAAAATATTTTAAAATCACCAAACCCATTAGTCATCAATTTCAAATACCGTGTACATAGGCCTACATACATTCAATATTCTGTACATACGGTACATGCATACATGTGTGTGTGTGCGCACACACACACACACACGCATGCACGCACGCACACACACACACACATTCTCACAGACACACACACATACATAGACTACACACATAAATACACACACACACACATAGTAAATAGAGTGATGAACTAACACTATGTGATAAGAGTAGTAATGTATTCCACAGTAGGTAAGATACCCCTTTTGAGACAACCAGCTCACATCATGTAATTGGAAAGGGAACCATTCAAAGTTAATGTAATGCCCCAGTTTTAAATTGATGCAGCACTGGTCTTCAGCCTGCCTCCGTAGAGAGCACATCAACATTCAAATAAACACACATGGTAGGCTACTGACCCTACACCGGCCTTCCCAGCTTCATGAAGCTAATTGCTGTGCATGATATGCATAGCACAAAATAATTGACCAAATATATATTACAACATACTCCTTAAACTAACAATAGCCTGGTATGGAATAAAACAGATCCCTTTCTGCATGTTGTCTTGCTGAGATCTAAAACCACAATATTTCCATAGACTCAATAACTAAAATCAAGCATTGCATTTGCATTGTGCTCACACACATTTTTCAAAATATGATAACTATTGTGGTCAAGTGTGTTTTAAACTCACATTGCAGGTCTAGATTGCGCTGTCAATAATGACAATATTTCTGTACTGTCTAATCAAAAGCAATACATTTAACCCTCAGGAAAACAATACATTCATCAAACGTAAACGTATGTAACATTATTAGGCTACTAAATAGGACAACACTTGTTCTAATAACACCATTTTTTGTTATTGTTTTGCTCATCATCAGCGGTCGTTAAATGACAGAAAATGAGTTTCCAATTGCAAAGTTCGTCTCGCAATATGCAACTCTATTGATCTGGGATTGAATGGGGGGGGGATCTATTAAACAAGAGAGCCACCGTGAAAGAGCGCCAAGCACAGGCTGTGAAGCATGCGGTTTCGGTATGTCAAAATGCACTTCTAAATCTCTGAACTTACTGGCACCATATGCGTCAGGGAGTCGATATCTTTATGTCCCGATCCAGTTCGGAAATGTTTTTCTCTCTCGCAAAACCACAAGTCCACGTGCAGATAGTCCTGAAAAGCAAACAGTAGGAAATATATGAAATGTTACAATAGGTGAGATTTTAAACCATAAATCTGAATCAAAATGCCAAATACGCACCAAAATGGTTAATAAAGCATTTAAATCAACTTTCATCATCGTATTAAAAGTTAAACAAATAATCCAACGTCCTGGATAATATAGACCTAATCAATATAACCTTTGATTTCAATAACAGCTTTGTGTACAAGACAAACACACAGAGCAAGAGGTCAAATTAAAATATTATCTGTATGTGTAAAAACGTAGGTAGGTTTCAATTATAAAAATCGATTACATCTACCATGTTATTCATATTATATTGTAATGTTCCTTTCATCCATTTTATTGCGGTGTGAAGCGACTGTGGCCTACGTTAATTTTAGAGTATTTAGAGTGCGTAAAAAATAAACAAAGATGGGCAGAAACGGAGAGAAAAGGGACCTGGAAATCGCGGAGTCATTTTTTATTTCCCTGATAAAATACGAGTTGAAACAGCCGTGCAGTGAACCATCAACAGAACTCCTTTGCTCCTCACTAATTTGTTACCGGCAGTGTTAAACTGTCCGTCAGAGGAAAAACTATCTCATATTGAGCAGCCAGACAGTGCCGAATGTCCCTGTATAGCAATCAGGACAATGTGCTGAATTGGCAGTCTAATTATAAATGTGACTTCCATTGGGCTCCGGTGCCACCTTACCTTATGAGGGAACTTGCACTCTCAACTAACAGCAACTGTTCAAAACAAAATACCATTGCGAGACCAACTTCACCCGAACAGAGGAACACGCCGGACGATTGTTCTTCACCCATGCACCCTCTCACTTAAGACATTATTGTATTATTAGACATCGGGTTATTCTGACGGACTGGACATTATTTGGAAGGCAAATAGGAGAAAAGTTAAGCTGTCTTCAATGAAGGTTTCAGATTCCGCATCTGGGTGGGCACAGCAATCCTATTGTATTTATTTCAAAGGTTAAGAAAAAAGGAACATGGGAATATTCCCCGGTAGCAATAGCTGTAGGCTACAGAGTCCATATTTGCAGTGACAGAGAAAACCTCTGTATTCCTCCTCTCATACTTTAAAAACTAGGCTATCCATTGTCAGCTTCCTCTGTTTTATATTAAATTGTTATCACTGCTTGTGCATAAGTTAGAGCTTTAGTTAGAGCTTTATCTGAGACTGCGAGTGTTTCATTTTGGGAAGCACCTTGTAAATTATGGGCTATCTTCACACAACAGACAAGTTCACACGAACTGCGTGGCATTTGTCCTCCCACTACCTTCGTATATAATCGTGTTTTTGGGAAAATATCAAGCACTTTCAAAAGCCATGTGTGATATTAAAATAGCTAAATATCTGATTATAGTCTACTATGCGGTAAAAGTTATATAAAAATAAAAAATCTAAATTAAAAATGAGGGAAACTATATCCAATCTATAACACTTGGAAACAAATCAAATGTAAATATTTAGAATATTTAGCATACAATTAAATCTGTGCTTCCAATTATCTGCACTGTATCTATAGCCAGAGTCACACCTGTCCATGATAGGTAAAGACAATAGTGCAAAAGAAACAAAATAATTACACCAGATGACTTACGTTAGTCCCTAAAACAGTCCGAGAGCAGCGCTTTGTATGCTTGTAGGGGAAGCCTTGTCCAGGTATATCGTCTCTAAATGGGATAGCCTTTCGAGGAGTAGTTGGTTTTAATTTATGGCTTATGCATTCTTTTAAGGTCAATTTGCCTGACCTCCAGCTAAAGTTAAGGCAGAGTGAATTCCCAACCTCGTACAACATAGGAAACAATTACGAATATACATGTTTTACACTGAATTATAATTCCGGTCAAACGATGAATGTAGATTACTTAGAGTTTGGAAGAAATACAACTAAATAAACCATATGCTCAAGTTCGAAAAAACTTGTAAATCTCGCATCCAGAAATATCAGGGCGAAAGGAAGGGTATGGAAGGGGACCTAGAGCAACGCGCACGTCATTGTCAATGAATAGTACCGCTCTGTGGACAAAAGTGAAATTGCCTTCCAGTCCCATAGGAGAAAGTTATTGAGCATCCGGATACCAACACCATAGCAAAACACATATAAACTGATGATAATTTTTAAGAGTTGAATTTCGCGAAAAGACTTTGCGGATGCGTAACCAACAATTAAATAAAAAGGGTTGCGCGTAATTCATACAGCCTACTCCTAGCCTACCTAGCTGTATGTTGCTTAAATCAGTAACCTAACTGCTAATCCAAGTGAAATATAGAGCTGTTGATATCAATATCTCGAGACGCACGATTGAATGTAACTTAGAAGTTACACAAGTCTCCTGTGGCGGTAAATAAAACAGGGCATCATTATTACAGTAGCTATCCAAACCTTTCCAGAGAACGCTTGCGCTTGTCTTTTTCACGCACTCTGCTTTCGTATTGCGTTTACCACGGCTTTCGCGATTGAGAAACAATAAATAAGAATGTTATCATATTCCCCTTACAAAAAACGCCCTACAAACAACTAATTTCACCCCATGAAACCTGAACAAAGAAGCGTGAGAGAGAGAAAACAGTTTTAACACCCCTATTGACATCGAAAGAGGCGAACTGTTTACGTACCAACAAAAACAGGCTAAATAACGCAGTTTAAATGAAAACACGATACAACATGTTAAAACTAAGCACGTTTTACCTTGAGATCAGCCGAGAAAAGAGAGATGCAGGTCCTGACGGTATCGTATCCCGAGTCGTGTGTTTCGCGCTATATTATGTTAAAACATTACGATTACTATCTGTAGAGAAAAGGAAAGAGAACTAAAGTCTGCTGTGGTTCCCACTGGCTATATGAGGGGATCCCGTTCTTTCTATGAAGTTTAATTGTCAAAACTGCAAGGAGCTTTTGTTGTTATCTATCCTCTTTATCTCCCTCTCTCTCAGAGACAAGAGAAGACGACGCAGAGCTGTCAATCTTGGCAATCAATGTGAGCGGCCATGTCGCAAGTATTCAAAGCATTTCCCGTCGTGCAACATCAGAAAGTGAGTGGCCAGGGCATTGATCTGAGGAAGGCAAAGAGGCAGGACTCCCCCTCCCAGCCCAGACAAGACAAGAGATGCGAAAGAGAGAGAGCGAGAGAGAGAGTTTAGTGAGTGATTAGACAGAGGGAGATTTTGCTCTTGATTTCATTAAATACAACAATTATCCGATTATTATACAGCAGCACAATTGAAAGTTGTGACAACATAATTTGCACTTCAACAAACTCCAATAAGAGTTATTGTCCTATTTACCTGTAAAGTGGACTGTGTAAGGCTTTCTTTTTTGTCTTTTGCCTTACTCTAAATTAATGGAACAATTTTATCAACAGCACATGCCAGAAACGCTCTTCAGAGTTGAAGACAGAAAACTACTCGGTTAGGGGTTAGTTATACTGTACCTATAATATTACACTGCTGGCCTTTATAACAGATCAAAACTACTCGGTTAGGGGTTAGTTATACTGTACCTATAATATAACACTGCTGGCCTTTATAACAGATCAAAACTACTCGGTTAGGGGTTAGTTATACTCTACCTATAATATAACACTGCTGGCCTTTATAACAGATCAAAACTACTCGGTTAGGGGTTAGTTATACTCTACCTATTATATAACACTGCTGGCCTTTATAACAGATCAAAACTACTCGATTAGGGGTTAGTTATACTGTACCTATAATATAACACTGCTGGCCTTTATAACAGATCAAAACTACTCGGTTAGGGGTTAGTTATACTGTACCTATAATATAACACTGCTGGCCTTTATAACAGATCAACTGAAGCTTTGATATGAAGTGACGTGTAAAGAACTCGAGTGTCAACCATACCATTTTATGACAAACGATATGTGGTGTAGGCTATAACAGTCATAGATCGATTGTCTATGTTGGGTAGGAATTTAATGTAGTGGGAATACGTTGTTACACTGTAGCCTATAGCCTACATTGATAATTTCAGCATTATATAGACGAAATATAAGTTAATACAGGAAAGCGAAAGGCAATTAATAAAGTATTTCATAAAAATGTGTCATCGTTTCAAATATAAGAAGATTATCTATCTCAAATAGGGAGCCCGCCTGTTCCCATTCGTCTGATCTGTATAAAATAATATCAATATCAGCAAGGTTTATGGTGTTAGTTATAACTCAGTTATTGAGAACTCAATATATCACTTTTATAAAAGGAGCAAATCATTTTACTGCAAGTCATTGATTAACTCATGGTTAATCATCCTATGATGCATACACATAACATTGGAGATCGATGTGCTATTGTCTTTTCAATACACAAAATAGTGTATAGACTTTGACGTTTTGTTTTGGTTGACATAGCCTACAAGGTTTATGCAAACAAACAAAAAAACGTGTTATTGATGATTGAAACAACCAGTGGTAGGTCAACCTGTCTCAAAAAAGTATTTCAAAAAATATATTGGTAGCCCACCAAAACACTTACTTATTACTTTACATATAATAGGCTACATTGTAAAATGTAAATGAAGTGACATTTTTTATATCAAAATAATATTTGGGTCACTAGGCCTACCAAGCAAATGTTTTCCACCCCCTTGAACATTCAATATAAAATATTTCAAAGGCGTAAATATAATTACTGGTTTTTATTATAGGCTACAATTCCATTGACATTCGAGGAATACAATCACTTCTCAAGATTTCTATAGTAGCCTGCTATGTATCCTCAAAATCGTAAAAGACAATAAAACATCTATCGCATCAAAGGTCTGTATAGACCAAACTCTAGCGGACATAATTAACGACAAATAGAACAAAAACATTTCAACAGTAGGCTATACATCTTGATATTAGATGGACAACTCTTCTGAGGAATAATAGTTCAACACCCTTTGTCAGCTGTAAAGGTAGGTAGGCTACAGTGAAGAAAAGTAACGGTCCACCGCGGGGCGATATGCAGGCTACAGGTAAGAGGTAAGTAAGAACAGGTTGCAGCACACTGGGAGCCACTTGAGTTACGCGCTGCCTTCATCTACACTCAACAGAATCGACTATCACTATCCTGCACCATCATCAATTAAAATGAATCCCAACAACAATATGACATAAGGAACAATGCGATAGCTAATTGAAAATGCAAAGGAAAAAGTTTGTAATATACAGCATAGACGGACAAAACAAAGTAAGACCAAACCTTTAACACTCGCTTTCAAGAACAGCAGGACAATGGTTTCATTCATTCAATAGGTAAATAAGACAATGTTGTACTTACAATGACAGGGACAGAAGCAGTAGGAAATACTGTTTGTTAACTGAAGAGTCACAGAGGGCTAAAAAGAGGAGGGGAGGAGAAGAAGTGGGAGAGAGAGAGAGAGCGAGAGAGAGAGAGAATATAGCCCCTTCACAAATCTTATCGCATCTGCTCTGGCTCTTCTCTGTCTTTCATTTTCACATTCCTTTTGTTCAAGAGAAAATCATACCCACACGTCACGTATTTTTATTATTCATTTTGAGCATTACGTTCAAGACAGCAAACCTAACGCACTGCAAACTTTTCCTCACAATAAGTGCGTTGTCTCCTTTTGTTCTGAAATATAAATGTATAATTCAAACAAGCTCATCTTCGCTAGGGGCTAACTAATGCTCACCAAGCTCCCCAAAAAACCTGGAGCATAATACTCAGGTATTGTTTCTTTTTATATGTTATTAAGATTGGTAAGTTCTACAGAAACAAAGGAGTGTAAGTCCTAGTAACGATGGAGAACACTTGTTTCATTATTAAGTGGTCCAAGGAGACTTTGTGTGGATCTTCTATTGGATCTTAAATGAGAACGAAGAAACGCATTGCTCTTCAATGACGATGCAGTCAAGCGATTCCTCAAATTTGAAAAACAAGGATGTTGGCACATTTTGGATTTCCCTCTGAGGTACAATATTCAAATGTGTTCTTTCAAGTAGTTAGAATTTCAGTGTGGTTAATGTTAAAGACAATTAAAACATCTTATCTTATCTGTGTAATTATTCGCAAAGTCATATTGTACATAGGCCTACACTAGGGAAATGGCATGTTGTGTTGAAATCAAGAGGCCTATTGTATTTTTGATTATAAAACATTGATGTGTGCGATGCATATTGTTGAGAGCAATGTGTTTTAATAATTCATTCATTAACTTACTGACATATATTTAATGTAACATTTTATATTTTCGTGTTTCATTTATTTAACATTAAAAAGGTAAGCTAGAACCATTCAAATGGCAGTTAAGTGTACTTGTTAGACGTGACTCATACGCCACCTTTCGGTGACTTTGAGAATTTCCTCTTGCACCTCTCGCTCATGAAACACACTGTAAATAGGATTAATTTGTAACACAGAGAGAGAGGCAAGACATGGTTTGAGGTAGACAAATGAGTTGAAACCGTTTTGAATTCAACTCTAAGCTACTAAAACAACGCAATTCAATAGACTAAATAAATAATAGTTGCAATTTGTCAGCCTAAAAAGCTTAAAGATATCTTACTGTAATATGGTGAAAACTTACACCATGTTCTCATCTGGTCTCATTGAATGTGACTTAACATGTTTTTTGGTTCACTGTGCTAATTAGTGTTCTAAATGTCGCCAGATATGGCTATGCAGATAACTATAATAATAAGATGCAACTAATTTGACAATTTACAACTCTTGAATATGTCAATTAATTTATAATTGATTAACTGTTGATTACATGGATGCATAATTTTTTCTGTGTGTGGTCAACTGAAGGAAGTGCAGATTATTGGCTCTTGGTCCTCCGGTGCTCATAACCAGGCAACTGCCTGCATAAAGGGAGAGATTGTGTCAGTCCAACTGGTTGGGGTAAGGCAGCAGCAAACATCACATTTGCATATCCTGAGCTACTTTGATGCATCTTGAAATGCAAGTCTAGCCTATTAATATTTGAAAAGGAGAGTGCATGAAAATCAACATTTTTGTTATATTAAATTAACACGTGTTCTTCTCCTGTTCTGCATGGTTAATTAGAGAACACTATTCTGTCAGAGGATATGGGGGGGGGGGGGGGGGGGGTGATTTGTTGGGTTAGCACCAGAGCCATTCAACAACACATTACATACACGTCAGCTTCATGTCGGAGTTTAGCTTCATGGCAGAGTTTAGCTTCATGGCAGTATCTTTTTAAATCATACATGATTACAGAGGCTCCTGAAAAGGCGTGGAAGCCTCCTCCACTTGACATCATCCAGGAAACAAATGACACTGCAACAGAAGTTGAGAAAAAAATTGTTTCAATTCAGATCAGTGATAGAATAATCTATTCTTAGACATACTGTCAGAGTCAAAATGGCATGTCCCTTTGTAGTAAAGCAATATACGAAAAGGAAAACCGGACCATAAGGTCTAAACTGTAACCTTTTGAACAATAAACACCGCCTCACTACATTCAAAAATATGTGAGCTCAATAAAATGACAAAGCAAATGATGGTGTGCATTGCAGAGGAGCCATGAAGAACAGAACATAACAAACTGCAACATATTATGTGGCAGGAAACAAGAAGGGATCAATTAACTGTTGGTGGTCGGAAAACCAATTCATTATGACGTTTTGGGTTGGTGGCAAGACTTTAGAAACATTTTAATTATAGATAATAGCTTCATGGGAGGGACATGTGTGTAACATATTTGACTATAATGCTGAACATAGGCCCTTTTCAAGTTGAGGTCTTGATCCTTTGGGAGCTGTCATAAAGTTAGCCATTCCTTTATTGAGATAAAACCCTAACAGGTTGAAGTTGACAATGGTAAACATGACTGAGGACATTCATTTTAACGTGTGCTAAAGTATTC
Organism: Oncorhynchus mykiss; assembly: GCF_057628025.1. Classification (NCBI taxonomy): domain Eukaryota; kingdom Metazoa; phylum Chordata; class Actinopteri; order Salmoniformes; family Salmonidae; genus Oncorhynchus; species Oncorhynchus mykiss. The sequence continues at coordinate 73,028,580 of NC_143027.1, read as the reverse complement.
CTTGTAATTCTTGGTCAAAGTTAATTGCAAGTTTAAGGTATTTAAGTATTTGACATCCTGGTTACTGACTGCACTCAACTGTGTTAGTCTTCAGATAATTGTCAAATGATTGTCAAATAAATTATTCTACACAATACACAATAATTCAAAAAAACATTGTTACAAATTGCCAGAATATATATTTTTTAAATGTACTCACCTGGAATGTGTAAATAGGGGTTATTTTCTCATAATGATTTATTTAGGTAAACACTTTTCTGCATAAATTGAGTGTTCACAAGCCTTCCTTTATATACAGTGCTAACAGGCCTACTTTCCATGGTTCAAATGTCTCAAGGTTGAAAAGTAAGCAATAAGGCCCGAGGAGGTGTGGTATATTGACCATATACCACAAACCCCAGAGGTGCCTTATTGCTATTATAAACTGGTTTCCAACACAAATAGAACAGTAAACAAGTATTTTTGCATCAAATCCATGGTATATTGTCTGACACTGTATACACACGGCTGAAGTGCTGTTTCAGCCAATCAGAATCCAGGACCGAAACTACCTGGGTTTATAATGTTCGGTAAGGTTTCATAATCATGTTGTAGGCCTACATGTTGTAGGCCTAGCTCTTAAGGTAATATCATACCATAGCTATACAGCAAAAATAAGACAAATTGATACAACATTATTTGACTTGGCACATACTAAATAGGGTACTGCTAATTTATTTGACTCCATATGCCAAAAGAGAAAGGTCAGAAAGGTCAAATCAATTCCCATATTTCCAGAGCAGTATGATGACCAGTCTGTAAACTGGCATTATTGGGTGGGTGCTGTATTGCTTTCACAAACAGACACACTCAATGAACGCTCCACAATCTGGACATGAGCCAGGCATAAAGGCCCAAAATCCACCACACTTCATTATTAATAAATGTCAAGTTATGTAATTAACTCAAACCAAATTTGCATACATGCAAATCCTCCTCCCAATTGGACCTGTAAAGTGGGACTCTGTTCTCATTAGCTGACCCAAATCTCTTACTTGTAACTCCAAATTTCCTCAAAGTTTAGTCAGGATCTAATATTTCCTTTTAGGTTAACAGGGAACGACTAATGAATCATTTTTAAATAAGGGAATCTACATGCTTTGTCTAATTACATAATGATAAGGACGTCATATTTCTGTATTGAACTACTTAATTACCAATTCATTACTATCTGCACAAACTCCACTAATGCATATTGCTAGCTCAGGGGTGGGGCTTGAAAAATGCGTGAGATTCTTACCATGTCAGCAGTGTGTCTTCCGTCAGTGATCAGCAGAGTGAAAATGTAGGTTGTTGCCCCTCACATAAAAATGTTCACTAAAAGTCAAAGGCTTACAACACCTGAACAAACACACAAACACTCGATGACGGAACAATTAACTGCTGCAGATGAAATGGTGGAATGAGATCTCAACTATGGCATGATATGAAAAGTTGGAAGCCCTTTACACACAAGCAGTAACCAATACCCTAACCCATTTAATTATTAAAACATTGGAAAATGTTCAGTCTTCATGGTGAGGGTGTGTTCTCGTCATCATCATCTTCATAATGCTTGCTTTGTAGAGGATGAAAAGGGCCTGAAGATGGCACACATCTGGACAACACATACTCTATACAACCCAAAGTGAGAGAGTGAAGGTGAGCCTTATTAAAACGACTCATCCAATGTTAATTTGTACCAATAACCAACACTGCAAAACATTTCAGCACGGTGCAGGTTTTTTCTTTTGTGCTTGCAGACAGAGTTGTGCCTTAATTTGAAGTGAAATGTGTTGCTAAGAGGCAGACAAAGTTTGAGCTGCTGCTGGATCAAAGAGGAAGCCCAAGGGCATCTGCTTCATTCATGTACACAAAAAGCCCAATTCATTGTAGGTATTGTAAATGCAAACCATTTAAGGAACATGAGAGCAATTCATTGTTTTCTTTAACACAGCATTTTTTTAACATTCATACTCAATCATTTATAGGGTAGAACAACTGTGTTCACATAAACCTGTTACCATATACCGTATTTACAGTGCCTTCAGAAAGTATTCGTACCCCTTGACTTATTCCACATTTTGTTTTGTTACAGCATGAATTCAAAATGGATTAACATTAAAACAATCTCGCCCATCTACACACAATACCCCATAATGACAATGTGAAAACATATTTTTAGAAACGTTTGAACATTTATTGAAAATGAAATACAGATATTTCTCATTTACATAAGTATTCACACCCCTGAGTCAATACTTTGTAGAAGCACTCTTTCTGGGTAAGTCTCTAAGGTCTTTCCACACATAGATTGTGCAACATTTACCCATTATTCTTTTCAAATTCTTCAAGCTCTGTCAAATTGGTGATTGATTATTGCTAGAAAAACATTTTCAGGTCTTGCCATAGATTTTCAAGTAGATTTCAGTCAAAACTGTAACTCAGCCACTCAGGAACATTCACTGTCTTCTTGGTAAGAAACTCCAGTGTAGATTTGGCCTTGTGTTTTAGGTTGTTGTCCTGCTGGAAGGTGAATCCATCTCCCAGTGTCTGGTGGAAAGCAGACTGAACCAGGTATTCCACTAGGATTTTGCCTCTACTTAGCTCCATTCTGTATCTTTGAAGTAACTGTGTGTATTGAAACACCATCCAAAATGTAATTCATGACTTCACCATCCTCAAAGGGGTTAGAGCGTTCGAATCCCCAAGCTGACAAGGTACAAATCTGTCGTTCTGCCCCTGAACAGGCAGTAAACCCACTGTTCCTAGGCTGTCATTGAAAATAAGATCTTGTTCTTAACTGACTTGCCTAGTTAAATAAAGGTTCAATTAAAAGGGATAATTAATGTCATTTTTTTCTCTCCCGCATCTACAAATAGGTGCCCTTCTTTGTGAGACCTCCCTGGTCTTTGTGGTTGAATCTGTGTTAGAAATTCATTGCTTGACTGAGGGACCTTACAGATAATTGTATGTGTGGGGTACAGAGATGACGTATTCATTCAAAAATCATGTTAAACACTGTTATGGCACACAGAGTGAGTCCATGCAACTTATGTAACTTGTTAAGCACATTTTTATTCCTGAAATTATTTAGGCTTGCCATAACAAAGGGGTTGAATACTTATTCACTCAAGACATTTCAGCTTTTCATTTTTTATTAATTTGTAAAAATGTCTAAAAACATAATTCCACTATTACATTATAGGCCAGTGACAATTGAATCAATTTTAAATTTAGCTTGTAACACAACAACATGTGGAAAAAGCCTTGGGGTGTTTATACTTTCTGAAGAAAGTGTATATGTCTACCCTGAAAGAAAGGCTGTGCTGTAGCATTAAATAACCATTGAATAAGTTGTATTGCAATAAACTGAGCGAGAATGAGACAATGAATATACTATTAAATATCAGTCTTAAAAAGTTACAGGTTTATTTTATTATTTTCATTTTATGAAGGCATGTACAGTGTGTTGGGAGAGAATATTCAATAATTCTTAACTGTTCAATAATTGAACACCAGCCCATCCCTTATTAAAGCATGTATATTGATCTTGAGATGATAAAAGAGCATAAAAGACCATTTTGGAATCAAAGTACCTTTTGTGTTGGATCCTTTGGTTCAGCTCATGTCCAATCAGAGTCCAGTCAGGATTCCTATGGTGTCTAATAGAGACACTGACTGTGCTTTCACTACTAGACCATCCTCCTTGCACACACCAGCCTTCTAGTGGTCATGGAATATTGTGAATGACACAAAAAGTCAAGCTTAAATACCCAGGGCCATGCCCTTTATGGAAACATGCTATACCTGGGACTGGCAAGGGTTAACATGGGGCATGTTTACCAACAAACAGATCCACCCTGTTACAATCATGTAGGAAGAGAAACATTCACTGTTTTTCACAATTGTTTACTCTGGATTTCATATCAAATTCTCTAATCATTTATAGTTTCAAAATGACTAAAGGTTGTCTCCCCCCAAGTGCTCAATTACGGGATTTTGGAGTCTACTGGGAAAGTCTGGAATTCCCTTTTCTATTCATGTACGTTTGAAAACCTTTTCCTAGAGTCAGTGAGGAACATTTTGTAAAGGATGAATGTGTGAGGCCTTGATTACGTTGAACAGAACAAGACAGAATTAGCATAATAGGCCCTATTTCATTCTCTTTGAAGTCCAGAGCATAGCATAACAAATGTATATGAACCAGCAGCCAAACGTCAATAAATGGAAATGCCACAATCCTCAGTGGATGGTCTTGGGTGAATTTCTGCTGGAGGAGGAAAAAAACAGCCCATTTATTGCAAAATAAGCAGAATAGCGGATGTGATGGGTCTTATACCCACCAGGACTAGCAGGCACTCTGGGGCCCACACTCCCACTCCTCGAGATGGCATGGAGAGAGAGGAGATGTGGCAGCTCCCACTGTGGAGCTCTGGGAGGTGCATCCCCTCTCACATCCCCTCTCACAGGTGTTTTCAAAGAGTACCATGCAGACAAGTGTATGTAATTACTCTCCAATTAAAGATAAAGATCTCACAAGGGAGGTGAGAGCAGTCTACTGGACCACCAGCCAAAGGAGCATAGCCTATAAGCAAGATACCAGTACATGCTATACGAATATGTTAGGACTGTAGAATTATGTATAGGACTGACAGAACAATTGCAATTGATTCTAGTCATGACTTTTATATAGCTGACCTTCCATTTACAGAACATGTGAAAAAGTAAGTTACAAAAAGCTTAGAATCATAATTCCATCAGCTTTGATTCATAAGTTCAATGCCATGTTCGTCTCTATAGGTTTATTTTACAAAGTAAAAGATCTTTGATTTAAAAGATATAAATTCTATGCTTCAGATACACCAATGCTATTACTACCCACCTTCCCAGTTGAAAATGTAGAGACACGGAATAGAAAATGCCCTTTAAGAAGGAGAAGCTTTGAACTAAAGAAACATTTCATGGTTTTTTGTATTGAAAGTTTGCCTCATTTGGTTTGAGCCTGTAAAGTTGGATTCCCTTCTCAGATAATAGAATGAAATGTAACAGGGCAAAGCAATCAATAGGAATGTTCAAAGAGAATCCTTGGAGCTGTGATGAGGCTACATTTTGTACTTTTTGGTCAGCATGAAGAGAAGGTTATCAGAACTGGCACAAGATAAAGGGTTTTGAAGATTCCAACACAGTCAACCATATTATTCAACTGTCATCCACAGAGTAGTACAATTATTAAACTGACGCAATATCATATGATTTAAATTAAAAACTGTACAATGGGCTATAAGACCAAAGAGTTTTGGGGGTTCACATTCTCTGAATACCTCAGTATACCGTTATCATTTTATAAAGGTTATTACGACTACTGCATGAGTCGGTTGTTGAAGACAAAACATTTATAAGGCAAATGTCATGTTAATATCTTTAATATTTACATTTGTAATAATTATCATTGTGCAACCTGCCCAAGCCATCCAGAAAATACTATGTTCAATGTTATTTTCCTCCCAATGTTGTAAGCAAAAATAAAAATCAATTTGGCAAGCCATTAAGAGACTGGCAGTGCTAGATACAAACACAAATGACATTTCAAGTGATTTGGTGTAAGAATATGGTCTGAGTTTTGACAAAAATACAATCAACATGACACATGTTCAGTACCTTATCATGTTCATATCGACCTTTCAGTTGGTGAATACTCTCATTAACTTTAAAAAAAAAAATACAAGTTCCCTCCAAATTCAGATCACACTGCAATACGAAACATTCTCAGCTTGAAAATATCTCTTTCAGTTCTACACTATGATACAGTATAATGCTAAAAGTGCAATAACATGTATAAAACCATTTTCTATTATGGGATTAACATCTGTTAGACACTTCCAAAGTTAATATGCACAGCAGCTTTCATGGCAGACATACATTTTCTTAAGAAAATAGTTACTTCATTTTAGCTCCTAAAAATGCATCAGCGAGTAAGTCCTGCTGCGTGCTACTGAGGGCAGGTTAAATGTTCACTAACACTCATCTACTGTATAACAGTGTAACTGTCAGCACCAAACAAAGTCTTTCTTTCTTCAAGAATCCAGGTTGTATTGTCATCATGGAACAGCACCTCAGTGTCCAGAAAGCGCATTGGCTGAGGGAAAATCAACAAAACACATCAAGTTAGTTTAGGAAGACTATGAGAAATTCTAGAACACCAAGCAGAATGGAAGAATGGGAGGAAATGAAGAATACATTCTTAGCTGGGATCCAATCAAACAGTATTAGCAGGGTTTTAGTCTAGTAAAGTAGAAATATATATATATTTTTTTTTTTAATCAAATACCATGGTCTTACTGAATAACAAAGTACAGTACTGTACATGGGTAAAGGTTATTAACCTAAACGCATCCCAGCCACAATGAAGATGATGCAGCAGAACTCACCACAACATAAAGTGCATCATACAACACACCAGATCTTTAAAAGGGAATATTAGTCTCATAGGAAACCATGAGAAAACTACCTTTTTTGAAAGTGAGAAAGACAAAACCCCCAAAACCCAAGTGACCATACACCACATATGGAATTAATGGATCATTGTACCTTACTGGCTCGACTGTAAACTCTCCTTCCAGACTCATATTAAACATCTCCAATCCAAAATCAAATCTAGAATCGGCTTTCTATTTCGCAACAAAGCCTCCTTCACTCACGCCGCCAAACTTACCCTCGTAAAACTGACTGTCCTACCGATCCTCGACTTCGGCGATGTCATCTACAAAATAGCTTCCAACACTCAACAAACGGGATGCAGTCTATCACAGTGGCATCCGTTTTGTTACCAAATCACCTTATACCACCCACCACTGCGACCTGTATGTTAACAACACCCACCCGTAGCACACGTTCCAGCAGGTACATCTCACTGATCCTCCCCAAAGCCAACACCTCATTTGGCCGCCTTTCCTTCCAGTTCTCTGCTGCCAGTGACTGGAACGAATTGCAAAAATCGCTGAAGTTGGAGGCTTTTATTTCCCTCACCAACTTTATACATCAACTACCTGAGCAGCTAACCGATCACTGCAGCTGTACATAGTCCATCTGTAATTAGCCCACCCAATCTACCTACCTCATCCCCATACTGTTTTTATTTTATTTACTTTTCTGCTCTTTTGCACATTATCATCTGCTCATTTATCACTCCAGTGTTAATCTGCTAAATTGTAATTATTCGCTCCTATGGCCTATTTATTGCCTACCTCCTCATGCCTTTTTGCACACACTGTATATATACTTTCTTTTTAATACTGTGTCATTGACTTGTTTATTGTGTTATTGGCTTGTTTATTGTTTACTCCATGTGTAACTCTGTGTTGTTGTCTGTGTCACACTGCTTTGCTTTATCTTGGCCAGGTCGCATTTGCAAATGAGAACTTGTTCTCAACTAGCCTACCTGGTTAAATAAAAGAAAAAGAAAAAACTACATTGTGAACTGGGAAACATTCTCTGCTCTCTGTCTTTCTGTACAGCATGTCACATAGTGGAATCATTTTGTGTCCTTTTTTCCCTCCAACTCAACTCACATCACAACAAACTTGAAGCAACTGAATGAAATGCTACAGTGTACTGTTAAACCAAGCGGTGAAAACAACAGTCACACAACAACGTCAGACTGTGTGTGAGACTGACTCATTGAACACCGGTTGTTTCTTTTAGAACACATACAGGAGCTGTATCTTTAGGTATCCTTTGGAAACAAACATAGCTGTCGTTTACTCTACAACTATTTAATTTCCAAATATATATGTATGTAAGTGCAGATTGTAGGCTTGGCTGTGCATACTGAACCATCTCTAAACACATTGTCTGCATCCCAAATAGCATCCTATTCACTACATAGGCCCTATGGGTCCTGGTCAAAAGTAGAGCACTATATAGGGAATAAGGTGTCATTTGGGCATTTCCAAATGTCCACACATCATAACCTCTGACCCCGACCCTTTCAGCTGAGCAGCACACATGGATGAGGAAGGAAACAGGACAGGGTTGTTGATAGACACCAACAAGGTGGAAGACACCAAATATACACAAAGACATGCACACAGTCCCACACATATTGCAGAGTGCCATGGATAAGGAAGGGGATCGGGTTAGTCGTCAAGGATAGCCAACGGATGGTGCATGATTGAGCCAGTACAGTAGAGAGCCCGAGAGTGCTACAGGCCAAAGTTAACTGGACACACTCACACAGTATCATGATCAGTCCCAATGTGTTTGCACATTAAAAATAGTGTCACTTAAATTTTTCTCCCTGTTCTACATGTATTGGTGAATACTGTTAGCAGTCTACAGATGGTGGGATAATTGGTGTTGTGGAATGCAGCTGTGAACACTTGTCCCACTGTCAAGGTGCTGAAGCAAAAGGTGTCTCATTTCTTTGTTAATTGCACACAATGCTCACGTAGCTAGTGGCATTTGTGTTGCCCCCTTACCCTGCCCAACACACATTTTAGATAAAGTTACAATAACAATTTACAGACAATTAGCACATTGAGATTAGCTGGCTGCCTGCAGATGTGTAGGTATGCTGACGGTAATGAGACGGGTGATCTACTACCTTCCGAATTACAACAGTGCGGTGATCATGCAGACAGAGAGGTGTGAAGCAGCACCCATGTTAGGGAGAATTAGTGAAACCTCAATACCATTAGCATGCTGTTAGTCCTTACTTTGTTTTCTCTGATTAGACAAACGAGAAGTGAAATCCGTTGCTTAGAGGAGGAGGAGGGGGAGGTGCCTGAGAGACAGGAGGAAGAGGAGGAGGAGGTGGAGGAGGAGGTGGAGGAGGAGGCACGGTGGGGATGTTAGGTTGCAGTGGTACTACTGAGAAGTAGATACAGGGAGAAGAAGAAGAGGAAGACAGAGAGGAAGAGGAGAACAGGACATTAGTCACATTAGGAGCAGCACTGACAAATCCAAAGGCAGTGTTGTTTTTAAGACCACTTAAAGCGAGACCGATTCAAGACCATGACTGGTAGGGGGGCAACCAGAAAAATGCTGGGAGGGGGGCAACCAGAAAAATGCTGGGAGGGGGGCAACCAGAAAAATGCCGGGAAGGTGGCGATCAGAAAAAATGTGATTCCAATTCAAGACCATGGTTGTAATTGTGTCAAATCGCAACCATAATTGTCCAGTATTTCTGTGTTAATATTTCAGAAGAACATATGGATGGTGTAGACATTCAGAATGGTGACAATATACTTCTGAGGAAAACAGAGAGACACTCCACTAAGGATCCCTTACCCAAACAGGTCTGTAATAGATACAAAGACAAAATATACAGTATTACATCTTCCCCAAGTCTCCCCTTACTAATAGTGAGAGCGCAACTTTCAAACAATGTCCCCCACTCCTCCCTACCAGCAAATCAAGGAAATTCTGACGAGCGTGACAAAGTTTAGGGTAAAGGACAGTAATGTTAAGAGTAAAGTAGGAAGCCCAGGTTTGAATTGGCGATAAGATTTTAATGTGTAATGAAAGGAGTGTATATATTTGGCCTGGCAAAGTGGTTTTATGGGATGACTGAATGGAAGCTGATTGGTGTCGGCCAGAAATTAAGTCCTCATTGTCCGAGGCAAAGTCAAGACCGAATTAAAACATTTCCGACACCGGGACAAGACTGAGACACCCAACATGTGGTCTCTAGACTGGTCTCAAATACTACAACACAGGGACAAGACTGAGATACTTCTACACCTGCATTGCTTGCTGTTTGGGGTTTTAGGCTGGGTTTCTGTACAGCACTTTGAGATATCAGCTGATGTACGAAGGGCTATATAAATAAATTTGATTTGATTTGATTTGAGATACCCAACATGTGGTCTCTAGACTGGTCTCAAATACTACAACACAGGGACAAGACTGAGACACCCCACATGTGGTCTCCAGACTGGTCTCAAATACTACAACACAGGGACAAGACTGAGATACCCCACGTGTGGTCTCTAGACTGGTCTCAAATACTACAACACAGGGACAAGACTGAGACACCCCACATGTGGTCTCCAGACTGGTCTCAAATACTACAACACAGGGACAAGACTGAGATACCCCACGTGTGGTCTCAAGACTGGTCTCAAATACTACAACACAGGGACAAGACTGAGACACCCCACATGTGGTCTCCAGACTGGTCTCAAATACTACAACACAGGGACAGGGGCTGGCTGGGGCCACTCCCACCATGCCCAATAACACACAAGACAACAATCTGAAATTGAACACTAAACATACCGTACAGTAAAACAGTCAAATATAAGATGTCACTTCAATCAATTATCATGTAGCTGCATGTCAATAAAATGACAATGTTTATTTCTGAATTATACATAATCGCATTGAAAGAAGTTTCCTTTTATACCAAAGAGTTGAAAAAAACATTGATTTGGTCTGACAAGATGCCTCGTGTGATGTATTCTGAAATTTCTCTATGCTGGAAAGATTGTTAGAATTGTTGACTCTGCTCTTCTGTGCATATTAAGCTCCATCACATCCTGACGCTTGAGTGTAAGTCTGTGTGACAGAGAGAGAGAAGAGAAAGAGAAAGAAAGAGAACGAGAGAGGAGGAGAGAGAGAGACGCAACTCATCTAAAGGGTTGCTACTGATGATGCTACTGGAAGAGTGAACCTGCCTGCTGCAAGGTAAAGATGAAAAGTGATCTGGGTGTCTTTTATGAGAGTTCAGAACCGTGTTCAAAGAGCCAGCTACGGGAGGATGCAGTTGAGAGCCTGAGCACAGTCTTCCTGGGTCATTGATCAGCCTCACAAAATAGCCTCATCAAGAGAATCCTCCCCGTCTGAAAGATTAGACACGGATCGCAATTATCTCTGTCTTTACTCATAAGGCCCACACTTATAAGAAATAATATTGAGTTATTAGGAGATGAACGGCCTGATAGGCCGGCTCTGCACCTTTCCCCTCCCCTCCTCCATCATCCACAGAGCACTCTTGAAAGCGAGCTACCCTCTCTTTATCCCGTCTTCAGCTATCCAGAGGATGTCAATGTGATGCAAGGTAGATTTAACTGATATTGTCAGACACATACTTGAAAGATAATCATTTCTGAAAGTGTTTGGCCCTGACATGACGAACATCCACACAAGAGCGTCAGTCTCTTAGAATCTGTGCATGAACCAAAAAGGGGAGGACTAGGTCCTCAATCATAAGTATAGTTATTGGAAATGACACATGATTGGCAGAAGTTGTACCACCAAGTTCATGTTTGAAGAGTGAAGACTAAAACATAATGTGGAAGTTTGTAGTGAGAAGATGACCAGTTATTCAGAACATTCATGTATGTCTATCAACACCGTCTACAAAATATAATTTGACGTTTGGAAATGTTGGAAACCTTTTATGTATACAAATTCAAAGAAGAGTCACTGAGAGCATCAAACAGTCCTTTTCTTTTATCCCATGCAGTCATGACTTTCTCCCAGCCTCTGATACATTAGTGTTGGTATTACTGCAGACTAGATGCAGAGTGTGTGTTGGTATTACTGCTGACTAGATGCAGAGTGTGTGTTGGTATTACTGCTGACTAGATGCAGAGTGTGTGTTGGTATTACTACAGACCTGGTGCAGAGTGTGTGTTGGTATTACTGCAGACTAGATGCAGAGTGTGTGTTGGTATTACTGCAGACTAGATGCAGAGTGTGTGTTGGTATTACTGCAGACTAGATGCAGAGTGTGTGTTGGTATTACTGCAGACTAGATGCAGAGTGTGTGTTGGTATTACTACAGACCTGGTGCAGAGTGTGTGTTGGTATTACTGCAGACTAGATGCAGAGTGTGTGTTGGTATTACTACAGACCTGGTGCAGAGTGTGTGTTGGTATTACTGCTGACTAGATGCAGAGTGTGTGTTGGTATTACTGCTGACTAGATGCAGAGTGTGTGTTGGTATTACTACAGACCTGGTGCAGAGTGTGTGTTGGTATTACTGCAGACTAGATGCAGAGTGTGTGTTGGTATTACTGCAGACTAGATGCAGAGTGTGTGTTGGTATTACTGCAGACTAGATGCAGAGTGTGTGTTGGTATTACTGCAGACTAGATGCAGAGTGTGTGTTGGTATTACTACAGACCTGGTGCAGAGTGTGTGTTGGTATTACTGCAGACTAGATGCAGAGTGTGTGTTGGTATTACTACAGACCTGGTGCAGAGTGTGTGTTGGTATTACTGCAGACTAGATGCAGAGTGTGTGTTGGTATTACTACAGACCTGGTGCAGAGTGTGTGTTGGTATTACTGCAGACTAGATGCAGAGTGTGTGTTGGTATTACTACAGACCTGGTGCAGAGTGTGTGTTGGTATTACTGCAGACTAGATGCAGAGTGTGTGTTGGTATTACTGCAGAGAGTGTGTCCAGTTGTGTGTGTTGGTATTACTGCAGAGAGTGTGTCCAGTTGTGTGTGTTGGTATTACCTGCAACCTGCTTGCTCTTGAGGGAGGCCTCTGAGGCCAGGGCGTAAGACATGGTGATGATCCTCTCCTGCTTCAGTAGGGCTGAGTCCAGACCCACCACCTCTGGCTGGTCCACCGCCACAGAGGGCCCCGCCAGGATCTGAACACTAATCACACGGACACACACACACACCATTACACAATGAATTGAATGGCCTGTCAAACTGATCTTCCATATTGGCCCAGTGAGTAGTGGTGGTGCTGTAATATACCTGGACTTGGCCAGAATGTTCTTGATGCGCTCCATGTTGCGATGGCGAGCCTCCACCTCCTGAGGGCTGAGAGGTTCCTCAGGCTCTGTGTCTATGTAGCGCTCAGGAATTAACACCTTCTGAGGTTTGGCCAGCTACACACAGAGAAACACACACAGTAGAGGTTTCCTACTAACAGCTATTCGACTCTAGTACCATTACTGTAGGGATTAGGGAATATAACCATTGAAGCTGAAAACAAGTCTATTCAATTATTTAAACATTGTGAAAGTACTAAGTCCTTAATGAAATGTTAAAGTGACCAGCTCTGACTTGGTGAGGTTTGATGGTGGAGGTGGTGAGGATCAGGTTGTACCTCTCGGCTGAGGTCCAGGTCATAGTCCAGAGTCTCCGGGTCCACCTCCTGGGTAAGTGTGGACGTGGCTGTAGAGCGGAGGGTCAGCCACTCATCTGACTGGGACCGAGGTCTATCACTGTGCTCTGCTGGACACTCCTCACCCTGGACCACACCCCGCGCCTCCTCCCCCTGCACAGCCCGCTCCAGCAACTGCAGGTCAAACTCCTGCTCTCGCCTCCACTGGAGGAGGAGGGGTAGACAGACATGACAGTTACACACAAACACTACTGCTTCACAGACACAACAGCTACACACCAACACAACCATATTGCTGCTTCACAGACAACAGTTACACACCGACACAACCATACTGCTGCTTCACAGACACAACAGTTACAGAGCAACACAACCATACTGCTGCTTCACAGACACAACAGCTACACACCAACACAACCATATTGCTGCTTCACAGACAACAGTTACACACCAACACAACCATACTGCTGCTTCACAGACAACAGTTACACACCAACACAACCATACTGCTGCTTCACAGACACAACAGCTACACACCAACACAACCATACTGCTGCTTCACAGACACAACAGCTACACACCAACGCAACCATACTGCTGCTTCACAGACACAACAGTTACACACCAACCCAACCATACTGCTGCTTCACAGACACAACAGTTACACACCAACACAACCATACTGCTGCTTCACAGACACAACAGTTACACATCAATTCAACCATACTGCTGATTCACAGACACAACAGTTACACATCAATACAACCATACTGCTGCTTCACAGACACAACAGTTACACATCAATACAACCATACTGCTGCTTCACAGACTCAACAGTTACACATCAATACAACCATACTGCTGCTTCACAGACTCAACAGTTACACATCAATACAACCATACTGCTGCTTCACAGACTCAACAGTTACACATCAATACAACCATACTGCTGCTTCACAGACTCAACAGTTACACATCAATACAACCATACTGCTGCTTCACAGACTCAACAGTTACACATCAATACAACCATACTGCTGCTTCACAGACACAACAGTTACACATCAATACAACCATACTGCTGATTCACAGACACAACAGTGATACAACAAAACAACCACATTATTAGTCCCCTTTCCAACTGTTGACTCAGGATTTTTTGCTACAATTTCAAGGCAACATCCAGTGTGAGACTCTACAGATGTTGATTTCTTCTTCTCTGTAGCTATACTGTATATTGTGCATTTTCCCTTTTTCAAATAAAAAAAAGGTGATATTTCTGTGTGTGTTTTCCATTCAAACATACATACAACGGTATACAACATAACAATTGCAACAGTATTCTCCACAGGCAAAACCACCAGCATGTACAGGCCTGTTGATGGGGGTGTGGTGCACATGCACGTGCAGTATGTGAAGTCCCAAGCTCTCAGACCACAGCATGCATCACTCTACTTGTGCAGTCAGTGATTAGGGAGAAGATGAGGAGGAGAGAGGGATCCATCTAGCTACATCCATTTACATGTACATATTGGTCCCAGGCATCATTGTGCTTACTAGACAACAACAAAAATGCCCACTGCAGTAAATACCACACATACATATTTAATAAACATGCAATGAAGAAAAAACACATGGCAAGCATGCATTTATTAGGAATATTTGTGTTTATTTCTTATTTGCAAACCTCTACATTAAATATGTGGAGAAGAGGGAGGGAGCTTAGTGATCCTCCATTTGCAGATTAACAGAGAAATAATACGCTGACTTGAGTTCTGATACGACTGTAAATGATTGGCACAATGGATACATGTACTTTACATTAGGCATTGCTGTATGTAGAGTCTGTTAACAAGGAGAGATACGTGGTGGTAAGATCCACAAGTCACCACAATCAGAACTGCATTCACACTGCTAAAGTCAGGCCTTAGAAGCTTTTACTCATATACAAAGACTACACGACTAAAACGCACAGTATTAGACAGATGTTGCATCGTATCAAACGACAAGGCACATTAAATGTATAATGTGATGAGTCAATAGATGATGTTAGAAAATGTTTAATCCAGCAGTCTATATCCACACTTATCCACTCTTTAAAATGGCAGTGAAAATAAACAATGTAAAAAGTCTAGTTTTTTTAATCTGCAGGATTATGGATGTTTTGTCTGAGCAGCACAATGAGACCTGGTTAGAGAATGGCAGACCGTTCTAGAAGAAGGGTATGTGGTTAGTATCTTAGCAGTGGGCTGCACGAGTGGACTGATAGGAACACAGACTGAAACACTGTCATGGAGCCTGAGAGTAGGTCAAACTGCAGTTTAGTCAGGGTGGGACAGATTGAGAGAGTTATTAGCTGCTGTGTGTATCTCCAGTATTGAGGTAACATTAGAGAAATGCTGAGAGAACACTTGTTGTTTAGCCAGGGGTGGGTGTAGGGAGGAGAGAGGTAATGGCTATGGGCCGTTAATGCATCAGTAGGGATATGATTCAGTGTAGCACAATCAATCAACTACAATCAACCCCCACAAAGCTCATTTACTGAAGCTGCATTAATGCATCAGTGTTTAGTACTAATAATTCACATAAAGATTCTCACAAGCTAACCAACAAAAAGCACTTTGACACAGTTAAAGATGGCCGACATATAAGAATGTCGTTTCCATATCTCCCAGAGCCTTTAATAGAGTTGAGGAAGTGAGGTTAATCATTACCATGATCACTATCATAGCAGAGTCTACTTCAGTAGAGACAGACTGTAGTCTAAAAAATGCATTATGTGAATATCTCTCAATCCTTCCAATCATTTTCTTGCGATGGAGTCGAGGACATTTGAAATCAGGGGCCCCGCCTATTCTGTCCTTTCTGTTATTGCATATTCATAGTCTTTCACTTCCTAGGTGAGAACACCAGGAGTTCCACCTGCATGTCACACCACAGCATCTCTCACCTCTCACACAATCACAGCAGTCAATTCTCACACCCACTTACCTGCTGCACCAGCTAGTTCAGGCCAACTCACACACTCAAACTCACATCAACGGCACTATGAAAACCCTACGCAACTGAAATGTATTAGTGGTCGCATGCATTGTTACTTCTGCATGCATTGTAGCTGTAGCTCTAATCGTCATGCTTTAGGCGTGTGAGGCGTAGCTCTAACGTACTGAGCCCAGGTCTGCGGAAAGGGGGCGTTGCTGTGATGATGAGGAGGAGGAGGCTCGTGATGAAGAGGCCTGGCGTTCTCCTTGACTCAGGGTCCTCTTGCGCTGGCGGACCAGAGCTTTCTGGTGCCTCTTCATCCTCTGCAGCTGCTCCTCAGCACTCATCCTCCCCCTACTCTGCTGCTGCAGCACATCCCCAGAGTACAGACGCTCCAAGGCACTCTTTGGTCTCTCCTGAGAGGAGGGAGGGTATAAATTAACACAGCCCACGACACCAGCAAGAGAGAGCAGGAGGGAGGGAGCAGGGGAGAGGATGGCAAAGGAAGAGGGGGAGACAGAGAGGGAGAGGGAGAGCAGGAGGGAAAGAAAGGAGAGATTAAAGAGAGTTTAGCCTCCACCATCATTTTACATTAGATCAAGATGCAAAAAAGTCTGGGAGTTTTTAACAACGAGAAATTTAGAATGTTGAAGAAATCCCATTAAAGTGGATGATTTTTGGGGGGGAGGACAAAAAAAACTTAATAGTTTAAAAAGTATACATTTTATAAAAAAGCTGTATACAACACTATTCCAGACCGGTATGTTTTAAAGTTTGAATGGAGTTTCTAGCTTAATCTCGGCCTGCACTCCCAGACGATGAGTTCTCGGTCCATGTTGCAACATTAAAGAGGTTCTCCTGTATACTTTTTAGCCAGTCGATCTGAAAGCTGCGCTCACGAGCCAAAAGTGGTCCCCGAAAATTGCGTACTACGAAACATACACTGTATATACAAAAGTATGTATATATGTATGTATAAAACATCCCTTCAAATTAGTGGATTCGGCTATTTCAGCCACACCCGTTGCTGACAGGTGTATAAAACTGAGGACACTGCCATGCAATCTCCATAGACAAACATTGGCAGTAGAATGGCCTTACTGAAGAGCTCAGTGACTTTCAGCGCGAGACCATCATAGGATGCCACATTTCCAACAAGTCAGTTTGTCAAATTTCTGCCCTGCTAGAGCTGCCCCGATCAACTGTAAGAGATCTTATTGTGAATAGTATACGTTTAGGAGCAACAACGGCTCAGCCGCAAAGTGGTAGGCCACACAAGCTCACAGAACGGGACTGCCGAGTGCTGTCCTCGGTTCCAAGACTCATTGAGTTCCAAACTGACACTGGAAGCAACATCAGCACTGGTTGTCGAGAGCTTCATGAAATTGGTTTCCATGGATGAGCAGCTGCACACAAGCCTAAGATCACCATGTGCAATACCAAGTATCGTCTGGAGTGGTGTAAAGCTCGCCACCATTGGACTCTGGAGCAGTGGAAAAATGCATTCTCTGAAGTGATGAATCACGCTTCACCATCTGACAATCCAATGGACGAATCTGGGTTGCCAGGAGAAGGCTACCTGCCCGAATGCATAGTGTCAACTGTAAAGTTTGGTGGATGAGAAATAATGGTCTGGGGCTGTTTTTCATGGTTCGGGCTAGGGGGTGCGTGTTCCAGTTAAGGGAAATATTAACACCACAGCATACAATGAAATTCTAGACGATTCTGTGCTTCCAACTTTGAGGCAACAGTTTGGGGAAGGCCCTTTCCTGTTTCAGCATGACAATGCCCCCGTGCACAAAGCGAGGTTCATACAGAAATGGTTTGTTGAGATCGGTGTGGAAGAACTTGACTGGCCTGCACAGAGCCCTAACCTCAACCCCATCAAACACCACCCAACATTAGTGGCCAACCTCACTAATGCTCTTGTGGCTGAATGGAAGCATGTCCCTGCAGCAATGTTCCAACATCTAGTGGAAAGTCTTCCCAGAAGAGTTGTGGCTGTTATAGCAAAGATGGGATGAACTCCATATTAATGCCCATGATTTTGGAATGAGATGTTCGACGAGTGTCCACGTACTTTTGGTCATTTAGATATGTGCACCACATCATTGCTATTTCTCAGGCTCTGCTGTGTGTGCATCTTGGGGTCGTGGCTAGAACTTGGATTGCTAGGGAGCTGGCCCACGTGGGGAACAATGTAGGTAAAATGTCGCAGCACAGCTTCCAGAATATGTTTTGCTTTCAAACTCAGGATTTCGTGGCTAATTGAACTAAGTCATTCTTCTCATATTATGCATGTATGATCTACATATTGACACATCAAGCCCAAAGCAGGAGGTTTAAAAATACTTAGTGGTCGCCAAAGTTCCGGAGCATGTCTTTAAACCAGTCATTCATTAGCATTGCATAGGCTGTCTTGCACCCCCTCAAGTTGTAGATGACTAAAAGGCGGCTGAAATTCCTGATTTGGCCTCATTTGAGATTTCGTTCATTAAGAAATGCTAGCGGCCATGACTGAATTTAAACGTGAGTTGATTTCGGCGTGTAGTTTGATGTGGGTGTTTTGTGTGTGTGTGTGTCCGCAGGTGGAAAGAGTTAGCCAAATTCTTTCGACTAGCATCACTACTCTGGACGGTTCTGACTTAGAATATGTGGACAACTACAAAGACCTAGGTGTCTGGTTAGACTGTAAACTCTCCTTCCAGACTCACATTAAGCATCTCCAATCCAAAATTCAATCTAGAATCGGCTTCCTATTTCACAACAAAGCACCTTTCACTCATGCTGCCAAACATACCCTCGTAAAACTGACTATCCTACCGATCCTTGACTTCAGCGATAACATTTACAAAATAGCCCGCAACGCTCTACTCAGCAAACTGGATGTAGTCTATCACAGTGCCATCCGTTTTGTCACCAAAGCCCCATATACTACCCACCACTGCGACCTGTATGCTCTCGTTGGCTGGCTACATATTCGTCGCCAGACCCACTGGCTCCAGGTCAGTCTTTATAAGTCTTTGCTAGGTAAAGCACAGCCTTATCTCAGCTCACTGGTCACCATAGCAGCACCCACCCATAGCACGCGCTCCAGCAGGTATATTTCACTGGTCACCCCAAAAGCCAACTTCTGCTTGGCCGCCTTCCCTTCCAGTTCTCTGCTGCCAATGACTGGAACAAATTGCAAAAATCACTGAAGCTGGAGACTTATATCTCCCTAACTAACTTTAAGCATCAGCTGTCAGAGCAGCTTACCGATCATTGCACCTGTACATAACCCATCTGTAAATAGCCCACCTGTCACGCCCGGACCTTAGTATTCTTTGTTTTCTTTATTATTTTGGTTAGGTCAGGGTGTGACATGGGTGATATGTGTGTTTTTGTCTTATTCTAGGGTGTTTGTACTGTCTTGGGTTTTTTGTAGATTTATGGGGTTGTTTTCATCTAGGTGTCTATGTTATGTTGCACGTTGTTTATATAGCGGTACACGTTCGTCTTAATCGTTTTGTTGTTTTTTGTTTAAGTGTTCTTTGTATTCTTCATTAATAAAGAAGAATGTATTCACACCACGCTGCGCTTTAGTCCCCTCCATATGACGATCGTGACAGAATAACCCACCAACAATGGACCAAGCAGCGTGGTAACGGACAGCAGCAGCAATCAAAGGACTTCTGGACTTGGGAGGAGATTCTGGACGGCAAAGGACCCTGGGCACAGCCAGGGGAATATCGCCGTCCCAGAGCTGGAGGCAGCGAAAGCAGAGAGGCGCCGGTATGAAGAGGCAGCACGGCGTTGCGGCTGGAAGCCCGAGTGGCAGCCCCAAAAATGTATTGGGGGAGGGCACACGGGGAGTGTGGCGAAGTCAGGTAGGAGACCTGCGCCAGCTCCCCGTGCTTACCGTGGAGAGAGAGGGCGTTGTACCGGGCAGGCACCGTGTTATGCGGTGGAGCGCACGGTGTCCCCGGTGCGTGTGCATAGCCCGGTGCGCTACATTCCAGCTCCTCGTATCGGCCGGGCTAGAGTGGGCATCGAGCCAGGTGCCATGAAGCCGGCTCTACGCATCTGGTCTCCAGTGCCTCTCCTCGAGCCGGCATACATGGCACCAGCCTTACGCATGGTGTCCCCGGTTCGCCTGCACAGCCCAGTGCGGGCTATTCCACCTCGCCGCACTGGCCTGGCTACGGGGAGCATTCAACCAGGTAAGGTTGGGCAGGCTCTGTGCTCCAGATCTCCAGTGCGCCTTCTCGGTCCGGTCAATCCGGTGCCATCTCCACGCACCAGCCCTCCGGTGGCAGCCCCCCGTACCGGGCTTCCTGTGCGTCGCCAGAGCCCAGTTCTCCCTGTTCCTCCTCCCCGCACTTGCCCTGAGGTGCGTGTCCTTGGCCTGGTACCACCAGTGCCGGCACCACGCACCAGGCCTACAGTGCGCCTCGTCTGTCCTGAGCCGCTAGAGTCTCCCGTCTGTCCTGAGCCGCTAGAGTCTCCCGTCTGTCCTGAGCCGCTAGAGTCTCCCGTCTGTCCTGAGCCGTCAGAGCCGCCAATCTGTCCTGAGCCGTCAGTCAGCCAGTAGCTGCCAGAGCCGTCAGTCAGTCAGGAGCTGCCAGAGCCGTCAGCCAGCCAGGAGCTGCCAGAGCCGTCAGCCAGCCAGGAGCTGCCAGAGCCGTCAGCCAGCCAGGAGCTGCCAGAGCCGTCAGCCAGCCAGGTGCTACCCCTCAGTCCGGAGCTGCCCCTCAGTCCGGAGCTGCCCCTCAGTCCGGAGCTGCCCCTCAGTCCGGAGCTGCCCCTCAGTCCAGTGGTGCCCCTCAGTCCAGTGGTGCCCTTTAGTAGGGTTGCCAGTCCTAGGTTGGCGGCGAGGGTCGCCGTTCCTAGGAGGCCACAAAAGCGGACTAAGACTATGGTGGAGTGGGGTCCACGTCCAGCACCCGAGCCGCCGCCGTGAAAGAGGCCAACCCGGACCCTCCCCTTTAGATTAGGATTTTGCGGCCGGAGTCCACACCTTTGTGGGGGGGGGGTACTGTCACGCCCGGACCTTAGTATTCTTTGTTTTCTTTATTATTTTGGTTAGGTCAGGGTGTGACATGGGTGATATGTGTGTTTTTGTCTTATTCTAGGGTGTTTGTACTGTCTAGGGTTTTTTGTAGATTTATGGGGTTGTTTTCATCTAGGTGTCTATGTTATGTTGCACGTTGTTTATATAGCGGTACACGTTCGTCTTAATCGTTTTGTTGTTTTTTGTTTAAGTGTTCTTCTTGTTCTTCATTAAATAAAGAAGAATGTATTCACACCACGCTGCGCTTTGGTCCCCTCCATATGAC
This sequence comes from Oncorhynchus mykiss, assembly GCF_057628025.1. Classification (NCBI taxonomy): domain Eukaryota; kingdom Metazoa; phylum Chordata; class Actinopteri; order Salmoniformes; family Salmonidae; genus Oncorhynchus; species Oncorhynchus mykiss. The sequence goes on along the minus strand of NC_143027.1, from coordinate 73,007,166 downwards.
GATCGTGACACCACCCAACTACCTCATCCCCATGTTATTTTTTTTGTTTGTTGCTCCTTTGCACCCCAGTATCTCTACTTGTGCATTCATCTTCTGCACATCTATCACTCCAGTGTTTAATTGCTAAATTGAAATTATTTCGCCACTATGGCCTATTTATTGCCTTACCTCCCTAATCTTACATTTGCACACACTGTATATAGACTTTTCTATTGTGTTATTGACTGTACGTTGGTTTATCCCATGTGTTGTTTGTGTCGCACTGCTTTGATCTATCTTGGCCAGATCGCAGTTGTAAATGAGAACTTGTTCTCAAATGGCCTACCTGGTTAAATAAAGGTGAAATAAAAATAATACAAAATTAAATATTTCACCTACTTCTGAGTTATAGTTATTTGTGTTCCTTGCTTCAGCAAAGCCAGTCTATATATCAAAATACTACTACTTGGCCTGCTACTACCACATTCACACACTACTACTACTACTACTACTACTACTACTACTACTTCTACTGGGATACAGTCACAACTACTGCAGTCAGTAATTCTACTGTTACTATACAACTAGCGGCTATTATCCCACAGCTGTAATACACTAGCCTACATTTTTCATCAATAGCAATTTAAACTTCTAAACTTGTTTGATTATTATAACAATACTGTTGGCCAGCTGGAATAAGTCAAAAGTTTTCTTCATGGGAAAATAACCTAGTTTTTTCCCATGTACTCAGCGTTTTGTACTAGATGCTGCATCTAATCAAGTCAGCTTGTCTCAGCTCCACAAAAGTAAAAGCCATGACAGGATTTAGAAACAATATTTGTGATGCCTCTCCACCTACTCTCTTGACTCCTAGTCAGTCAGAAATAGTTGGAGTCTTACCTTCAGGCCTGAGGCGGCTGAGGCTCCTCTTCGGAGGGTAACATATGAGGAGATGTTTGTGGACTGATTTAGCCTGGATGAGGAGCCAGCCGGCCCTGAGAGAAAGACAGTAAATATGAAAACACGACTCCCAAGTGAGCACAAGAGCCAAAGCATGTTCAGTGGGTACATTACAAAGCACATATTTGCTGCTGGTGTGAACACTATAAAAAAACTGAAAGCTGTTTAGTCTTATAAGCTGTTTGCTTATTCTGAAGAGTAAGACTTCTTCAAAGAAACAAACATGTTATTACACTTTACATCAAGGTGCATTACATGTGTTGGACCTAGAGCTACTTACCTCTGCTTGGCAGGGTCTGGTAACCACCATCATGCTCCATGGCCCCCAGCCTCATGTGACCAGACCCTCCCACTCCCAGAAGCTCAGGTTCACTCAGGAAGGTGCGCAGCTCCACCTGACACCCACAGAGACAGAGATCAGTACCACACAGACACACGGCTCCATAGCTCTCTCCAAGCACACACCTTGTTGTCTTCGTTGGTGTATTGGCCGATCTCCCTGTCCCGCTTGCGTTCGTCAGACTGTCGTTTGAGGCCTCGTACAGACGTGTGTCTGATGACGCTGGTTTCCCTGGGCAGCGGAGGCACGGCGGGGGCGTGGTCCTCAGGACTGTATAGCTGAGGTAGTGGTGGTCGGGGAGGGGCGCCCTCATTTGCCTGCAGAGAAAACAACCAACCAGCATATCCTTTACCATCATATTCAACCACATTTACTATCAGATAGGATAACATTCAACACTATGTCCTTCGAGTGAGAGAGGAGTGGGGGCCACTCACCCATTTTGACACAGATATGGGGAGGGCTGCGGTGGTGTGCTGGGTGGAGGTGGGGGTTGTGGGGCTGAGGTGGGGGCTGTGCTGCTGGGCCAGTCTCATCTCTCCCAGGGAGGGACTGGCAGACAGAGAAGGCACTGACGATGGCGACACGGAAGGCACAAGTTTTCTCTCTAGAGGCACAAAAACACACACGTAAAACACACAGCATACACGTTAAAATTACACAAAACCCCCACACTCCACCCACAAAAGCCAAATACACATACAAACCATAATCAACTCATCCATTTTGTCCCCTGTAAATATATAAGCACATGACAAGTAGCATCCATTTCTCTCTCTAGCTCGTCCTGAGCTCCAGTGTGTGCTAGTAGAGGCAAGCGGAGGCAGAGCCACAGCACTCCTCTCACCTGGGTTGGTCACAGAGGAGATGGTGACTTGGTAGTTGGCTTTGCTGGAGCTGAGGCCTGCTATTACGTCTTCAATCCTCCACAACTCCCTCTTGATCTGGAACTTCTCCTTCTGCTCATAGACAAACACACACACAACCATGAACACAAACACTACAAACGTTGTTCCCATCCCTCTGGGAATCTGTACGAGAGTATGTGTTTGCAGTGGTGTGGTTATGGTGCGATCCTGACCTGAGAGAGACCACTGCGGTTCATCTGGCCCTCCAGAGCTGTCCTCAACCAGTCTACATTTCTCTCTAGGCTGCTGTACTCATTCCACGCATTCTCCATCTCCTGCATGAAGCAAGAGAGACATAGATAAAGAGAGAGTGAGAGAGTAAGAGAGGGAGCGAGATAGAGAGTAAGAGAGTGAGAAAGACAGAGAGGGAGGTTGTGTGGTCAGTCAAATCAGTGAGCCAGGCTGTGTTAGGTGAGACAGAGCAGGCCTTACCGTGGACACCTGAGAGATCTCAGCTCTGATGTGCACCACGTCCTCCTGCAGTAGTCTCTGCTGGTAGGATATCTTCTCCTGGTGGGCCGGCTGGTCCCGGTACTGCTCCATCTGCTGGTGGGACACGTCCAGCACGGACTCCAACTTGTCCTGTAGGACAGGACACCACGAGGGCGTGGGGTATTCACCACGAGACCATACGGGGGAGCTAATACACACGTACACATACCCAGGCACACACACACACAAACAAACACAGAAAACCCAATACCTTGTCTTCCTTGAGCGTGCGGATCGTTGTTTCCAGCTCCTGAAGGATCTTGTCTTGTTCACACAGTCGGCTTAACTTCACCTGCACAGGGAACAGCAGCAGGCAGCACAGAGAACAGAGATTGATAAGGTCTATTAAGAAGACTAGGTCTATGGCTAGAACAGGGACACTCTGCCCCGCAGCTTCTGGTAAACACTATTCAAACCACAGTGCCCAGCAGAATGAATTGATAGTCTACTGTAGTCTGCTCTGTCTGTAAATATGTCAATAAGACCCATCTCTTTGAAATGCCCTGAGGACCTCTTTTCATCTTCTCTGTGTGAAAAATAAAGAAATAAAGCTTTATACTGTCTGCTTGTGGAGAATGGTAATGCCCATTATAAGTAATCATAATCAAAAATCCATATTTTGAAATTCACTTTTCGAGAGAACAGTGCTTATTGAGACTGGCATATTTGTTTCCCCGCAGAAATGGGTTATATGTTTCTGAAAACAAAATAAGACTGCCTAGTTTACAATCTTTCTCACACACTGAGTGTTTATTCTTGAGTTCTATTTATCATTCTGTTCAATTAATAATTAAGCTGTTTTTTATTTCACAGACGTATATTGTTGTTTTAATTGCATGAAATATTCATTGTTCAAACAAATCCACCAGCAAATTCTTATAAATTGTTAAACTGGAACAATGCTAATGATGAAAAGCCAAGACATCCAGCTTATTTACCTCCATTCTGAGCAAACAAAGAATTAAAAAGGCTGGATGACAGAAATCAAACTGAAAAATTTAAGAGCTCTACGTCTAAAATCCCATTACATGTATTTTTCCCTTTAAATTGAGAGCTGGAAATAAAATCCCTCGTCGATACTCTCAGGCTTTAACAGTGAAGCTGTCTGTCCCCACAGTGCTGCATCTTCGCTCTGCTCCGTTCCCTCCCTACACACCCTCTGTTTACCACAATTACACAATACCAACTTCTCAAATCCTCAGTTCACTGTCTCTGTAGTGGGTTGTAAGATGTGAAAAACGATAGACGTTGAAGAAAAGGAGCGAGATGGATAAACTGGGAGTGGGGGCCGGTATACTTACATCAACATCGCTCTCTGCTATCTGAACAGGTCTCGATGGTCTGTCTTTTAGAGTTTCACGGCCTGTAACCTGCAATGCCCCAAAGGCACAAATACAACCTTACTTTTCCCAGTAATAGTTGCAAAAATAAGTTCAACTACCCTAAACACCAACATTCAATAGATAACACTCAACAACAACATTACAGCAAATATCAAGCAACAGCATGCGACCTTGCTAAGGTCATTGGGATGGCAGAAACCACAATGTAGAACAGGTATGTAAAAATGATTCAACAAAGAAGACGTGGGTAGTAGTGTGCACAAGACAATGCAATATGACTGCTTTAAAAGCTGTGCAAATATATTTATGGTCAAAAACAGCATCTGTGCATTTAAGAGAGAGGCCACAACGGAGAACCACAAAGCTGCTCTTTCCTGGCAGTGTGTCCGTGGGTTTAGTTAACGACCGTGTCCTCTTTATGAACCAAGAGAAAGGGAGGAACTAGCAGGAAATATGGCACCTCCTTCAGATCCTCTCTGTTACAGTGATAAATCAGACTTGGCCAAATACATATCTCAGAGACGTCAGTGAACTGGCCCAGTGAGAATTGATATAAACTGTAGATATATTTCAGTGTCTTTCGCTAAGAGATTTCAATTGACTTAATGCCTAAACAGAGCTAATGATTTCTGTTGATACATTTCAAAGGGCATAGAGATGTAGGTGTGTTTACAATTATCACCAAAGCACACATTATTTAGTTGACCTTATAGCTCTGAGTCTGTTAAATGATAATCCGTTTTGACGTTTCTCAAAGAGCACCCTCGGGTCGTCTCTATAGTGGTTACAAGACAAACCAAGGAAAAGAAAGGCTTTGAAACAAAGTGCAATCCAGGGTTCAACAGCATGCAATGGGACTCCCTCTCACAGAGAGCAGAGACAGAGTCCACATCAGTCAGTCAGCACACACTGACACAGCATCACCATGATGGACTACAGCACCCAGCAGGCCAAGCTATGCACTACAGTCACCGGTGGGTCTCTCTTCTAACATGGCCACTCATCACAGCAAACATGGGCAGGTGAGGAGTGCATTATACACATTCTATTAGGAGAAGCAGTGGAATCTCTTTGTATGCACACCATCCTTACATTCCAACTGGACCCAAAACCTGGAGGGGTGTTTTCTAACACATTGTGTACCATAACGATCAACGGGTCAATAGTTTTGATCTGTTTTAAAACAGGAAATAGAGAGGTGTTACATCAGAATGTACACATCGATAATAGAACTCCCCACTCCAAGAAACAGAAGGTTAATTAAGGTTTGTGGTGTTGTACATACAAATCACTTCAGGAAGATCAGATGCTTTGTACTGTTGTTAATGGAAGAGAATTGCTGATAGCAGAATGTAGAATCATTACAACACACAAGGTCATTCTGCTGAAGCTGGCATTGGACTTACACTACCGGTCCAAAGTTTTAGAGCACCTACTCATTCAAGGGTTTTTCTTTATTTTTACTATTTTCTACATTGTAGAATAATAGTGTAGACATCAAAACTATGAAATAACATATAGAGAATCATGTAATAACCAAAAAAGTGTTAAACAAGTCATAATCTACTGTATTTTATATTTGAGATTCTTCAAATAGCCACCCTTTGCCTTGATGACAGCTTTGCACACTCTTGGCATTCTCTGAATTCTATGAAGCCGCACAGCAGCAAGATATTTTCCGGGTTCGAGAGCATCAAATCCGTGATGTATCATGGGTAAATTGTGACTGACTGATCTACAAATAATATTGTGTCGTTTTTTAGGATGCAAGGTGATTTGTAGATCAGTCAGTCTCGACACGCCTTTAATGTCGGCTGCAATGTCGAACGTGCCCATTGTAGGTCTCTTTTAGCAGCATTGCCTGATGGGAAGTGAAATTTATGACGCAAAATGTATTTTTTGACATGTAGTACTGTGCTGCTTGAAACTTCAGTTCCCATCAGTGGAGGTATGATATTTTGGCCCCATGTTTTCAGGGTTGAATATGTACTATTCCAAATGTAATTTTATCCAATTGCAAGGATAGCTAACTTTGACACAATATAGAACATTATATAATTTATACTGTAGCCGATAATCATATCATTTTATGTATGAGATCATATTGCACTCAAGTTGTTTTCTTTGCTGAATTGATAGTAAAGACACACAGATGAATGCAGCATAGCATTATTCTCAGTATACAGAGCATTAGTAACAAAAACAACAGTGGTTAAAACACACAGAAGGCAGTTTAAATTCCAACATCAACCTAAACCACACAGCCCTGAGGAACGAGGTCAGAAAGAAGAGGAGAGAGCAGCAGAAGGAGGTGTGTGAATGAGGAAGAGACTGACACTGTAGACAGTGGAAGGAAGAGCAGGATGCAGGCTACAGAGGAGAGAGGAGGAAGAGAGATAAATCATCATTTACATGATCTTTTCTCTTGATGCCCACCTTCAGATCTAGATAATCCAGGTCCTTCTTCAGTTGCATGTAAGTATCATCTGCCTGACAGACAATGAGGAGTGGAGAGACAGATCACAAGACGGAAAGCTGCAAAGGATGCTAGGAGGCTATAGTATAGGAAGACTAGTCAGGTGCTGTTACAGCACAACTCTATATCTCTACTTCATTCTCATTGGAGAGATCATATCAATACAGTCAAATGAATATTTATGAGGCCAAATAGGACCGAAAATCAGGCAAATTGATTTGGTTATATTATGAGAATTTACACCAAACTAGATTGTAGTGTAGGGCTGCTATCTAAATAGTTTAGGGATGCTTACACAAATAGCTTAAGCATTTCATAGGGCAGTATACTGCTTATAATTCAGTTCGCCACCAAATCTCCGGCGTGGGTGAATTATGTCTACATGAGGATGAAGAGAACATAAGTGTTGATGGAGAGAGACTGAGCAGGGTTGTCATTGAGCACCTTTACAGTGTCACTGTGGTTGGAGAGACTGAGCAGGGTTGTCATTGAGCACCTTTACAGCTTCACTGTGGTTGTGCAGGTCTGAGAACAGAGCAGTGCACTGTGTTTGGAGAGACTGAGCAGGGTTGTCATTGAGCACCTTTACAGTGTCACTGTGGTTGGAGAGACTGAGCAGGGTTGTCATTGAGCACCTTTACAGCTTCACTGTGGTTGTGCAGGTCTGAGAACAGAGCAGTGCACTGTGTTTGGAGAGACTGAGCAGGGTTGTCATTGAGCACCTTTACAGCTTCACTGTGGTTGTGCAGGTCTGAGAACAGAGCAGTGCACTGTGTTTGGAGAGACTGAGCAGGGTTGTCATTGAGCACCTTTACAGCTTCACTGTGGTTGTGCAGGTCTGAGAACAGAGCAGTGCACTGTGTTTGGAGAGACTGAGCAGGGTTGTCATTGAGCACCTTTACAGCTTCACTGTGGTTGTGCAGGTCTGAGAACAGAGCAGTGCACTGTGTTTGGAGAGACTGAGCAGGGTTGTCATTGAGCACCTTTACAGCTTCACTGTGGTTGTGCAGGTCTGAGAACAGAGCAGTGCACTGTGTTTGGAGAGACTGAGCAGGGTTGTCATTGAGCACCTTTACAGCTTCACTGTGGTTGTGCAGGTCTGAGAACAGAGCAGTGCACTGTGTTTGGAGAGACTGAGCAGGGTTGTCATTGAGCACCTTTACAGTGTCACTGTGGTTGTGCAGGTCTGAGAACAGAGCAGTGCACTGTGTTTGGAGAGACTGAGCAGGGTTGTCATTGAGCACCTTTACAGTGTCACTGTGGTTGTGCAGGTCTGAGAACAGAGCAGTGCACTGTGGTTGGAGAGACTGAGCAGGGTTGTCATTGAGCACCTTTACAGCTTCACTGTGGTTATGCAGGTCTGAGAACAGAGCAGTGCACTGTGTTTGGAGAGACTGAGCAGGGTTGTCATTGAGCACCTTTACAGCTTCACTGTGGTTGTGCAGGTCTGAGAACAGAGCAGTGCACTGTGTTTGGAGAGACTGAGCAGGGTTGTCATTGAGCACCTTTACAGTGTCACTGTGGTTGTGCAGGTCTGAGAACAGAGCAGTGCACTGTGTTTGGAGAGACTGAGCAGGGTTGTCATTGAGCACCTTTACAGTGTCACTGTGGTTGTGCAGGTCTGAGAACAGAGCAGTGCACTGTGTTTGGAGAGACTGAGCAGGGTTGTCATTGAGCACCTTTACAGCTTCACTGTGGTTATGCAGGTCTGAGAACAGAGCAGTGCACTGTGTTTGGAGAGACTGAGCAGGGTTGTCATTGAGCACCTTTACAGTGTCACTGTGGTTGTGCAGGTCTGAGAACAGAGCAGTGCACTGTGTTTGGAGAGACTGAGCAGGGTTGTCATTGAGCACCTTTACAGTGTCACTGTGGTTATGCAGGTCTGAGAACAGAGCAGTGCACTGTGTTTGGAGAGACTGAGCAGGGTTGTCATTGAGCACCTTTACAGCTTCACTGTGGTTGTGCAGGTCTGAGAACAGAGCAGTGCACTGTGTTTGGAGAGACTGAGCAGGGTTGTCATTGAGCACCTTTACAGTGTCACTGTGGTTGTGCAGGTCTGAGAACAGAGCAGTGCACTGTGTTTGGAGAGACTGAGCAGGGTTGTCATTGAGCACCTTTACAGCTTCACTGTGGTTGTGCAGGTCTGAGAACAGAGCAGTGCACTGTGTTTGGAGAGACTGAGCAGGGTTGTCATTGAGCACCTTTACAGTGTCACTGTGGTTGTGCAGGTCTGAGAACAGAGCAGTGCACTGTGTTTGGAGAGACTGAGCAGGGTTGTCATTGAGCACCTTTACAGCTTCACTGTGGTTATGCAGGTCTGAGAACAGAGCAGTGCACTGTGTTTGGAGAGACTGAGCAGGGTTGTCATTGAGCACCTTTACAGTGTCACTGTGGTTATGCAGGTCTGAGAACAGAGCAGTGCACTGTGTTTGGAGAGACTGAGCAGGGTTGTCATTGAGCACCTTTACAGTGTCACTGTGGTTGTGCAGGTCTGAGAACAGAGCAGTGCACTGTGTTTGGAGAGACTGAGCAGGGTTGTCATTGAGCACCTTTACAGTGTCACTGTGGTTATGCAGGTCTGAGAACAGAGCAGTGCACTGTGTTTGGAGAGACTGAGCAGGGTTGTCATTGAGCACCTTTACAGCGTCACTGTGGTTGTGCAGGTCTGAGAACAGAGCAGTGCACTGTGTTTGGAGAGACTGAGCAGGGTTGTCATTGAGCACCTTTACAGCTTCACTGTGGTTGTGCAGGTCTGAGAACAGAGCAGTGCACTGTGTTTGGAGAGACTGAGCAGGGTTGTCATTGAGCACCTTTACAGTGTCACTGTGGTTGTGCAGGTCTGAGAACAGAGCAGTGCACTGTGTTTGGAGAGACTGAGCAGGGTTGTCATTGAGCACCTTTACAGTGTCACTGTGGTTGTGCAGGTCTGAGAACAGAGCAGTGCACTGTGTTTGGAGAGACTGAGCAGGGTTGTCATTGAGCACCTTTACAGCTTCACTGTGGTTATGCATGTCTGAGAACAGAGCAGTGCACTGTGTTTGGAGAGACTGAGCAGGGTTGTCATTGAGCACCTTTACAGTGTCACTGTGGTTGTGCAGGTCTGAGAACAGAGCAGTGCACTGTGTTTGGAGAGACTGAGCAGGGTTGTCATTGAGCACCTTTACAGTGTCACTGTGGTTGTGCAGGTCTGAGAACAGAGCAGTGCACTGTGTTTGGAGAGACTGAGCAGGGTTGTCATTGAGCACCTTTACAGTGTCACTGTGGTTGTGCAGGTCTGAGAACAGAGCAGTGCACTGTGTTTGGAGAGACTGAGCAGGGTTGTCATTGAGCACCTTTACAGTGTCACTGTGGTTGTGCAGGTCTGAGAACAGAGCAGTGCACTATGTTTGGACTGGCTCTTCTAGGGCAGGGGTCGGCAACAGGCACCTTTCTTTCTTTTTGGTCAAAAAAGAGACTGTAAAACCACCAGGAATTCAGTTGAATTTAGGAAATCTGTTCCCAAAAAGAGACATATGTGATCATGACTCGGTGTAATTAAGGTATTACTTCCACTACAATAACATTTTCAGTGTACAAATTATTATAATTAGGTTCCATTTGCTAAAACAAAAACCGTCCCGCGGCTGAATCTAGTTGCCTACCCCTGCTCTAGGGAGACATACTACTGAGCCAGCCTGTTTACCCAGGATCACTTTACACTAATAAGAATGACCTCTCAGATACACACAGTTCAACACAACCAGGACTTAGAGGGGAAATGTGAAAGAAAAGTCAAAAATACATTTCTCATTTTAGTTATCCAGGTTTGCAAAGACCTCAAACAACAGAAGATAAGGCTACAGTATATGTATGTGAAGACAGGCACGGTGCATAGTCAACAAGCAACATGCTTGATATGAAGCTTGGGAGCAACATGATGTTTGTTTTTTAACAAATCAAATGAAACACGTCTCTATAAGGCTCAACGGAGTGCTACATTATGCCGACAGATGAGTGAGGCCGTCCATTCAAACACAACACAGGCTGGTGTATCTATAGCTGCAGACAGTCCATGCTAACAGGGGAGCACCTAAGCCACTAGTACAACAGACGCGACCAACACACCACACAGTCCAATGAATGATGGAGCTGGGACCAAAACACTAGCAGAGACACAGACTGCGGGTGATGGGGATTTGTCTGGGGGCTGGGGATCCACAATTCATTGGAGTGGGGCTGCAGGGCAGGGCGGCTGCAGGGGGGAGGATACGAGGGGGCCTGACCTGCAGGCTGGGGCCTAGGAGGCCGTTGTGATGTAGGTGGTGGAGGGCGTCGCCGTGGACACCAGCCATCTTGGCCTGGTGACTCCTGAGCTGAATGAGCAGCAGGGTCAACTCCTCCGGCTGCAGTAGGGTCAGGCCCAGGCCAGGGAGAGGAAGAGAGGGAGGGACAGAGAGAGAGAGCACTTCAACACCTGGCCACCAGGGCAGCAGCAGTGAGGGCTCAGCTCTTCAGGCCCCAGAGAGCTGTGGGCCAAGGCATCCTACTATAATACCTGCTCCTCTCTCACCGCCACCCACACAAGGCCCTTCAGAGCAGAACAGCACTGAATCCACCAGCTGAAAATGGTGCTGCTTTCTGACTGAAATGTATTACATCGAAGTTCCCTTCAGCATTAATCTTTAATAGTCCTAATATAAAGCAGAGAATAGTTTAAACTGGGTGTGTGATGAAGATAAATGAACAAGACAGAAGCTGTACCGTTTTCCCATGCAAGCTTGGTGCGCTGACTGTGTGTGTGATGTAGCCCATGGCTGGCATTGACCGTCTCTCTAGCTGACTAGTCTGTGGGAAAACAAAGACATCAACAAGTTATTAGGCTACATATCCCATTTCACAGATCAAACAGAATGGCAAATCATAAATGAACATTTACAAGGATGAATATGCCTGCAATGTGGTTCAGATCGTTCCTGGCTTTCTGTCCCCGCTACTGGGCATTCTGATATGTAACACCCCAAACTTAAAGGGAAAGCCTGCAACTTTACAAACTCATTTGTGCACACAGCAGATTTTTTCTTCTATCCATGTATTTATTTCCATCCTTCCTCCTCTTATTTGAAATAAAGCCCCCAGTTTAAGTTGCTACAGGGTTTGGAAGGTTTGACATTTTTGCTTAACACACATAATTCCTTGGCTAGGCCCTTCACAGAACCTTAAAAGGACACAAACAACGAGATTGAATTAACTACACATAAATTATCCCCAACCTGCCTTCTTAAAATAACATTTGTTTGCTATCAGCGAGAGAAGCACTGTGAGCCATTCCCTCAGAGATTCCCAAGCCAATCTTTTTTTGCTGTATAATAGGTTTTTAATTTAAATGTAAGATCAGAAGAAAGAGACCCTTGCTGATGGTTGAGATACAGTGGAGATGTTTACAGGGTGCTGAGAGGCCCTGGGCAAATTGAATTAGCCGCTAATAACACACACACACACACACACACACACACTTGTGTGATATTCCATAGAGGTACATGGAACACAGCCCTGAAATACACACTCAAGCCAAAAAGACATCACCAGTCAGAGATGCTGGATCCACCAAAACAAAGTTCATCTGCAGACTAAATGTAGTACCCATAAACCATTGCTTTATTGGATGGTCTCACACACACACACTGTGGCTCATTAAAAAAATACTTCTCCTCTTTGAGTGTTTTTGATTATTCTGTGAGCGAGCGGAGCGGCAGTGTTCTATTTAAGACACATAATTAGTGACTTGGCGTTACGGGTGAATGATGAGGAAACAGAGGCTGGGACATTCTGTTTACTTGGCGTGAGGACAGTGGGCTAGCGATAAGGGCTGCGTGGAGGCTGGTGTGGTGCAGCCTTGTAAAGACAGCCTCACATGTGGGGGGTGTGGCAGCCAGCAGGGAGACAGCACAGGGTGCGGATGGCGCAGGACAGTGCCTTGTCACAGGGGGACACACACTCGTACACACACAGCCATAGAGGCTGGTGTGTGTCTGAGCCTGGCGACTGGGTCGGGCCGGGAGGAATGGGCGATGGGGAGGTTCCCACTCACACACACACGGCCACACAGGCTGGTGGGTGTCTGAGCCTGGAGACTGGGCCGGGCTGGGAGATGGGAGGAATGGGCGATGGGGAGGCTCCCACTCACACACACACCCTACCACCTGTGTAGAGGGCCTGGGTGTGGACTGTGTGAATCCTTCGGAGCTTGTGAAATTACAGCAGGGCCACTTCTCATGCTCATCTTCCCATGGTTGGCCCTTTTCTAACGGTTAATGTGTCAAAGTTATTATTCCTCTAAGACAGAGATGAATTGGAAATTCACTACAAACAAAATGGCCTCAGTAACTGTGAGAATGAAACCCTTTTATGAAAGATGAACATTCCTTAGCTGTAAAACATTTAGTCTTGTGACTAACAGTCCCAGGCTGGTAAACCACCCTCTTTAACCCTTTAAACCCCAGTGGGTCAGAGTCCTACCTTAGAAAGCTGAGAAAACACCCGTCTAGGAGAACTGGAGCCGGTGGGGGACTCCCCAGGTGGCACCTCATCCAGCGGCCTGACCGTCACCCTGTCTGAGGGGGTGTGCGGCCTGTGGGGGGACAGTGGTTTGAAGGTGGGGACAGATGGGGGGACTTCACAGGGAGAAGGAGGCACAGAGATGGAGCGAGGCATCTCCACAGTGACCCTGAAGGAGGAGGTGTCCAGGAACTCTGGCCCGGTGTAGATGGGCGCCGTGGGGCTGCCGTGGCGGAACTGCTGGCGCTGCTGCCACTCATACAGCTGCCATACCATGCCCTCCTTGGTGGCCATGCGCTCATCGGTGGACATGCGGAAGTGGCTGAGCCGGTCGTGGGCGTATTTGTAGTCGCTGGGCAGGTTGCGGGGCGCCGAAGGGGAGCTCCCGCCAGACGGGAGTCTGGGGGTCTTTGGCAATGTCTGGTAGGCCTCTACTACCACGGCCTTAGGCTGCAGGGGAGGGGTCCGCCGAGGGAGGGGGAGGGAGTACTCAGTAGTAGATGTGTTGCTAAGGTTAGGAAAGAGAGATAGGGCCTTTTATGAACTGTGCAGTCTACTTATTTCACCAGGTACATAATTGAGCATCAATACTGAGTTGAAACTAAAGTGCATTTAAGTAAAAAGTATCAACAGCCATTCAGGCATGACCACTTTATTCTAATAAACGGTTACACTGAAAAAGCAGTTCAGAGCTGAGATATTCACAATCGCCACCAGGGGGAGACATTTACAAATAGTTAGTTATAATACAGTATATCAATTGAATGGTTGATATTGGGGAATGGGTTGAGGCTATAGTTTGCACAGCAGGCTTCTAAGGGGAGAACGGCTCATAATAATGTCCGGAATGGACAAAAGGGAATGGCATCAAACACATAGAAACCATGTGTGTGATGTATTTGATACCATTCCATCTATTCCGTTCCAACCGTTACAGTGAGCCTGTTCTCCCTAATTAAGGTGCCACCAACCTCCTGTGATGGTTAGGGTTATCATCACTGAAGCTTAAGATTAAGGTTAAGATTATGCTCAGGATAAGAGTAAAGATTAGATGAGTAAAGTAGGTCTTCTGACTGACCTCTTGGGATCTCCCTTCTGTACATTGACCCAGTGCTCCACCTGAGCCAGAGCAGTCTTCCTCTGCACCTTCTTCTCTGTGGCTGTCCGTGGGACAAAGCCCCTCTTATACACAATGTTCCCATTCTTCTCAGGGGGCAGCGTGGCGAGGACTGTGTGGGCCTGGCCATTCCTGGGGTGTGAGGGGCCAGGGAGAATGTCTGGGGAGAGCCTGTCCACCTCTACCTCCGTGGCTGGATGGCTGAGCTTTCTAGGAGCCTCCAACACGTACCTCTCCTCGTCCCCCTGGCTCAGTCGGATCTCCCCCTCCGGAGGCTCCTCTCTCTCGGGCCGCTGGAGGCTCCCTGAACGCGACTGGGAGGGGCTCTTACTGGTGTTGTTGTTGTTAACGTGGTTGGTCTGTGGTACTGCCTGCTGCACTGACATTTCTGGTCTCTCTGTGACTGCCTCTCTGCGAGGGGTGAGAGGCGATAGAGGTCAACAGGGATACCGGAACAGAGGCACTTTACAGTTACCTAGGCTAAATACAATGGCCAAACCTGGCTTGGATGTAAACAAATTTGTGCACAACATTTGAGAGAAATAAGCTTTTTATGGAACAATTCTGGGATATTTTATTTCAGCTCATGAAACATGGGACCAACACTTTATATGTTGCGTTTATATTTTTGTTCAGTATATATCCCCTGAATGTTAGTCAAGGACTTAGTGACCTATAGTAATGCATTAAATACTTAAGTTAAGTTAAAACAAAATACTAATGCTATTCTTTCCTCCTTTCCCTCAGATATTAATACAGTAGACTACATTATGATAAAGTACAGTTGTACACTTGAAACAGGGGTTTTGGAGGGATTAGGCTGTGGATAAAACGGCAACATGGACACCTCCATTAACCTGAGTTGACTCTGACTCTCAATGTTATTTCCCACTTGAGTGATACTAGTGAAAGCACTCAAATGTAATTTATTCATTACTGAGTTCCTCCAAAGAGGGAAGGGAGACTACAGGGAGGGGTTTTCAATATGTTTTTAACACCCACATATTTTCATGGAGAGGGGAGTGTAACTAAGTGAGGCTCTTTGGATAGGAGGCAGGCTGGGTTCCCCTTGAGAGTCAAAATGACAGCCATTTTGTCTTTAAACAAATAGCTCGGGGTAGCCTCTTCATCAATGACTCTGTGTAATAGCTCTAGTGATCATTAATTTGTTCCCACAGATGAATGCATGAGACTCTCTCCCTCTGCAGGGAGTCATTCATCTGAGATATAATTTATCTGATTCCCAGACCAACACTATACACGTCTAACAAATCACACATTTTTTAGATTACAAATATTGACAGGGCAGGTCAGTTCAGAGCATATTCAGACATACAGTACCAGTCAAAAGTTTGGACACACCTACTCATCAAAGGCTTTTTCTTTATTTTTACTATTTTCTACATTGTAGAATAATAGTGAAGACATCCAAACTATGAAATAACACATATGGAATCATGAAGTAACCAAAAAGAGATTCTTCAAATTCTTCAAAGTAGCCACCCTTGGCATTCTCTCAACCAGCTTCATGAGGTTGTCACCTGGAATGCATTTCAATTAACAGGTGTGTCTTGTTAAAAATGTATTTCCTTCTTAATGCGTTTGAGCCAATCAGTTGTGTTGTGACAAGGTAGGGGTTGTATACAGAAGATAGCCCTATTGGTAAAATACCAAGTCCATATTATGGCAAGAACAGCTCAAATAAGCAAAGAGAAACGACAGATCATCATTACTTTAAGACATGAAGGTCAGTCAATCCGGACAAAGTCAGAAATTCAGAAATTGCAGCCCAAATAAATGCTTCACAGAGTTCAAGTAACAGACACATCTCAACATCAACTGTTCAGAGGAGACTGCATGAATCAGGCCTTTGAGGTCGAATTGCTGCAAAGAAACCACCACTAAAGGACACCAATAATAAGAAGAGACTTGCTTGGGCCAAGAAACACGAGCAATGGCCATTAGACCAGTGGAAATCTGTCCTTTGGTCTGATGAGTCCAATTTTTTTTATTTTTGGTTCCAACCACCGGGTCTTTGTGGGACGCAGAGTAGGTGAACAGATGTGTAGTTCCCACCGTGAAGCATGGAGGAGGTGTGATGGTGTGGGGGTGCTGTGATTTATTTAGAATTCAAGGCACACTTAACCAGCATGGCTACCACAGCATTCTGCGGCGATACGCCATCCCATCTGGTTTGCGCTTAGTGTGACGATCATTTGTTTTTCAACAGGACAATGACTCCAAACACACCTCCAGGCTG
The DNA here is from genome assembly GCF_057628025.1 of Oncorhynchus mykiss. NCBI lineage: Eukaryota > Metazoa > Chordata > Actinopteri > Salmoniformes > Salmonidae > Oncorhynchus > Oncorhynchus mykiss. The sequence goes on along the minus strand of NC_143027.1, from coordinate 72,990,757 downwards.
TGTAAGGGCTATTTTACCAAGAAGGAGAGTGATGGAGTGCTGCATCAAATGACCGACCTAAACCCAATTGACATGGTTTGGGATGAGTTGGACGGCAGAATGAAGGAAAAGCAGCCAACAAGTGCTCAGCATATGTGGGAACTCCTTCAAGACTGTTGAAAAAGCATTCTAGGTGAAGCTGGTTGAGAGCATGCCAAGAGTGTGTAAAGCTGTCATCAACTCAAAGGGTGGCTACTTAGAAGAATCTAAAATCTAAAATCTATTTTTTTAAACACTTTTTTTGGTTACCACATGATTCCACATGTGTTATTTCATAGTTTTGATGTAAAGAAAAACAGACAACGATTTTCAGGAGAAATAGCTTCCCTTGGAGCTGCTAATGAGCACAGAGCAGCGTTGGCCACTAGATGGTATTGTTTCACAAAACATCATATCCAACCTTCCCTCTCAGCAGTAGCATGCCAGTCCAGATCAGCCACATCATGTATGTGCACTGTACACTTCATTTCTCCTACACCACAAGCTGTGTCATTCACCTAACCAAACCGTAACCAGTTTGGCCAAACCATAACTTTTTCTCCTTTTAATTGAAACAGCTATTCTTTATTCCCTATATACTGCACTACTTTTGACCAGGGCCCATGGGGATCTAATCAGTAGTGCACTATATAGGGAATAGGGTGCCATTTGGGACGTAGAATGTGTTTGTGCACTGTGATGGAGTAGAGGGAGGAACCGTGTCTGTGCCCTGTGACTGGCCCATGCTCAGCTGGCAGCAGGAGCAGGATGGAGCACTCATCCATACAGCAGCCAGCTGCAGAACTCAACATCCCATCATCCCACAGCACAGGAGAGTAGACAGTATCAGAGCAGTGCTACGCCTGTCCTGCCATGGATGACTGCTCACTGAGTCCCAGGCAAGCAGACCAAGCTAAACCATGCCAAAACCATGCCAAGCCAGGCCAGGCCAGGTACACTCCCAACTACAACCCCAACAGTTAGGCACTTTGCTAATGTTTCTAAAGGCACATGATCAAGATCAGACTGGGAAAAATGTGCTTTGCTTTGGTGCTGGGAAGGAAGAGAGAAGGAGGCAGAGGTCTACTGGGAGAGATACTGGTGGATCCCTGTTTGGACTAGGAGTCATTTGGTTAACTGGGGATTATTGGGGATAACTACAGAGGAGACTATTTGGGACACTACAGAGGAGACTATTGGGGACACCACAGAGGAGACTATTGGGGACACCACAGAGGAGACTATTGGGGACACTACAGAGGAGACTATTGGGGACACTACAGAGGAGACTATTGGGGATAACTACAGAGGAGACTATTTGGGACACCACAGAGGAGACTATTGGGGACACCACAGAGGAGACTATTTGGGACACTACAGAGGAGACTATTGGGGACACTACAGAGGAGAATATTGGGGACAATACAGAGGAGACTATTGGGGACACTAGAGAGGAGACTATTGGGGATAACTAGAGGAGACTATTGGGGACAACTACAGAGGATACTATTGGGGACACCACAGAGGAGACTATTGGGGACACCACAGAGGAGACTATTGGGGACACCACAGAGGAGACTATTGGGGATAACTACAGAGGAGACTATTGGGGATAACTACAGAGGAGACTACTTGGGACACTACAGAGGAGACTATTGGGGATAACTACAGAGTAGACTATTGGGGACACCACAGAGGAGACTATTGGGGACACCGAAGAGGAGACTATTTGGGACACCACAGAGGAGACTATTGGGGACACCACAGAGGAGACTATTGGGGACACTACAGAGGAGACAATTGGGGACACTACAGAGGAGAATATTGGGGACACTACAGAGGAGACTATTGGATACACTACAGAGGAGACTATTGGGGATTACTAGAGGATACTATTGAGGATAACTACAGAAGATACTATTTGGGATAACTACATGGGAGACTATATGGGACACTACAGAGGAGACTATTGGGGACACTACAGAGGAGACTATTTGGGACACTACAGAGGAGACTATTTGGGACACTATAGAGGAGACTATTGGGGACACTACAGAGGAGACTATTGGGGAAAACTACAGAGGATACTATTGAGGATAACTACAGAAGATAATATTTGGGATAACTACAGAGGAGACTATGTGGGACACTATAGAGGAGACTATTGGGGACACTACAGATGAGACTATTAGGGACATTACAGATGAGACTATTGGGGACACCTACAGAGGAGACCATTGGGGATACTACAGAGGAGACTATTGGGGACACTACAGAGGAGACTATTTGGGACACTACAGAGGAGACTATTGGGGATAACTACAGAGGAGACTATTGGGGATAACTACAGAGGAGACTATTTGGGACACTACAGAGGAGACTATTGGGGATAACTACAGAGGAGACTATTGGGGACACTACAGAGGAGACTATTTGGGACACTAGAGGAGACTATTGGGGACACTACAGAGGAGACTATTGGGGACACTACAGAGGAGACTATTGGGGAAAACTACAGAGGAGACTATTGGGGACACTACAGAGGAGACTATTTGGGACACTAGAGGAGACTATTGGGGACACTACAGAGGAGACTATTGGGGACACTACAGAGGAGACTATTGGGGAAAACTACAGAGGATACTATTGAGGATAACTACAGAAGAGAATATTTGGGATAACTACAGAGGAGACTATGTGGGACACTATAGAGGAGACTATTGGGGACACCTACAGAGGAGACCATTGGGGATACTACAGAGGAGATTATTGGGGACACTACAGAGGAGACTATTTGGGACACTACAGAGGAGACTATTGGGGACACTATAGAGGAGACTATTGGGGATAACTACAGAGGAGACTATTGGGGATAACTACAGAGGAGACTATTGGGGACACTACAGAGGAGACTATTGGGGACACTACAGAGGAGACTATTTGGGACACTACAGAGGAGACTATTTGGGACACTACAGAGGAGAGTATTGGGGATACTACAGAGGAGACTATTGGGGACACTACAGAGGAGACTATTGGGGACACCACAGAGGAGACTATTGGGGACACTACAGAGGAGACTATTGGGGACACTACAGAGGAGACTATTGGGGACACCACAGAGGAGACTATTGGGGACACTACAGAGGAGACTATGTGGGACACTACAGAGGAAACTATTGGGGACACTACAGATGAGACTATTTGGGACACTACAGAGGAGACTATTAGGGACACTACAGAGGAGACTATTAGGGACACTACAGAGGAGACAATTGGGGACACTACAGAGGAGACTATTGGGGACACCACAGAGGAGACTATTGGGGACACTACAGAGGAGACTATGTGGGACACTACAGAGGAAACTATTGGGGGCACTAAAGAGGAGACTATTAGGGACACTACAGAGGAGACTATTGGGGACACCACAGAGGAAACTATTGGGGACACTACAGAGGAGACTATTGGGGACACTACAGAGGATACTATTGGGGACACTACAGAGGATACTATTGGGGATAACTACAGAAGAGACTATTGGGGATAACTACAGAAGATACTATTTGGGATACCTACAGATGAGACTATGGGGGATACTACATGGGAGACTATTTGGGATAACTACAGAAGAGACTATTTGGGACACTACAGAGGAGACTATTGGGGATAACTACAGAGGATACTATTGAGGATAACTACAGAAGAGACTATTTGGGATAACTACAGTGGAGACTATTGGGGATACTACATGGGAGACTATTGGGGATTACTACAGAGGAGACTATTGGGGATACCACATGGGAGACTATTGGGGACACTACAGATGATACTATTGGGGACACTACAGAGGAGACTATTGGGGATAACTACAGAGGATACTATTGAGGATAACTACAGAAGAGACTATTTGGTATAACTACAGAGGAGACTATTTGTGATAACTACAGAGGAGACTCTTGGGGACACCACAGAGGAGACTATTGGGGACACTACAGAGGAGACTATTTGTGACACTACAGAGGAGACAATTGGGGACACTACAGAGGAGACTATTGGGGACACTACAGAGGTGACTATTGGGGACACTACAGAGTAGACTATTGGGGACACCACATAGGAGACTATTGGGGACACTACAGAGGAGACTATTGGGGACACTACAGAGGAGACTATTGGGGACACTATAGAGGAGACTATTGGGGATAACTACAGAGGAGACTATTGGGGATAACTACAGAGGAGACTATTGGGGACACTACAGAGGAGACTATTTGTGACACTACAGAGGAGACTATTTGTGACACTACAGAGGAGACTATTGGGGACACTACAGAGGTGACTATTGGGGACACTACAGAGGAGACTATTGGGGACACTACAGAGGAGACTATTGGGGACACTATAGAGGAGACTATTGGGGATAACTACAGAGGAGACTATTGGGGATAACTACAGAGGAGACTATTGGGGACACTACAGAGGAGACTATTGGGGACACTACAGAGGAGACTATTTGGGACACTACAGAGGAGACTATTTGGGACACTACAGAGGAGAGTATTGGGGATACTACAGAGGAGACTATTGGGGACACTACAGAGGAGACTATTGGGGACACCACAGAGGAGACTATTGGGGACACTACAGAGGAGACTATTGGGGACACTACAGAGGAGACTATTGGGGACACCACAGAGGAGACTATTGGGGACACTACAGAGGAGACTATGTGGGACACTACAGAGGAAACTATTGGGGACACTACAGATGAGACTATTTGGGACACTACAGAGGAGACTATTAGGGACACTACAGAGGAGACTATTAGGGACACTACAGAGGAGACAATTGGGGACACTACAGAGGAGACTATTGGGGACACCACAGAGGAGACTATTGGGGACACTACAGAGGAGACTATGTGGGACACTACAGAGGAGACTATTGGGGGCACTAAAGAGGAGACTATTAGGGACACTACAGAGGAGACTATTGGGGACACCACAGAGGAAACTATTGGGGACACTACAGAGGAGACTATTGGGGACACTACAGAGGATACTATTGGGGACACTACAGAGGATACTATTGGGGATAACTACAGAAGAGACTATTGGGGATAACTACAGAAGATACTATTTGGGATACCTACAGATGAGACTATGGGGGATACTACATGGGAGACTATTTGGGATAACTACAGAAGAGACTATTTGGGACACTACAGAGGAGACTATTGGGGATAACTACAGAGGATACTATTGAGGATAACTACAGAAGAGACTATTTGGGATAACTACAGTGGAGACTATTGGGGATACTACATGGGAGACTATTGGGGACACTATAGAGGAGACTATTGGGGATAACTACAGAGGAGACTATTGGGGATAACTACAGAGGAGACTATTGGGGACACTACAGAGGAGACTATTGGGGACACTACAGAGGAGACTATTTGGGACACTACAGAGGAGACTATTTGGGACACTACAGAGGAGAGTATTGGGGATACTACAGAGGAGACTATTGGGGACACTACAGAGGAGACTATTGGGGACACCACAGAGGAGACTATTGGGGACACTACAGAGGAGACTATTGGGGACACTACAGAGGAGACTATTGGGGACACCACAGAGGAGACTATTGGGGACACTACAGAGGAGACTATGTGGGACACTACAGAGGAAACTATTGGGGACACTACAGATGAGACTATTTGGGACACTACAGAGGAGACTATTAGGGACACTACAGAGGAGACTATTAGGGACACTACAGAGGAGACAATTGGGGACACTACAGAGGAGACTATTGGGGACACCACAGAGGAGACTATTGGGGACACTACAGAGGAGACTATGTGGGACACTACAGAGGAGACTATTGGGGGCACTAAAGAGGAGACTATTAGGGACACTACAGAGGAGACTATTGGGGACACCACAGAGGAAACTATTGGGGACACTACAGAGGAGACTATTGGGGACACTACAGAGGATACTATTGGGGACACTACAGAGGATACTATTGGGGATAACTACAGAAGAGACTATTGGGGATAACTACAGAAGATACTATTTGGGATACCTACAGATGAGACTATGGGGGATACTACATGGGAGACTATTTGGGATAACTACAGAAGAGACTATTTGGGACACTACAGAGGAGACTATTGGGGATAACTACAGAGGATACTATTGAGGATAACTACAGAAGAGACTATTTGGGATAACTACAGTGGAGACTATTGGGGATACTACATGGGAGACTATTGGGGATTACTACAGAGGAGACTATTGGGGATACCACATGGGAGACTATTGGGGACACTACAGATGATACTATTGGGGACACTACAGAGGAGACTATTGGGGATAACTACAGAGGATACTATTGAGGATAACTACAGAAGAGACTATTTGGTATAACTACAGAGGAGACTATTGGTGATAACTACAGAGGAGACTCTTGGGGACACCACAGAGGAGACTATTGGGGACACTACAGAGGAGACTATTTGTGACACTACAGAGGAGACAATTGGGGACACTACAGAGGAGACTATTGGGGACACTACAGAGGAGACTATTGGGGACACTACAGAGGTGACTATTGGGGACACTACAGAGTAGACTATTGGGGACACCACATAGGAGACTATTGGGGACACTACAGAGGAGACTATTGGGGACACTACAGAGGAGACTATTGGGGATAACTACAGAAGAGACTATTGGGGATAACTACAGAAGAGACTATTGGGGATAACTACAGAGGAGACTATTGGGGATAACTACAGAAGAGACTATTGGGGATAACTACAGAAGAGACTATTGGGGATAACTACAGAAGAGACTATTTGGGATACCTACAGAGGATACTATTGAGGATAACTACAGAAGATACTATTTGGGACACTACAGAGGAGACTATTGGGGATAACTACAGAGGATACTATTGAGGATAACTACAGAGGATACTATTTGGGATAACTACAGAGGAGACTATTGGGGATACTACATGGGAGACTATTGGGGATAACTACAGAGGAGACTATTGGGGATACTACATGGGAGACTATTTGGTATAACTACAGAGGAGACTATGGGGGATACTACATGGGAGACTATTGGGGACACTACAGAGGAGACTATTGGGGACACTACAGAGGAGACTATTGGGGATACTACATGGGAGACTATTGGGGACACCACAGAGGAGACTATGGGGATAACTACAAATAGACTATTTGGGACACAACAGAGGAGACTATTGGGGATAACTACAAATAGACTATTTGGGACACTACAGAGGAGACTATTTGGATAACTACAGAGGAGACTATTGGGGACACTACAGAGGAGACAATTGGGGACACTACAGAGGAGACTATTTGGGACACTACAGAGGAGACTATTTGGGACAACTAGGAATGGCCTGCAGGGTGGAAGGGAGGGACTAACCTCTTGATGCCTTGACTCTGCATGAGAGCAGCCTGGTTCATGGCTCTGATCCAACCATTCATGTCCTCCTGGGTGTCGGCACTGAAGAAGTACGTCCTCATCCCACCGTGCTCTGCCTGCGAGCCAATCACAGAGTTCTTATTGTAAATGTAGGAGCGCATTCCTGTGTGGCTCGCCTGTGGAGAGAGAAGAGAAGAGACACATCAGAACCAAAAAGAATGATGGGAAAGAGGGGGTGGAGGGGTTGAGGGGTCAATGGGTACGTTCTGCAAATGAAGACTCATAGAGAGCAAGTTAGCATATTAGCTCACAATGGGGCTCAAAGCCATCACCAGAACTTACAAAAATAATAACAAAAACAAGAGGCACCAGCGTCTCTACACTAAAGCTATTCATGCAACACGCCACGTATGAAGAAGCATTGGTTTTAAAGTTAGACAAGCATTTAGTTTCGTCTGTATATTTGAAGTGTTTCACAAGTCCTAATGCACAGAAAATTCCTCATTAATAACCTTGGGCACAAACTAATTTCACACAAACTTACAGTAACTCAACATAGCGTACCCAGTTTGCCTAGCTATAGCATTGTTATGAAGCACAACCCCCCCCCCCCCCCCCCCCCCACACACACACACACACACAGAGAGAAACCTCACAGTTAGCCTTACCCTGGAGCCTGGCTGCTACAGGCTAGAGTAGATCCGTCTCTACAGTATAGTGTAATGGGCTTGCCCTCCTGTCTGGCACTTACTGTAAATCTGCCCACCCCAACGCTCCACCACAAGGCTAATCTCCCCATCCAGACCTGATAGGGAGCCAACGATGCCACTGACAACTTACTGTCCAATTACAACACAGATCAGCCTTTTCCCAACACAGTTCCACCCCAAACTACTACACTGCCCAGTCCACAACTAAGACCTTTATACAGCTCTCTGCTCTCCAAACCACTCTACTGCCTTTCCCATTACAATACAACCTGTTTCATCCAGTACTGCCCAGCATGCTAGTCCATGCATAGTCCCAGACCGTCATTTTGCCTGTACCTATCACACAACTGTTCAAAGTAGCACATTCCTGTACTATCTGCTACAATATCCTTCCATGTATCCTGATGTATAATAACTCTGAGTCTGGGTACAGCCTTGCAGTCTCAGAATGCATGCATTCAGAGCCCTATGGGCCCTTGTCAAAAGCAGTACACCATATAGGAATTAGGATGCCATTTGGAATTCACCCTATGTCTACCAGGAATCCATCCTCCATTTAAAAACAAACAGCAATCCATTGTAAATCACTGAAAACTTCTCTTTAGCGTACAACACGTGCATCCACCATCATGTCGTGTTTCTGTTTAGTATTGTACTGACTTGTGATCAGCTGTAGTGATATTACTTGGCTGTGGGGTTAACAAAGCCTGTTTTGATTGCAGAGTCCTGTATTATCCAGCAGCATAGTGCCAGCGTGATCCCAACTGAATCCCCCAGAGAAAAGTGCTGAATGGACAGGCCAGAACCAGACCCATGACTAGGGTCCACATCCATACTCACCAGCTCTGCAGTCTACCACACACATCAGCAATGTGGGGATGCTTCGTGTCGGAACAGCTACTTACGTTCCACAGTTCCTCTTTCACAAAAAGAGTGTGATTTTAAGGTGAGTATAAATGGAGGAACCTCTGCTATCACCCAGCCCTCTCCCCTCTTTAGCATGGAATACTAGAAGGCTCTATTTTAAGGCTCCCTTGAAATAACATTAGGTGGGTCTGGTCTTAAGCTTTCATTGGGTAATGAACCTGGGTGATTTATCTAAAGGCTGATCTTTGACTTTAAGAATGAGTTGAATAAAAACCAATCAACATTTTTTTTTTCCAAAATGTTTATTAATTTTTATTTAACCTTGATTTAACCAGGAAAAGCCCATTGAGTCCCAGAGTCTCTTTTTTCAAGGAAGACCTGGCCAAGAAGGCAGCAACAATCAATACATTAACACATAACAATATAATACAATTCAACAACATGATCCGGCCTAAAAAAAACATTTACACTCCTCTGGAACAGAGTCTCCCATCACAATGTTTACTTCATTCAGGGGCACTAACATATCTAGATGAGGCATAACTTGTAGACTATTCCATGACTCTGGTACACAAGACGAGAAGGCATTCTTGCCTAATACTGTAAATGTCCTATACATTAACAAAACAAAACATATTAATAAATTGAGCCGGTTCCATGGCACTAAATTATATAGCCTGGTTGTACAACACAACAGAAACATTGAAATACAGCCTGCTATAGCTAGATGTGGCTAGAACGACTGAATGTTTGTTGAATGTGATGGTGATGAGGCCAACAGAAAGAAAGGCAGTGAAACCGGAGAGGAGTGTGGAAAAGGGATGGAAGGGAGGAGGATGAGAGGAGGATGGCCCAGCCCAGTGTGAGACCCAGCTATCCCACGGTTCACATGGTGATGACAGTGTCCTGATGACTGATATGGAGGAGGCAGGGCCCAAATACCACTGCTACAGGGTCTAAACCCTCACAACAACCGATGTGTATCAGGCTTTGACTGATGGGTGGTTCCATATGAACTTTATGTCGTCCAACAGATTTGACACACAGTTACATCAAGAACCAAGGTTGGCTTCAAAGGCAAACGTTCAGTAAAGTTAGCCAACCTGAATATTTGGAGAAGCACTGGCATTGTTCATCCATCCGTAATTGATGCAGAAAAATCATAATCTTATCTAATTGTGCATTCTTATTGGTTTGGTAAATGAAAAGTAGACTATGAGCAGGGATGAAGAAGCTAGGTGACGGTCCTCAGAGGGATGAAGGAAAATAAAACACGTATTCATGCAAGAGGGGCCCGCCAGCGTGTTTCAGGACGGCATTCCGGGGGGAACCGGCGCTCGATACACCAGTCACAGTCATAACAGGAGGCCATTCAACCAATAGGAACACACGAGAGATAAGCACAGTGAGAAGAGAAAACAGAACAGGAGGGTACAGGTCATTGACTTGCTCCAGAAAACAGAAGTGTCTCTCTGCTGTTCTCGGCTGGCTAGTCATCAACTCAGAGAGAGTGAATTATACTGAACAAAAATATAAATGCAAAATGCAACCTGAAAAACTCAGGTTTTTCTGAGTTACAGTTCATATAAGGGAATCTGTCAATTGAAATAAATTCCTTAGGCCCTAATCTATGGATTTCACATGACTGGGAATACAGATATGTATCTGTTCGTCACAGATACCTTAAACAAAAGGTAGAGGCATGGATCAGAAAACCAGTCAGTATCTGGTGTGACCACCATTTACCTCATGCAGCGCGATCCATCTCCTTCGCATAGTGTTGATCAGGCTGTTGATTGTGGCCTGTGGAATGTTGTCCCACTCCTCTTCAATGGCTGTCGAAGTTGGAGCACGCTGTCATACACGTCGATCCAGAGAATTCCAAACAACGTTGGCATCAGCAACAACATTGGCATCAGCAAACCGCTCGCCCACACGACGCCATACACGTGGTCTGCGGTTGTGAGGCCGGTTAGACGTACTGCCAAATTCTCTAAAATGACATTGGAGGCGGCTTATGGTAGAGAAATAAACATAAAATTCTCTGACATTCCTACAGACAGCATGCAAATTGCACGTTCCTTCATAATTAGAGACATCTGTGGCATTGTGTTGTGTGACAAAACTGCACATTTTAGAGTAGCTTTTATTGTCCCCAGCACAAGGTGTACCTGCGGAATGATCATGCTGTTTAATCATTTTCTTGATATGCCACACCTGTCAGGTGGATGGATTATCTTCAGAAAGGAGAAATGCTCACTAACAGGATTGTAAAAAAACTTGTGCAAAACATTTGAGAGAAATAAACTTTTTGTGCATATGGAACAATTCTGGGATCTTTTATATCAGCTCATGAAACGTGGGCCCAACACTTTACATGTTGCGTTTATATTTTTGTTCAGTGTAGATTAACATTGATGCTATTGTTAGAACCCGCGGAAGCAGCAAGTGGACTAAAATACAGACCCACACCAGCAAACACAACATTAGAGCAATATACGACAACACAAGAATCTGGAGAGGGAAAATGGCCAAAGAGAACGTAGTTGGCCATAGGCTGCTAGAACCGGGGGTAAGGCTAGGATGGGAAACTCTGGTCTTTAGTGCCTCATGCGTTTTGATAGGTTATTAACTGGTAGTTGTCTGCATTAACTCTAATGACTTCCCAACTGCATTCTCACAAAACATTGAGATACCACAGATCTCTCAAATCACAACAACTAACAGCTTACACAAGACAGTCGACAAACAACAAGACAACAACAGCAGACTGGAATTAACCATCATCCAATAGGCAGTTGAAGTGTTCTGTTGAGACAGTTAACAGTTAACTGAACAGCTTGGGTCCTGTCTAATGAAAGATCCTGGTCTGGAATATGTGATTACCCAGAGCGAGAGAGAGAGCTGAGAGGAACAGAGACCTCTTAAATACATGCACTGGATAATTAGCAGAACAGTATTGAGAGCAGGAACCTCTCACCTAACCATGAAATACATTCCCTCCCCGGGCAGAGAGAGAGGCAGGGAGAGAGAGAAAGAGAGAGAGAGAGAGAGCGAGAGAAGACGCTAGAAAATAGCTTCAATGTATAATTAATTTCCCCCCCGGCAACAATCGTCATACAAATTCCATTGTATGTAAGGTGAGCTGCAGGAGTAACACACACACACACACACACACACACACACACGGAACAAAAAGCCAAGCACAACGGATACAGTATGAAAGGACTGCAATTGAACACTGTCAAACTAGCACATCAAACATTCACCCTGAATTGTTCTTCATAAAGGGTCCTCTGCTCTCACTGAGAAAGATATGGAGATGGATATTGTAAACACTCTGACCCAGCAGAGAAACCCATTCTTACTGTCTACTCTGTCTGTCACACACACTGACTGAAATGTGAAAAAATAGTCTATTGCGAGAAACAATACGACGAGTGTGGTTACATGCACACAACAATGTGATTACTGTGGATCGTCAGATTAAATGTAATAGTTTGATTAAAACATTTACATGCAATGCAAGAAGGATTTTCCTAATAATCCTGTTTACATGGACACATCTGAAATCAGACTACATGATGGCACTCTGATAAATGCAGAAAACCACCAATAAAAATAAACAATGTTATTTTTGGTAAGAGAGGATAGGGGCTTGATTCTGAGTTGGGACAAATACAGTTTGTAAACTACTTCTAAGACTCCTTCAATCAGTTGTTGTAAACTCACTTCACTCGAGCTAAAGAGGGAGGCTCGCTCGGCTGGTGCTGGTTCTGGCCCGCGCAGATCAAATACACTACTGGAATGACAATTAAGTGTTTACACGTCCTAATAATTCAAAAGATTCCTCAGAAAACCAGGTGTTTGTTTACTTCGATGTTGACCTTACGCCGATTAAGATAGAAAGAATAAGGTGTTTACATGACTATTGCCATAATCAGTTTAAAATCGAATTATGAGGGTGTATGTAAACGTAGAGAGGGGCTTGGAGGAGAGTAGAGAGGGGCTTGGAGGAGTGTGGAGAGGGGGTTGGAGGAGTGAGTAGGGGGGTTTGGAGAAGTGGTCAGAGGAGAGGTGCCTGCAGGAGTGTGGTGGGGGTTCCTAAAGCTCTACTGGTGATGACAGGGGCCTGCTGCCTGACGAACAGGACAGGACAGGGGCCAGAGCAGAGCAGCACAGTAACACCACTACCAAACAGACCTTTAAAGGGACAGATAGTGTACCTCAGACCAGGATAAGATACCTACAGGGGCTGATACTCCCTGAATAACTCCACATTATTGAGACCTACAGGCCTCAAGTGTTTGGTGCATGCGTGTTATGAAATAGCAGATGAGAGGTACAGGTAAGTACAGTGCCTTGCGAAAGTATTCGGCCCCCTTGAACTTTGCGACCTTTTGCCACATTTCAGGCTTCAAACATAAAGATATAAAACTGTATTTTTTTGTGAAGAATCAACAACAAGTGGGACACAATCATGAAGTGGAACGACATTTATTGGATATTTCAAACTTTTTTAACAAATCAAAACTGAAAAATTGGGCGTGCAAAATTCTTCAGCCCCCTTAAGTTAATACTTTGTAGCGCCACCTTTTGCTGCGATTACAGCTGTAAGTCGCTTGGGGTATGTCTCTATCAGTTTTGCACATCGAGAGACTGAATTTTTTTCCCATTCCTCCTTGCAAAACAGCTCGAGCTCAGTGAACAGCAGTTTTCAGTTCTTTCCACAGATTCTCGATTGGATTCAGGTCTGGACTTTGACTTGGCCATTCTAACACCTGGATATGTTTATTTTTGAACCATTCCATTGTAGATTTTGCTTTATGTTTTGGATCATTGTCTTGTTGGAAGACAAATCTCCGTCCCAGTCTCAGGTCTTTTGCAGACTCCATCAGGTTTTCTTCCAGAATGGTCCTGTATTTGGCTCCATCCATCTTCCCATCAATTTTAACCATCTTCCCTGTCCCTGCTGAAGAAAAGCAGGCCCAAACCATGATGCTGCCACCACCATGTTTGACAGTGGGGATGGCGTGTTCAGTGTGATGAGCTGTGTTGCTTTTACGCCAAACATAACGTTTTGCATTGTTGCCAAAAAGTTCAATTTTGGTTTCATCTGACCAGAGCACCTTCTTCCACATGTTTGGTGTGTCTCCCAGGTGGCTTGTGGCAAACTTCAAACAACACTTTTTATGGATATCTTTAAGAAATGGCTTTCTTCTTGCCACTCTTCCATAAAGGCCAGATTTGTGCAATATACGACTGATTGTTGTCCTATGGACAGAGTCTCCCACCTCAGCTGTAGATCTCTGCAGTTCATCCAGAGTGATCATGGGCCTCTTGGCTGCATCTCTGATCAGTCTTCTCCTTGTATGAGCTGAAAGTTTAGAGGGACGGCCAGGTCTTGGTAGATTTGCAGTAGTCTGATACTCCTTCCATTTCAATATTATCGCTTGCACAGTGCTCCTTGGGATGTTCAAAGCTTGGGAAATCTTTTTGTATCCAGATCCGGCTTTAAACTTCTTCACAACAGTATCTCGGACCTGCCTGGTGTGTTCCTTGTTCTTCATGATGCTCTCTGCGCTTTTAACGGACCTCTGAGACTATCACAGTGCAGGTGCATTTATACGGAGACTTGATTACACACAGGTGGATTGTATTTATCATCATTAGTCATTTAGGTCAACATTGGATCATTCAGAGATCCTCACTGAACTTCTGGAGAGAGTTTGCTGCACTGAAAGTAAAGGGGCTGAATAATTTTGCACGCCCAATTTTTCAGTTTTTGATTTGTTAAAAAAGTTTGAAATATCCAATAAATGTCGTTCCACTTCATGATTGTGCCCCACTTGTTGTTGATTCTTCACAAAAAAATACAGTTTTATATCTTTGTGTTTGAAGCCTGAAATGTGGCAAAAGGTCGCAAAGTTCAAGGGGGCCGAATACTTTCGAAAGGCACTGTATGAAGTCACATTGCCCACTTAGTGTTCTTGTTAATCAAATGGGTTTGCATTTAGGGCCCACACTGAAAACTCACAGGTCAAAGCGACATAGCACGCCAGGCAGGGCCAAAGCAGACATTAGGAAGAGCCAGTCTTGGTCCAGATTGTATAGGTTTTATGATGAATCTCTGTGCTTTTAAAGAAAGGATCCAGACTGATGTGGTAAGAATAGAGTGTTATAACAGCCCACCAGTCTGACACTAATCAGAGGGAGCACTGCCCACTTTGTCTGGCTTGCCCACACAGGCCCCTGGATGTGTGACTGTCTAACTCTGTAACCAAGGTGTAGCAACTTTATCTAATGGCTGTTAGTTAGCATTTCCTTCACAGTTGAAAAACTCCTTCACACAGTTGAAGTCGGGAGTTTACATACACTTAGGTTGGAGTCATTAAAACTAGTTTTCAACCACTCCACAAATTTCTTGATAACAAACTATAGTTTATGTAAGTCGTTTAGGACATCTACTTTGTGCAAGACACAAGTAATTTATCCAACAATTGTTGACAGACAGATTATTTCACTTATAATTCACTGAATCACAATTTCAGTGGGTCAGAAGTTTACAAACACTAAGTTGACTGTGCCTTTAAACAGCTTGGAAAATTCCAGAAAATGATGTCATGGCTTTAGAAGATTCTGATATCTAATTGACATTATTTGAGTTAATTGGAGGTGTACCTGTGGATGTATTTCAAGGCCTACCTTCAAACTCAGTGCCTCTTTGCTTGATATCCTCTGGTATATCAGAGGAAATGTCCTCTGGTCTGATAAAACAAAAAATAACTGTTTGGCCAAACTCAGTGCCTCTTTGCTTGACATCATGGAGAAATCAAAAGAAATCAGCCAAGAGCTCAAGTCTGGTTCATCCTTGGGAGCAATTTCCAAACACCTGAAGGTACCACATTCATCTGTACAAACAATAGTATGCAAGTATAAACACAATGGGACCACGCAGCCATCATATTGCTCAGGAAGGTGACGCGTTCTGTCTCCTAGAGATGAACGTACTGTGGTGCGAAAAGTGCAAATCAATCCCATAACAACAGCAAATGACCTTGTGAAGATGTTGGAGGAAACAGGTACAAAAGTATCTATATCCACAGTAAAACGAGTTCTCTATCGACATAACCTGAAACCTGAACCTGAAAGCCAAACTACGGTTTGCAACTGGAAATGGGAACAAAGATCGTACTTTTTGGAGAAATGTCCTCTGGTCTGATGAAACAAAAATAGAACTATTTGGCCATAATGACCATTGTCATGAACACCATCCCAACCATGAAGCACGGGGGTGGCAGCATCATGTTGTGGTGGTGTTTTGCTGCAGGAGGGATTGGTGCACTTCACAAAATAAATTGGCATCAAGAGGAAAGAAAATTATCTGGATATTTTTGAAGCAATAGCTCAAGACATCAGTCGGGAAGTTAAAGCTTGGTCGCAAATGGGTCTTCCAAATGGACAATGACCCCAAACATACTTCCAAAGTTGTGGCAAAATGGCTTAAGGACAACAAAGTCAAGGTATTGGAGTGGCCATCACAAGCCCTGACCTCAATCCCATAGAACATTTGTGGGCAGAACTGAAAAGGCGAGCGAGCAATGAGGCCTACAAACCTGACTCAGTTACACCAGCTCTGTCAGGAAGAATGGGCCAAAATACACCCAACTTATTGTGGGAAGCTTGTGGAAGGCTACCCAAAACGTTTGACCCAAGTTAAACAATTTAAAGGCAATGGTACCAAATAATAATTGAGTGTATGTAAACTTCTGACCCACTGGGAATGTGATGAAAGAAATAAAAGCTGAAATAAATCATTCTCCCTACTATTATTCTGACATTCATTCTTAAAATAAAGTTGTGATCCTAACTGACCTAAGACAGGGAATTTTTACTAGGATTAAATGTCAGGAATTGCGAAAAACTGAGTTTAAATGTATTTGGCTAAGGCATATGTAAACTTCTGAATTCAACTGTATATCCAGTCTGTTTCTCAATTCATGCAGCTTGGTTGAACTGTGAGGTAGCTGGTAACAGTATTTTCCACTCAGTGACGAGCTAGTTCCCACCCTTGCCCTCTAGTCTTACCTTGAAGGCATACTTGCGGCTGATGTGGTCATCAGGCTCCACAGGGGCGATGACATAACTGGGCAGGGGGATGCTCCCCAAAACCATCTCCTCTCTGCTGTCTAGAGGGACACACACACACACACACACACACACACACACACACACACACAAGCAGGTGATCATTATCACACAATACACAACAACCCACCACACACACCTTACCGCTGGCCCACTGCCTTGACAACTACTGATTCTACCTGTTTATAAATAGCATGACATAACTGCTTCATCAATGCACCATTATGTTCCTGCATGGTGATTCGTGACAGTAGGAAATGTAATTGGAGAGACATAATTCAAGGGTGATTCAAGGAGCCGCTGTGCTGTGGTGGCAGGCAGCAGGACTGGAGGCTTATCTCTAGCTCAGTGTGATGAATGGTGGAGAGGTGAAAGAAAGAGGGAAATAGAGATAGAAAGAGACAGAAGAGGAGAGAGAATAGCCTGTGGCAGAACAGAACCTTGTCTAATTGCAGTCATGTCTCTCTGATTGAAAGGTTTAGCTCGACTAAGAGGCAGACGACTTGGAATTAAGAGGACTGGCTCGGATTTCATAACCAAATCAATTCACCCTGCGACTATTTTAATTAGTCTCAATTAAACCCTGACCCGGTGTGCCTGTGTGACTCACCTTTGTAATAAAACAAGCAGTAGTCAGACAACACAAACCACTTCCTCTTCCACAGTCTCATTCCAGAGCTGTCCTGGAGGAGGAAACACAACAAGGAATGTAAGCCATCTCAGCAATACAATATCACCTTCTAATGCACATTCTAATTAAAAACCATAGCTGGGGAATATACGCTAAAGTACCCATTTACAGGGAGAGGGAAAGCACAAGAAAATTCATACATTTCATTAGTACAGCCAGTAATTGTGTTCCCCCTGAACAGAACAGGGTTCATGTCCTGCCAGGATAGGAGCTCCTGTAGGTCTAACTAACTCCTTATGAGTCGATGACGTGTTACCATGTCACGGTCTTAAATCTCACCCCCTCTGGCCTGCCTCAGGGGTGTTACACCTCCGTGCCAGCCGCGCCAGGGGGCATCAGTCAACAGGAGACAATCACCCTGGGTGTCGTCCTCTTATACCTCACCCCTAAAGAGACATCTCTCTCATGCTCCCTCCGTCCTCTAGGCAAATGGAGATCCATAGAAGGGGTTCATAATGAGAAATGATGACTGTCGTTCCCTGTTTACTCAGCCAGAGTCCACCAGGTCACAGTCATTAATACTGTAGTAGATTCTCATAGACCTGGACTCTCATCATTACTTAGCCTGAATTATGCATTAAGTGGAAGGCATGACATAATATGACAGAGATGTAATATCAACGTGAGATGTATGTGTGCTCCCGTTAGAGTGGAGGACAGTTTACCATTAGACCCCAACACACTGCCCTTAGCTATAATCATTGAGTTATACTCTTAGCCATAACTATGGAGATTCCTCTGAACCACACAGTAGCTATAGTGATTGAGTTGTACTCTTAGCCATAATTATGGAGATTCCTCTGAACCATACAGTAGCTACAGTGACTGAGGTGGGGTGATGTGGAGGGCTCACCTGTTTGTAGAGCCATCCCCTGACCACCACAGGGATATTGGGGTTCCTCTTGATGGCTTGGTCCCTTTTGCCGAAGCTGTGTACCTTGCCACTATTCCTAGAGCCCTGTGGCTGGAAAAACAAACACGTTGGTTATGAACGGGGTTTCCTTTATATACTGGTTTACAAACAACATCTGCTATTAGCTGCCCAGGGAGCTCAGTGGTAAGGAGCTGTGTGAAAGAAATGTGGTATTACAGACACAACCAGTAGGAACAGGAGCTGGTTAAACAGGAGCTGGTTAAACAGGAGCATGTATCAAGACAATATGACCATTCAGTCCCGTGTTTATAGAGATCATTAGGTGTTACTGTATGACCATTCAGTCCCATGTTTATAGAGATCAGTAGGTGTTACTGTATGACCATTTAGTCCCATGTTTATAGAGATCATTAGGTGTTACTGTATGACCATTCAGTCCCATGTTTATAGAGATCATTAGGTGTACCTGTATGACAATTCAGTCCCATGTTTATAGAGATCATTAGGCGTTACTGTATGATCATTCAGTCACATGTTATAGAGATCATTAGGTGTTACTGTATGACCATTCAGTCCCATGTTTATAGAGATCATTAGGTGTACCTGTATGACCATTCAGTCCCATGTTATAGAGATCATTAGGTGTTACTGTATGACCATTGAGTCCCATGTTTATAGAGATCATTAGGTGTTACTGTATGACCATTCAGTCCCATGTTATAGAGATCATTAGGTGTTACTGTATGACCATTGAGTCCCATGTTTATAGAGATCATTAGGTGTTACTGTATGACCATTCAGTCCCATGTTATAGAGATCATTAGGTGTTACTGTATGACCATTGAGTCCCATGTTTATAGAGATCATTAGGTGTTACTGTATGACCATTCAGTCCCATGTTTATAGAGATCATTAGGTTTTACTGTATGTTTGATGATTAGATTAAGAACAACATTTCGATTTTGAGACTAGGGCCCACAAATGTTTGAAGTTAGTTATTTTAGTTATTAACTTTCTCCTTCGTGTTTCTTTCTCTTTTTCTCATTTGATTTAGCTTTAACCTTCTAATTTCAGCAGCTCATTTGACAAGCAAGAACACTTCACCCAAATGGGAATACAGTATTATTGTCATACATTAAGATTTGATGAGGCACAGTAGCATTCTTTCAAGGCCCACTGGTTTTCTCCCTCCTCTGAATCTCACAGATGATTTCAGATGAATGTTCAACTGAGCCAAATCAGATTGCACCCTAGCAACAGTTGAGTTAGGTTTCCATTGCAGGGGATCATTATATGCCATTTCCTCCTCCACAGCTGGCAAAAACATGCACTAATTACTGAAACTACTGCACGGCCAGCCAAGCATGCAGAGCATTAGGAAATCTACACGGTGTTTGTCAGGAGAACCGTCAAGAGAACAGCCTTATTTAAGTTTAGCAGATATTAGAAATCATTGTGTAGTCACATATTCACTGTACTGTGATTGGAAACTCAACGTTCCCCTTATTGTATTCATAGAAAGTGAATTTTAAAGCAAATCTATACTCTACTTACCATTGAGAATGAGCAAGTGGTCATCGATAATGCCCTGTCTGCCACTCTGCTTGAAATGACTGGCACCTCTGATAGCAGACAACACGTTGACATGAGGTCTGATGAGGTGCTGCTTCTAACACAGGTACAACAATCTTAGGAGAGCTACTTTCACAACCGTAGAGGCACTGTTCTATAGGAATACTTATATGCCTACTGCAGTGCTTAGAGTCCCAGTCAAGTCAGTGCATGTGTTTGGGTGCTGTGTGTAGCTGAAGAGTGTTGTGTTACTATGATTGTGTTGATAGGTTGACTGGGGATTGATTGGTTTCAGACAGCTCATATGATGCTGACACAATGCTGTCTCTCACTCACAGGCCTGAAGCATTACTGAGACAGCCAGGAGGTCATTTTACAGCTAGCCAGGCAGGCAGGCGTGTGCTGCCTCAACACTCACTAACGTCAACACCCGTCAGTCAGACTGGAGAGGTGATAGTGAGTTGGCAGGTAGCTCTGTCATGCCACCCAGCATGGCCACCCCTCTCAGCCTGGGAGAGCTGGGCCACGGGGGAAGAAGAGAGTGGAGGCTGGCAGGCTTTTTCTAGAAGCTGGAGACAGTCAGGTGTATGTGGCCTGGGAAGGGTCAAGGAAGAGCCACTAAATCACTTTACAGATGGGCAGCTGGGTGTCATGTGAGTACTGAACTGCCAATGTCCTGAAGATAGACCATAGCCATGTCAGTGGCAGAGCAGAGGAGACCACAGGGTCTGGAAGACAGCCTCGCTGCTCTCATCTGCCCTCTGTGGAAGTATGATCCTTATAAGGGGACAAGGCCATTCTATGGAGTGTCACTTCCCCACCTGTGCCTTCAAAACATCCAATAGCAGCCGTTTCATCCTCTAATACTGTTCCTTTACTAAACCATTTGAGTAAAGCCTTTTATATGCACATAGTGACTCCATGGCCAACCACTGTGGAGGTTTAATTGAGTTTCACTGGGCTTGAAGAAAATCACTAACCTATTACAGTCTACAGCCATTAATCAAAATGAGAGTGTTCTGGAGGAGATGATACCAATTCTCCAGCATGAGAATTAACAGTCTCCCAGTACCCTTAGAAACAATATCAATTCAAACGCTTTACACTGCAATCACTGGACCTAATTGCTGCAACACTGTTGTGGGATAGACCCAAACAAATGAAACACACTTAGAAGACAACACATGCTCATAAAAGAGAGGCATTTTCTCACCTTTGACCCTGAGGTGACATCCACTGTTGATGAGGTCACAGCCTTGGAAGTCTGGCTGACCATGCTGGGGGGCCTCTGACTGGCCGGTGGCGGTGGCTTGGACATGCCCCGGGACTCTGTCCTGCAGGGGAGGCAGCACAGAAGGAAATCAATGACATAGACATGAGCGGTCATGCTAGTATCTCACCACCACCACCATACCTCTGTAGTGGATCTGCATTAAAGGGAGCCAGGGTTAACTTAAGGGATGGGTTCTCAGAGAGGAAACGACAACTTCCTGACACACGACCTGTCACAGCCAATGCAATTACAGCTATGTTAACAGGCAGGACTTTTTTTGTAGCAGCCACTCAAGAAACATTTTGTCTGACACTGTCCCTGGGGCTGGCATGTCTTGTTTCATAAGAGGACATGATATACGACAAATAACTTTTACACCTCCACATAACCTCCAACACAAAGACCCAGAGCAGAGATACCAGAGCTACCGCAGATGAGCTTTCTCATTATCAAATATTATTTGGCTCTCTTGCTCACACACACACACACACACACACACACACACACACACACACACAGTGTGTTGACCTCCAGACAAAAACTTCATCATATTTACATCCATTAGATAACTCACTCACTCAGCAGAGACCGCCCATGCTTTCCAAATTACACCTCACGTTTCCTCATGACATCATCACATTGTTACAGTCAGGAACTGTTTTTGTAAGAAATACAATCCGTTCCAGTTCACTGGCATAACATGAAAATCAACCAGCTTCTCTTATCTACAGATGTAGTATCTTAATGTTATCACTCTTTTGTTGCTGATAATTATCCTTCCAAGCAGGAAATGCAAATGTATAGTGTATTCAAGGTTTAAAAAGGCTTCAAAAGTTAGTAATTTCCACTTTAAAATGTCAGACTTGATTTGCCCTAACCAAAAATGTATCAACCCCTACAAAAATGTTTTCATTAATTATAATCCACATAATAATTAACATTTCCTGTTGCTGCAGGATTATTTTCCTGCTGTAGCAAACTGACTCAAATTAAGATCCTACATCTGTAACCAGGCTCTCCCAATATCTGGCCTCAAGTACAGCTACTCATAGTACATTCCATTACAGTTTAAGGGCACCTAGGTGGTTGCTCCCTTAGGATAAAGCAGGAATCTGCTTTGCCCTGGAATGCCCAGGAATGACCCAGGTCACACTGTTACACAGATTGTAGTGAGCGTAATGGGCAAACCGCCTGGAAACTTCTGCAGGAAGAGGGATTATGGGAAATCTATGTTCCAAGAAGGCCATAAGGGCTTTCTCTTTGTAATAAGGTTCATTAGAACAGAGGAAAGTTAGCAATTAACATGTCCTTCTACAATTAATAAACGTCCCCTTCGATAAAAACATAGTATTCCCGAGGGGCTGGGTAAACAAATAATGACATTAATTACAAATGAAGTACTGAGGCGTAACACAGCTCCTCCCATCTCCTGATGTCAGATTCAGACAAGTTACTGTATAGGTTCACTGCTCCTGAAGTCAATATAACCCAATTACCAGCTGTAGAATCTCCAGAGCCTTGTTCAATAGTACTTTAATAATAAATGAACTGACAAAATGCTCTCTGACATTGGGGGCTGATGAGTGATCAAGTCAAGAACAAATGGGTCTGCTTGTGTTTACAAGTGGTTGTGAGAGTGTATCATTCATCACAGAGGTAGCTATGCCTAATCAGAGTGTATCATTCATCACAGAGGTAGCTATGCCTAATCAGAGTGTATCATTCATCACAGAGGTAGCTATGCCTAATCAGTTTACTGCCAGTTTATATGGACGTGCTGCTCACACAACATTCTTGATAAGGTCATCCTCAGCTATTTACGGTAGTTTCATGAGCAATAAGTCTGTGTGAGGATGGTACAATGTCTGCAGCCCGTTGAGACAGACATGTTAGTAGCTCCACTAGGAGGCCCTTCTTTACGTAGATTTAAGGATAAAACGGTGTATTACATCTCTATCAGGCACTTTTCATTTGTTAGGTTATTTGTGGTTCTTTCCTATTCTTAGCAGATAGTGTAAAGAGGATGCTGAGTTCAGGACAAGAGGTGGCTGTGGGATCGGAGTTGCTTAGGGCTGAAATTGAAGATGTCTTACTGACAGACCAGCCTGTCTGTTAATTACACTATGCAGAGGATATGCCTGAAACCCAAACCCTCAAACTGACATGCACAGGGCTAGGAATGAACTTTGACATTTTCAAATGACATATATTACCTATGATTAATTAACTGAGTCATTTCAGTACTAGCTAAGGGCACAGTTTTACTGAAATGATCCTCACCATAGTTTTTCTAGAATAGTGACAGTCATAGAATGATGTTAGGAGAGTGTCAGTAGCAGACTTTAAAGCCTTGGGGAGCAAGCTGAGGTCTGTCTGCGCTGCTCAACCTTTTAAAAAACCTCTCCATTGACCATGTGTCCCTGCCATGTCATTGGTGTGTTTGTGTGTGTAGCCTCACTCAGAGGTTCACTCCTCTGTGACACTCAGACAGCCATGAAAGTGCCGCCTACACGGATGCAGGACATCACTCAAAGAACTCACTGCTATCTGGAAATGAAGGCAGGGGCTGGGATGTTTAGAGAAAGCCAGTGGCTGTAGGTTCACTTCAAAGCAAGTACTCAAGAAGATTGAACTAAACTGAATAAGCCTAATGTCCTCATTGTTATATAGTACAGATATTAGATTTCTGAAAAGTACCTCCTCTGGCATAATAGAGTGCTCTTCCTCAGTGTAAGCGTGTGCTGTTCCTCAGTGTAAGCGTGTGCTCTTCCTCAGTGTAAGCGTGTGCTCTTCCTCAGTGTAAGCGTGTGCTCTTCCTCTTCCTCCGTGTGTGCTCTTCCTCAGTGTAAGTGTGTGCTCTTCCTCTTCCTCCGTGTGTGCTCTTCCTCAGTGTAAGTGTGTGCTCTTCCTCAATGTGTGCAATTCCTCAGTGTAAGCGTGGGCTCTTCCTCTTCCTCAGTGTGTGCTCTTCCTCAGTGTAAGTGTGTGCTCTTCCTCAGTGTAAGCATGTGCTCTTTCTCTTCCTCAGTGTGTGCTCTTCCTCGGTGTAAGTGTGTGCTCTTCCTCTTCCTCAGTGTGTGCTCTTCCTCAGTGTAAGTGTGTGCTCTTCCTATTCCTCGGTGTGTGCTCTTCCTCTTCCTCAGTGTAAGTGTATGCTCTTCCTCTTCCTCAGTGTGTGCTCTTCCTCAGTGTGTGCTCTTCCTCCGTGTAAGTGTGTGCTCTTCCTCTTCCTCAGTGTGTGCTCTTCCTCTGTGTAAGTGTATGCTCTTCCTCGGTGTAAGTGTGTGCTCTTCCTCAGTGTAAGTGTGTGCTCTTCCTCTTCCTCCGTGTGTGCTCTTCCTCAGTGTAAGTGTGTGCTCTTCCTCAGTGTGTGCTCTTCCTCAGTGTAAGCGTGGGCTCTTCCTCTTCCTCAGTGTGTGCTCTTCCTCAGTGTAAGTGTGTGCTCTTCCTCAGTGTAAGCATGTGCTCTTCCTCTTCCTCAGTGTGTGCTCTTCCTTGGTGTAAGTGTGTGCTCTTCCTCTTCCTCAGTGTGTGCTCTTCCTCAGTGTAAGTGTGTGCTCTTCCTATTCCTCGGTGTGTGCTCTTCCTCTTCCTCAGTGTAAGTGTATGCTTTTCTTCTTCCTCAGTGTGTGCTCTTCCTCAGTGTGTGCTCTTCCTCCGTGTAAGTGTGTGCTCTTCCTCTTCCTCAGTGTGTGCTCTTCCTCTGTGTAAGTGTATGCTCTTCCTTGGTGTAAGTGTGTGCTCTTCCTCAGTGTAAGTGTGTGCTCTTCCTCTTCCTCCGTGTGTGCTTTTCCTCAGTGTAAGTGTGTGCTCTTCCTCAGTGTGTGTTCTTCCTCAGTGTAAGCGTGGGCTCTTCCTCTTCCTCAGTGTGTGCTCTTCCTCAGTGTAAGTGTGTGCTCTTCCTCAGTGTAAGCATGTGCTCTTCCTCTTCCTCAGTGTGTGCTCTTCCTTGGTGTAAGTGTGTGCTCTTCCTCTTCCTCAGTGTGTGCTCTTCCTCAGTGTAAGTGTGTGCTCTTCCTATTCCTCGGTGTGTGCTCTTCCTCTTCCTCAGTGTAAGTGTATGCTCTTCTTCTTCCTCAGTGTGTGCTCTTCCTCAGTGTAAGTGTGTGCTCTTCCTCAGTGTGTGCTCTTCCTCAGTGTAAGCGTGGGCTCTTCCTCAGTGTGTGCTCTTCCTCAGTGTAAGCATGTGCTCTTCCCCTTCCTCAGTGTGTGCTCTTCCTCGGTGTAAGTGTGTGCTCTTCCTCTTCCTCAGTGTAAGTGTATGCTCTTCCTCTTCCTCTGTGTGTGCTCTTCCTCTTCCTCAGTGTAAGTGTATGCTCTTCCTCTTCCTCAGTGTGTTTTCTTCCTCAGTGTAAGTGTGTGCTCTTCCCCTTCCTCAATGTGTGCTCTTCCTCAGTGTCTGCTCTTCCTCAGTGTAAGTGTGTGCTCTTCCTCTTCCTCAGTGTGTGCTCTTCCTCAGTGTAAGTGTGTGCTCTCTCTTCCTCAGTGTGTGCTCTTCCTCAGTGTGTGCTCTTCCTCAGTGTAAGTGTATGCTCTTCCTCTTCCTCAGTGTAAGTGTATGCTCTCCCTCTTCCTCGGTGTGTGCTCTTCCTCTTCCTCAGTGTAAGTGTATGCTCTTCCTCTTCCTCAGTGTGTTTTCTTCCTCAGTGTAAGTGTGTGCTCTTCCTATTCCTCGGTGTGTGCTCTTCCTCTTCCTCAGTGTAAGTGTATGCTCTTCCTCTTCCTCAGTGTGTTTTCTTCCTCAGTGTAAGTGTGTGCTCTTCCTCTTCCTCAGTGTGTGCTCTTCCTCAGTGTCTGCTCTTCCTCAGTGTAAGTGTGTGCTCTTCCTCTTCCTCAGTGTGTGCTCTTCCTCAGTGTCAGTGTGTGCTCTCTCTTCCTCAGTGTGTGCTCTTCCTCAGTGTGTGCTCTTCCTCAGTGTAAGTGTATGCTCTTCCTCTTCCTCAGTGTAAGTGTATGTTCTTCTTCTTCCTCCGTGTGTGCTCTTCCTCAGTGTGTGCTCTTCCTCAGTGTAAGTGTGTGCTCTTCCTCTTCCTCGGTGTGTGCTCTTCCTCTTCCTCGGTGTGTGCTCTTCCTCAGTGTAAGTGTGTGCTCTTTCTCAGTGTAAGCGTGTGCTCTTCCTCAGTGTAAGCGTGTGCTCTTCCTCTTCCTCCGTGTGTGCTCTTCCTCAGTGTAAGTGTGTGCTCTTCCTCTTCCTCCGTGTGTGCTCTTCCTCAGTGTAAGCGTGGGCTCTTCCTCTTCCTCAGTGTGTGCTCTTCCTCAGTGTAAGTGTGTGCTCTTCCTCAGTGTAAGCATGTGCTCTTCCTCTTCCTCAGTGTGTGCTCTTCCTCAGTGTAAGTGTGTGCTCTTCCTCTTCCTCAGTGTGTGCTCTTCCTCCATGTAAGTGTATGCTCTTCCTCTTCCTCAGTGTGTGCTCTTCCTCAGTGTGTGCTCTTCCTCCGTGTAACTGTGTGCTCTTCCTCTTCCTCAGTGTGTGCTCTTCCTCTGTGTAAGTGTATGCTCTTCCTCGGTGTAAGTGTGTGCTCTTCCTCAGTGTAAGTGTGTGCTCTTCCTCTTCCTCCGTGTGTGCTCTTCCTCAGTGTAAGTGTGTGCTCTTCCTATTCCTCGGTGTGTGCACTTCCTCTTCCTCAGTGTAAGTGTATGCTCTTCCTCTTCCTCAGTGTGTTTTCTTCCTCAGTGTAAGTGTGTGCTCTTCCTCTTCCTCAGTGTGTGCTCTTCCTCAGTGTAAGTGTGTGCTCTTCCTCTTCCTCAGTGTGTGCTCTTCCTCCGTGTAAGTGTGTGCTCTTCCTCAGTGTGTGTTCTTCCTCAGTGTAAGCGTGGGCTCTTCCTCTTCCTCAGTGTGTGCTCTTCCTCAGTGTAAGTGTGTGCTCTTCCTCAGTGTAAGCATGTGCCCTTCCCCTTCCTCAGTGTGTGCTCTTCCTCAGTGTGTGCTCTTCCTAGTCCTCGGTGTGTGCTCTTCCTCTTCCTCAGTGTAAGTGTATGGTCTTCCTCTTCCTCAGTGTGTTTTCTTCCTCAGTGTAAGTGTGTGCTCTTCCTCTTCCTCAGTGTGTGCTCTTCCTCAGTGTAAGTGTGTGCTCTTCCTCTTCCTCAATGTGTGCTCTTCCTCCGTGTAAGTGTGTGCTCTTCCTCAGTGTGTGTTCTTCCTCTTCCTCAGTGTGTGCTCTTCCTCAGTGTAAGTGTGTGCTCTCTCTTCCTCAGTGTGTGCTCTTCCTCAGTGTGTGCTCTTCCTCAGTGTAAGTGTATGCTCTTCCTCTTCCTCAGTGTAAGTGTATGTTCTTCTTCTTCCTCAGTGTGTGCTCTTCCTCAGTGTGTGCTCTTCCTCAGTGTAAGTGTGTGCTCTTCCTCAGTGTAAGTGTATTCTCTTCCTCAGTGTAAGTGTGTGCTCTTCCTCAGTGTGTGCCCTTCCGCAGTGTGTGCTCTTCCTCTTCCTCAGTGTGTGCTCTTCCTCAGTGTAAGTGTGTGCTCTTCCTCAGTGTGTGCTCTTCCTCAGTGTAAGTGTGTGCTCTTCCTCTTCCTCCGTGTGTGCTCTTCCTCTTCCTCAGTGTGTGCTCTTCCTCTTCCTCAGTGTGTGCTCTTCCTCAGTGTAAGTGTGTGCTCTTCCTCAGTGTAAGCGTGTGCTCTTCCTCAGTGTAAGCGTGTGCTCTTCCTCAGTGTCAGTGTGTGCTCTTCCTCAGTGTCAGTGTGTGCTCTTCCTCAGTGTCAGTGTGTGCTCTTCCTCAGTGTGTGCTCTTTCTCTTCCTACACTAGGAAACCGTGCTTGACCGCCCACTCCACCCCTACTGACACTGGAACCCTGCATTGTTCTGCCTGAACATGAAAGATGTTGTAACTAGTGTTTTTTCCTGTCGGCCGTGCCATGTTCCTGTGCAGCTTTGGAAGAGGAGATGTATTGGGATGTTTGTACGGCCAGGGCAGGCTGGTGCAGGACATAAAAACACAGAGACACAGCCAAAGGCGAGGGACTGACCATGGAACTAAAATACAACTTTGTTCCAACTCTCTGGATCCCAGCCAACATTTTTACAGCACATTTTCCTCTGCACCAAGGGGACCCTCGCCTGTTTCAATTGCAGCTCTCATGCTGTCTACCTCTGCTGTCTTTTGAAGCGTTCCCTGGGAAATCTGCTGTGGGATGTGGTGGAATAAAGGAGCAATATTTCACATCAGAGAGAAAGAGATCCAGGCCTGGGGCCATAAAGGTTACCTACCACCTGAGAGGAACGGCCTCAGCAGCAGCCCACTCCCAGCACACACTGCAAGCAGTAGCCCAAGTCCAGCCCAGTCTTAGCCCAGCCTACTCCCAGCACACACTGCAAGCTGTAGCCCAAGTCCAGCCCAGTCTTAGCCCAGCCTCAGCAGCAGCCTACTCCCAGCACA
Source organism: Oncorhynchus mykiss (assembly GCF_057628025.1). Lineage (NCBI taxonomy): Eukaryota > Metazoa > Chordata > Actinopteri > Salmoniformes > Salmonidae > Oncorhynchus > Oncorhynchus mykiss. The sequence continues at coordinate 72,961,755 of NC_143027.1, read as the reverse complement.
CACTGCAAGCTGTAGCCCAAGTCCAGCCCAGTCTTAGCCCAGCCTCAGCAACAGTTCTGCTACAGAGCAGGAATACAGCAGTGCAGGATCAGACCACAGCAAACCCAGATCTCTCCTCTGTGATAGCAACAGAGCACAAAGGAAGCGCATTGCAGGCATCATCATTCTATTCTTTCTATCTCAATCGTTTTATTTTTTATAGATTTGATAGTGCAAACCCACCTCATGCTCTGGCATCTTCATTATATGACAAAAAGTCATTTTTAGCCGACTAATCATTTTCATAACATTCTGCATAAATAATACACCTACAGTCAGCTTGAAAGTCTCTAACCGGCCCGGGTAATAACTCTGCTTTGACAAATTATTCTAGTCAGAGGAGGACTCCCTGTTTTCTGCTGTGTGTTTTTCACTCTTCTGGAGAGTAAATTATTCAGAAGGTTTCTATCTTTCTCTTTCTCCCTCTCTCCCGCTCTCTCTCTCTCTCTCTCTCTCTGTCTCCCTTTTCTCCTCTCTCTGTCTGTAGTGTAGGCTGAGTCAGGCTGTGTTTGGAGGGCAATACTGTATGAAGAGCTTGAAGACGCACTCAGGTCAAATAATCACCTCATCCTGACCCAGGAAGCTTTAAAATCTTGATCAATATACCGTATCTGTTCAGGCTTTAACATTCTGATCAATATACCGTATCTGTTCAGGCTTTAACATTCTGATCAATATACCGTATCTGTTCAGGCTTTAACATTCTGATCAATATACCGTATCTGTTCAGGCTTTAACATTCTGATCAATATACCGTATCTGTTCAGGCTTTAACATTCTGATCAACATAACGTATCTGTTCAGGCTTTAACATTCTGATCAATATACCGTATCTGTTCAGGCTTTAACATTCTGATCAATATACCGTATCTGTTCAGGCTTTAACATTCTGATCAATATACCGTATCTGTTCAGGCTTTAACATTCTGATCAATATACCGTATCTGTTCAGGCTTTAACATTCTGATCAATATACCGTATCTGTTCAGGCTTTAACATTCTGATCAACATAACGTATCTGTTCAGGCTTTAACATTCTGATCAATATAATGTATCTGTTCAGGCTTTAACATTCTGATCAATATACCGTATCTGTTCAGGCTTTAACATTCTGATCAACATAACGTATCTGTTCAGGCTTTAACATTCTGATCAACATACCGTATCTGTTCAGGCTTTAACATTCTGATCAATATACCGTATCTGTTCAGGCTTTAACATTCTGATCAACATAACGTATCTGTTCAGGCTTTAACATTCTGATCAACATACCGTATCTGTTCAGGCTTTAACATTCTGATCAACATAACGTATCTGTTCAGGCTTTAACATTCTGATCAACATAACGTATCTGTTCAGGCTTTAACATTCTGATCAATATACCGTATCTGTTCAGGCTTTAACATTCTGATCAATATACCGTATCTGTTCAGGCTTTAACATTCTGATCAATATACCGTATCTGTTCAGGCTTTAACATTCTGATCAACATAACGTATCTGTTCAGGCTTTAACATTCTGATCAATATACCGTATCTGTTCAGGCTTTAACATTCTGATCAACATAACGTATCTGTTCAGGCTTTAACATTCTGATCAATATAATGTATCTGTTCAGGCTTTAACATTCTGATCAATACACTGTATCTGTTCCGCCCAAGGTCCGCTCACCTCTAGTCCAATAGGGTTTCACCTCTAGTCCAACAGGGTTTCACATCTTGTCTTGTTCAATAGGATTTCCACTCTAGTCTAGTTCAGTAGGACTTCACTCACCTCTAGTCTAGTCCAATAGGATTTCACCTCTAGTCCAATAGGATTTCACATCTAGTCCAGTCTAATAGGAATTCACCTCTAGTCCAGTCTAATAGGATTTCACCTCTAGTCCAGTCTAATAGGATTTCACCTATAGTCTAGTCCAATAGGATTTCACCTCTAGTCTAGTCCAATAGGATTTCACCTATAGTCCAATTGGATTTCACCTCTAGTCCAATAGGATTTCCAGTCTAGTCCAGTCTAATAGGATTTCACGTCAAGTCTAGTCTAATAGGAATTCACCTCAAGTCTAGTCTAATAGGAATTCACCTCAAGTCCAATAGGATTTCACCTATAGTCTAGTAGGGTTTCACCTATAGTCTAATAGGGTTTCACCTCTAGTCTAATAGGATTTCACCTCAAGTCCAATAGGATTTCACCTCAAGTCCAATGGGATTTCACCTCAAGTCTAATAGGATTTCACCTCAAGTCCAATAGGATTTCCCCTCAAGTCCAATAGGATTTCACCTCCAGTCTAATAGGATTTCACATCTAGTCCAGTCTAATAGGATTTCACCTCTAGTCTAGTCCAATAGGATTTCACCTCTAGTCTAGTCCAATAGGATTTCACCTATAGTCCAATTGGAATTCACCTCTAGTCCAATAGGATTTCCAGTCTAGTCTAGTCTAATAGGAATTCACCTCAAGTCTAGTCTAATAGGAATTCACCTCAAGTCCAATAGGATTTCACCTATAGTCTAGTAGGGTTTCACCTATAGTCTAATAGGGTTTCACCTCTAGTCTAATAGGGTTTCACCTCAAGTCCAATGGGATTTCACCTCAAGTCTAATAGGATTTCACTTCAAGTCCAATAGGATTTCACCTCCAGTCTAATAGGATTTTACCTCTATTCTAGTAGGGTTTCACCTTTAGTCTAATAGGGTTTCACCTCTAGTCTAGTCTAATAGGATTTCACCTCAAGTCCAATAGGATTTCACCTCTAGTCCAACAGGATTTCATCTCTAGTCCAACAGGATTTCACATCTAGTTTAGTCTAATAGGATTTCACATCTTGTCTAGTCTAATAGGATTTCACATCTTGTCTTGTCCAATAGGATTTATCCTCTAGTCTAGTCCAATATGATTTAACCCCTATTCTAGTTCAATAGGACTTCCACTCTAGTCTGGTTCAGTAGGACTTCACTCACCTCTAGTCTAGTCCAATAGGATTTCACCTCTAGTCCAATAGGATTTCACATCTAGTCCAGTCTAATAGGATTTCACCTCTAGTCCAGTCTAATAGGAATTCACCTCTAGTCTCGTCTAATAGGGTTTCACCTCTAGTCTCGTCTAATAGGTTTCACCTCCAGTCCGATAGGGCTTCACCTCCAGTCCGATAGGGCTTCACCTCCAGTCCGATAGGGCTTCACCTCCAGTCCGATAGGGCTTCACCTCCAGTCCGATAGGGCTTCATCTCCAGTCCGATAGGGCTTCACCTCCAGTCCGATAGGGCTTCACCTCCAGTCCGATAGGGCTTCACCTCCAGTCCGATAGGGCTTCACCTCCAGTCCAATAGGATTTCACCTCAAGTCCAATAGGATTTCACCTCAAGTCCAATAGGATTTCACCTCCAGTCTAATAGGGTTTCACCTCTAGTACAACAGGATTTCACCTCTAGTCCAACAGGATTTCACATCTAGTTTAGTCTAATAGGATTTCTCATCTTGTCTAGTCTAATAGGATTTCACATCTTGTCTTGTCCAATAGGATTTATCCTCTAGTCTAGTCCATAATGATTTAACCCCTATTCTAGTTCAATAGGATTTCCACTCTAGTCTAGTTCAGTAGGACTTCACTCACCTCTAGTCTAGTCCAATAGGATTTCACCTCTAGTCCAATAGGATTTCACATCTAGTCCAGTCTAATAGGAATTCACCTCTAGTCTCGTCTAATAGGAATTCACCTCTAGTCTCGTCTAATAGGAATTCACCTCTAGTCTCGTCTAATAGGAATTCACCTCTAGTCTCTTCTAATAGGAATTCACCTCCAGTCCGATAGGGTTTCACCTCCAGTCCGATAGGGTTTCACCTCTAGTCTAGTCTAATAGGATTTCACCTCTAGTCCACCAGGATTTCACATCTTGTCTTGTCCAATAGGATTTAACCCCTAGTATAGTTCAATAGGATTTCCCCTCTAGTCTAGTTCAATAGGATTTCCCCTCTAGTCTAGTTCAATAGGACTTCACTCACCTCTAGTCTCTTCTAATAGGAATTCACCTCCAGTCCGATAGGGTTTCACCTCCAGTCCGATAGGGTTTCCTCTCCAGCCCGATAGGGTTTCACCTCCAGTCCGATAGGGTTTCACCTCCAGTCTAGTCTAATAGGATTTCACCTCTAGTCCAATAGGATTTCACCTCTAGTCCAGTAGGATTTCTCCTCTAGTCCAATAGGATTTCACCTAAGGTCTAGTCTAATAAGAATTCACCTCTAGTCTAGTCTAATAGGAATTCACCTCTAGTCCAATAGGGTTTCACCTCAAGTCCAATAGGGTTTCACCTCCACTCTAATAGGGTTTCACCTCCACTCTAATAGGGTTTCACCTCCAATCTAATAGGGTTTCACCTCCACTCTAATAGGGTTTCACCTCCACTCTAATAGGGTTTCACCTCCACTCTAATAGGGTTTCACCTCAAGTCTAATAGGATTTCACCTCAAGTACAATAGGATTTCACCTCCAGTCTAATAGGATTTCACCTCCAGTCTAATAGGATTTCACCTCTAGTCTAGTCCAACAGGATTTCACCTCTAGTCTAGTCCAACAGGATTTCACCTCTAGTCCAATAGGATTTCACATCTAGTTTAGTCTAATAGGATTTCACATCTAGTCTAATAGGATTTCACCTCTAGTCCAATAGGATTTCACCTCTAGTCCAATAGGAATTCACCTCGAGTCCAATAGGATTTCACCTAAGGTCTAGTCTAATAAGAATTCACCTCTAGTCTAGTCTAATAGGATTTCACCTCAAGTCCAATAGGATTTCACCTCTAGTCTAGTCTAATAGGAATTCACCTCTAGTCCAGTCTAATAGGAATTCACCTCTAGTCCAGTCTAATAGGGTTTCACCTCTAGTCCAGTCTAATAGGGTTTCACCTCCAGTCTAGTAGGGTTTCACCTCTATTCTAGTAGGGTTTCACCTCTATTCTAGTAGGGTTTCACCTCTATTCTAGTAGGGTTTCACCTCTATTCTAGTAGGGTTTCACCTCTATTCTAGTAGGGTTTCACCTCTAGTCTAATACGGTTTCACCTCAAGTCCAATAGGATTTCACCTCCAGTCTAATAGGATTTCACCTCTAGTCTAATAGGATTTCACCTCAAGTCCAATAGGATTTCACCTCCAGTCTAATAGGATTTCACCTCCAGTCTAATAGGATTTCACCTCTAGTCTAATAGGATTTCACCTCTAGTCTAATAGGATTTCACCTCTAGTCTAGTCCAATATGATTTAACCCTTAGTCTAGGTCAATAGGATTCCCCCTCTAGTCTAGTCCAGTAGGATTTCACTCACCTCTAGTCTAGTCCAATAGGATTTCACCTCTAGTCCAATAGGATTTCACATCTAGTCCAGTCTAATAGGAATTCACCTCAAGTCTAGACAAATAGGATTTCACCTCAAGTCTAGTCTAATAGGAATTCACCTCAAGTCTAGTCTAATAGGAATTCACCTCCATTCTAATAGGATTTCACAGCAAGTCCAATAGGATTTCACCTCAAGTCCAATAGGATTTCACCTCAAGTCCAATAGGATTTCACCTCAAGTCCAATAGGATTTCACCTCAAGTCCAAAAGGATGTCACCTCCAGTCTAATAGGATTTCACCTCCAGTCTAATAGGGTTTCACCTCTAGTCTAGTCCAATAGGATTTATCCTCTAGTCTAGTTCAATGGGATTTCAGTTCTAGTCTAGTTCAATAGGATTTCCCCTCTAGTCTAGTCCAGTAGGATTTCACTCACCTCTACTCTAATAAGATTTCAATGCCTTGTGATTTATCCGAGAAGGCATAACAGGTTGTTTACATTACAAACCAGCACATCAGATAAGGAGCTATGAGCTTAGCATGCAGTTAGTCAATGTTTACTGTGAAAGGCAGCAACATCAAAAAAGTTTGAAAAGTGTCATTCACTGAGAAGAAAATCTAATAAATTGTTCATTGAACTTCAAGCACAAAGCGAAAAGTAAAGTGAGATTCACTGAGGAGCAATCAAATAAATATTTTCATCCTTCAAGCACAAGCGTCTATACAACACAACTCACAGGAGAGAGATACAGCTTGTTCAGTCCCCAGAGAATGCACCAGAATGGGGGTGGCAGGGTAGCCTAGTGGTTAGAGCATTGGACTAGTAACTGAAAGGTTGAAAGTTCCAATCCCCGAGCTGACAAGGTACAAAATCTGTCGTTCTGCCCCCGAACAGGCAGTTAACCCACTGTTCCTAGGCCGTCATTGAAAATAAGAATTTGTTCTAAACTGACTTGCCTAGTAAAATAAAGGTTAAAAAAAAAACGTTTGACCTCTGTCATTGCCAACAAAGGGTAGAGATAAAAGTATTGAGATAAACTTTTGTTATTGACCAAATACTTATTTTCCACCATAATTTGCAAATAAATTCATTAAAAATCCTACAATGTGATTTTCTGGATTTTTTTTCTTATTTTGTCTATCATAGTTGAAGTGTACCTATGATTAAAATTACAGGCCTCTCTCATCTTTTTAAGTGGGAGAACTTGCACAATTGGTGGCTGACTAAATACTTTTTTGCCCCACTGTATAAATATATATACAGATGAGGTTTTTCACAATTCCTGACATTTAATCCTAATCCAAATTCCATGTTTTAGGCCAGTTACGTCACCACTTTATTTTAAGAATGTGAAATGTCAGAATAATAGTAGAGAGAATTATTAAATTCTGCTTTTATTTCTTTCATCACATTCCCAGTGGATCAGAAGTTTACATACACTCAATTATTATTTGGTAGCATTGCCTTTAAATTGTTTAACTTGGGTCAAACGTTTCGGGTAGCCTTCCACAAGCTTCCTACAGTAAGTTGGGTGAATTTTGCCCCATTCCTCCTGACAGAGATGGTGTAACGGAGTCAGTGGTGTAACGGAGTCAGGTTTTTAGGTTTTTAGGTTTTAGGTCTCCTTGCTCGCACACACTTTTTCAGTTCTGCCCACACATTTTCTATAGGATTGAGGTCAGGGCTTTGTGATGGCCACTCCAATACCTTGACTTTGTTGTCCTTAAGCCATTTTGCCACAACTTTGGAAGTATGCTTGGGGTTGTTGTCTATTTGGAAGACCCATTTGCGACCAAGCTTTAACTTCCCGACTGATGTCTTGAGATGTTGCTTCAATATATCCACATAATTTTCCTTTCTCATGTAGCCATCTATTTTGTGAAGTGCACCAGTCCTTCCTGCAGCAAAGCACCCCCACAACATGATGCTGCCACCCCCGTGCTTCATAGATGGGACCCCTGTTCATCATCGGCTTGCAAGCCTCCCCCTTTTTCCTCCAAACATAACGATGGTCATTACAGCCAAAAAGTTATTTTTTGTTTTATCAGACCAGAGGATATCAAGCAAAAAGTCACTGAGTTTGAAGGTAGGCCTTGAAATACATCCACAGGTACACCTCCAATTAACTCAAATGATGTCAATTAGCATATCAGAATCTTCTAAAGCCATGACATCCTTTTCGGGAATGTTCCAAGCTGTTTAAAGGCACAGTCAACTTCTTCTATGTAAACTTCTGACCCACTGGAATTGAGATACAGTGAATTATAAGTGAAATAATCTCCCTGTAAACAATTATTAGAAAAGTTACTTGTGTCATCACAAAGTAGATGTCCTAACCGACTTGCCAAAACTATAGTTTGTTAACAAGAAATTTGTGGAGTGGTTGAAAAACATGATTTAATGATTCCAACCTAAGTGTACGTAAACTTCCAACTGTATATATTATGATCCTGTCACTGAGTCTGTCAGCACTGAGTGTGCTTGCCGGTCCATCCTGTACCCATCCTACACCCCAGAGGGAATACTGGAGGGAACCTACTTCGCCATCCATGTCTGGGTCTCAGTATGGGTGACATCCACACCCTGGCTACCACAGCAACCAACTGCAACAATCTGCCCTGGCTGTCTGTTTTGGCTATGCAGGCCAGAGCGAAGGCATCATCACTGCATAACACACATGCTTCTCCCTGGGTGCATCAGTACCCCAGCTGTTACGATGCTCTATTTCCACAACTAAAGTATGACTGGGAGGAAGGGATAGAGAGAAGTAAAACATGTTGGCCGTAGTATAAATAGCAGTCAGCAGAGAGTCAAGGGGATTCATAAGTCCTGCTACTTTAGCTTATTCTACCCCTGCACACCACAGGCATTCAATACATTTTAAAAGAGGAAAAAGAGGAATGCCAAGAGGGTGATATTTATCCTAATAGACTGGCTGTGAGATAGAAACTCTATAGCCTACTATACACCCCCTACTCACTGGCTTTGGTAGAGTGGTAGTCCATCAGCATACAGTGTGGGGCAGGGATGTACCACTGAACAGGTGGCATGGGGTGAGAGGTCAAGGGTGTGCCACTTTGGTGGCAGTGAACTCTGTGGGATAATAACCTCCCCCAGTGTTTTTCTGTGACGACGTGTGTGTGTGTGTGTGTGTGTGTGTGTGTGTGTGTGTGTGTGTGTGTGTGTGTGTGTGTGTGTGTGTGTACAGTGAAAGTAGCCCCGGCTGTCTCTAATGAGTGGTGTCAATCAGGCCATGCCAAGAGCATTGGGCTTGTCTCCTACTTGTGAGAGATGGGCTTGATGGGCCTCTGTGATATTCCCTTAATGCTCCAAGCATTTTCAAATCTATGATTAATGTCATCGCTGCATGATTTCACTGTACTGGGAAGAAGTCTACAGTATGGTTGACTTGGAGTGGAGGGTTATGATGATGACAGCATTTTAAGGACTGATGATAATGTGAAATGAATCAACAGTAAACTATGACAATTTACAGAGGACATTAATAATGCTATTTAAATACATTTCATTCGTCACATATTATTGTGGGAAGAGCATGAGTATAATGCTATTCTAAGCATGGCTGGTCTACTGAGCTTTGATCTGGTATTAGATAGTAAAATAATAATTCAGTTACTGTGGCCCCTACAGTGCAGGGAATATGCACTTTAACTTTTAAACCCCCTGATGGTGTACAAATCCCTGGCTCAACAGTACCATGTGAGGGATACAGGAGGGTTGGGGTGGAGAAGAGAGGAATCCCAATGAGCTTCATGTCACTCCTACAAATGACCTTTCAAACACTGTGACAGTGGAGATCAGATACCACTCTCGACCCTCTCTGCTACACTAACACATCGAGCCATGAATCCTAAAGCCTACATAACACCACCGTAATTTGTTGTTGACACCTGTCATACACATTCACGACAGAAAGATAACTGACTCAACTGTGGTCCTGTTATTGTTCTAAGACATCATAATGAAAGTGTAATAACATCAAGGTATCATGAAACGTTAACATGAAAGTCATGGTACAGATGTAGGATCTTAATTTGGCCTACACTGTCACAACAAACTCATCCTGCAGCCACAGGATTTTAATGTTTAGTCCATAATGTTGCTTGATCGGTGGTTAGGCTATTAACTGGCCAAAAGTTGGCTACATGAAAGTGTAATACTGTTAATAAAACCTTGTGTGGGTTTTCAGTGAATTTATGTAAATCGCAAAGCTCCTCTGCATTTCACAGCAACAAAACAGGACAATTCTCAGCAACAAAAGAGTCAGGAATGTCATGCCATGTTTTAGAGACACTTACAAGCAAGCTCTACAACGCTACAACTTAAAGATTTGTCCCAGTACGTCCAGGTCAAACCATATCTGTGCATGTGTCGCTAACACTAGGTCCCATGCTATTCAACCTCATCACACTACCTGGGCCTCCACCATGGCCGTACCACTCACACAATTCAACACAATCAACTTCACGACTGCTGCTATAACCAGCAGAAAATACTCCACATATTGTTCTCTGGTGAAAAAAACTCTGTGGTAATAATAGCCATCATTAGCATAACAACTGTGATGTTTCAGACAGATGAATGGCTTCAGGCTTGCCATGGCCACAGTCAAAGACATAATGTGAACCATAGTTGGTTCATTACCATAAATTCAATTAAGATAAAACCTTAAAAATACACACACAAAATTGGCCTGGGAGCAGCCGTTGCACAAGTGCAAGCAGTTATGAATTTCATTTCCATAAAAAATAGAATGGCCATCATCCTTCTAATTTGTTTTATAATTATTGTTATTATTATTGTTCATTTCTATGACTGTAGTTAATAGAAAGCCTTTCCTCAGGCAGTCAGTTCCTGTTCCTCCTCATCTCATCCCTGGGACAAGCAGCAGACAATCTCACACTCTAATCCGAGTTAAATTACACTCTATTCTCATCTCCTCCCAGCATGACCTTGGACCAACCAGACGTTACACTGAAGCTCACATTATAACCTTCCTCGAGTAAAAATAGTAGAGGTGCACTCACTTGTCGTGGAGCATATATTCAGTGTTTTCTGGAGATATCTGTCCAGTCACAGGGTGTCGGAACGACGTTCTCTTCTGGTTATGGCTGAGAAAGTCAGAGAGCGAGAGAACAGGGAGGGAAGAGAGGGAAGGTTTGAAAACAACAGCAAAGGAGAAAATACAATTAGTATTCCGTCATGAATCATATTTCTGCTTGATCGCTCCACTATTTTGTGCACTGATGTATTGGTCACTGGCTGCTTGTTGGGCATTCTACACCAAGTTTCTAGACTTCCAATGACTTTCACAGCAAAGTGTAGAATGTGCGGTAGTGCTGAAGACTGGCCAAGGCAGGGGCTCATATTATTTCACACAATGTGTAAGTCTCAGCACTCTCCCCTACCAGCTTGCCAGGCTATATTGATTTCAATTACATGGGGTCATTCGTCGCTTTAACTAGGGCATTAAAGCTTCCCTGTATCGTTGGATAAAAGAAGAGATGGACAGGGGGCAGCGCTGGTGGTGGAAAGAATGAAAAATAACACAATGATGTGATTTGCTCTAAACCGTCCGTATCAATTATTTACTTTTACACACTTTGGATGGCAGTCGCGTAGCAGCTGTGCCCATCGGACAGTAAGAGAATAGGTCTCTGCTTCATTCAACATTAGCTTTAGGAGCAGTGGAGCAGACAGGATTCCATACGTTTCCACTTAGGGTTATCCAGGTACAGAACATACACAGGTAGAAACTTCTGACCCAGACTGACCTGGTCTTTAATCACTATGAGGACTTCTGACCCACACTGACCTGGTCTTTAATCACTATGAGGACTTCTGACCCACACTGACCTGGTCTTTAATCACTATGAGGACTTCTGACCCAGACTGGCCTGGTATTTAATCACTATGAGGACTTCTGACCCACACTGACCTGGTCTTTAATCACTATGAGGACTTCTGACCCAGACTGGTCTGGTCTTTAATCACTATGAGGACTTCTGAACCACACTGACCTGGTCGTTAATCACTATGAGGACTTCTGGCCCAGACTGACCTGGTCGTTAATCACTATGAGGACTTCTGACCCAGACTGACCTGGTCGTTAATCACTATGAGGACTTCTGACCCAGACTGACCTGGTCGTTAATCACTATGAGGACTTCTGACCCAGACTGACCTGGTCTTTAATCACTATGAGGACTTCTGACCCAGACTGACCTGGTCGTTAATCACTATGAGGACTTCTGACCCAGACTGACCTGGTCTTTAATCACTCGGCGGTCTTCTGGGTCAGACTGACCTGGTCGTTTATCCCTCTGAGGACTTCTGGGTCAGATTGTGTGAGTGTGAATGTTGTATGTGAGTGTAGAGGCGGTCTGGTGAGCTGTGCTGTCCTCCAGATAGACCATCATAACACACCCTAGGCTTGCAGTTCTCACACTACACTGTCATATTCAACAGCCAATGAGAAATACTACACCAATCTAGTCACTATGGAAACAGTCATCACAATAATGACAACACAACCAGGGCAATGATGTGGGCCAATTTATTGTCCAATCAGTCTAGCAGAAATAAGTAAAAGTCACATATGTCATTCAATCCAGATGACTGCTGATGTCTTAACTGAATTATGAGATGAATCAGCCTTTACCTCTAATGAAATATTTCATGCTTCCTTACACTTGAATTCCGTGTAAAATCAGAGCATGTTGGAGTTGAATAGGCTGTTACATGAGGACATTTTTGCTTTGAGACTGTTTCAATCGCTCTCGCAAAGTTACGTTATTGTGATGCTTTTGGGGGAGGGGAAATATCAAAGTACTGTGAACGATTGTTCACCCTACTGTAATTCTTTATGTAAACACTGGCAATTGAAACTTACCAAGATTTGAGGTAATAGACAACAACTGACTGTACTCTCTGCTCTCTTCCAACCCATTCTCAATAACAACATTGTGAACACAACATCCTCATACAATCTAGAATCACATTAGAATATGCATTCCATAGATGTAGTTCTATATATACACACAACTGTAGAGATTCATTGTGTATCTATGGAAAAACATCTGTTAACCTCGACTCATTAGGGGCGGCAGGTAGCCTAGTGGTTAGAGCGTTGGGCCAGTAACCGAAAGGTTGATCGAATACCCAAGCTGACAAGGTAAAAATCTGTTGTTCTGCCCCTGAACAAGGCAGTTAACCCACTGTTCCTAGGCCGTCACTGTAAAAAATAATGCATTCTTATTTAACTTGCCTCGTTAAATTAAATAAAACATTTAAAATATAGAGCAGAAATATTGGTGAGCGGTATGTCCTGTGTTGTGTGTTCCTCTATCTCATCATGGTGTCCAGCACCACAGCACCACAGCCCTCTCTGGGCTCTTTACTCAAGCGTGGCCACTGAGAAGACAGGCCCATTTGTCTGAGGGGCCACTGGACAGATATGAAGCGCTAAGGTCCTCCCAGAGCAGAGCTGAGCCATCCCTCTCCGGCTGCTGTAGACTGGACTGAACAAGACTGAAAGGCAGCCTGCTGTTAACTGTACTAGCTTGAGAGGCAGCATGCTCTGGACTAGACTGTATTAGCATGAGAGGCAGCCTCCTGTGGACTGTGGCAGTCTGCTCTGGACTGGACTGTATTAGCATGAGAGGCAGCCTGCTCTGGACTGGACTGTATTAGCATGAGAGGCAGCCTCCTGTGGACTGTGGCAGTCTGCTCTGGACTGTAATGGACTGTGCCAGCCTGAGAGGCAGCATGCTCTGGACTGGACTGTATTAGCATAAGAGGCAGCCTCCTGTGGACTGTATTAGCATGAGAGGCAGCCTCCTGTGGACTGTGCCAGCCTGAGAGGCAGCCTCCTGTGGACTGTGCCAGCCTGAGAGGCAGCCTCCTGTGGACTGTGCCAGCCCTTAGAGGCAGCCTCCTGTGGATTGTGCCAGCCTGAGAGGCAGCCTCCTGTGGATTGTGCCAGCCTGAGAGGCAGCCTCCTGTGGATTGTACCAGCCTGAGAGGCAGCCTCCTGTGGACTGTGCCAGCCTGAGAGGCAGCCTCCTGTGGACTGCACCAGCCTGAGAGGCAGCCTCCTGTGGACTGCGCCAGCCTGAGAGGCAGCCTCCTGTGGACTGTGCCAGCCTGAGAGGCAGCCTCCTGTGGACTGCGCCAGCCTGAGAGGCAGCCTCCTGTGGACTGTGCCAGCCTGAGAGGCAGCCTCCTGTGGACTGTGCCAGCCTGAGAGGCAGCCTTCTGTGGACTGTGCCAGCCTGAGAGGCAGCCTCCTGTGGACTGCACCAGCCTGAGAGGCAGTCTGCAGCGGCAGCATCACACTTGCTCAATAGGCATCCTAATGTTTACAGTGTGCATGGTAATACCGTGAGTAAACAGACTGGTGTCAGCAGCATATAGCAAACGCCTCCTGAAGGACAACTACAGCCTTTACCAGCTGACGCATAGTGTTATACCAACCCTGTTAGTATTACTGCGGTGTCATGCAGCAAAGTAAAGGAAATAAATCTGGTTGTTTAGAGAGATTTATGGGTTGACATTTTTCAAAAGTTCACAGGAAGCTGCCGTTGAGCATCAGAGCCATTTCTGCACACACAAGCACAAAAACGCACACAAATCAACACGCAAAAAAACACATTACAACCCACACAAACACAGAACAACACACACACAAACACAACTCTCTACTCTGTTTGGTCCTGGCCTGTGTTCCAGTAACAGCATGTAGTGTGTTGAACTACACCAGGCCCATGTAGTAGTACCCTACCCTCCACTGTTAATTAGGAACCTGCACTCTTTGGACCGTTTGTTTCAGCCACATTACTTCTGAACTACTTGTCATGGAATTCACTGCATTCCTACTTAGTGAACAAACAGTTCAGGCAGCACAGTGGCCCTGTTTGTTTTGCCACATAGTGTAGTACTCAGGGAACTGGTTGCAGACACACTTCAGTAAAACGCATGAGCTGACGCACACCCCAAAATGTTTGTAGAGGTGCTTACTAACAAAGTGTAAAATGTTTTATTACATTATATACATATAACGTGGATGAAACAGTATGTAAACATTATTAAAGTGACTAGTGTTGTATACTCTATGTATACTAAAAATAATATAAACGCAACAATTTCAAAGATTTTGCTGAGTTACAGTTCAAATAAGGAAATCAATCATTTGAAATAAATTCATTAGGCCCTAATCTATGGATTTCACATGACTGGGCAGGGGCGCAGCCATGGGTGGGCCTGGGAGGGCATAGGCCCACCCACTTGGGAGCCAGGTCGACCCATTGGGAAGCCAGGCCCAGTCAATGAGAATAGTTTTTTCCCCCACAAAAGGGCTTTATCACAGACAGAAATACTCATCCTCTGTTTCTCAGTCTCTCGGTCCCAGTTTTGATCCACCTGTACCGTCTCCCCCTTCTAGATGGTAGCGGGGTGAACAGGCCGTGGCTCGGGTGGCTAAAGTTCTTTATGATCTTCTTGTCCTGGAGGGCAGGCAAAGTGCCCCCGGTGATGCGTTGGGCTAACCGCACCACCCTCTGGAGAGCCCTGGAGTTGTGGATAGTGCAATTGCCATACCAGGAGGTGATACAGCTTGACAGGATGCTCTCAATGGTGCATATGCAGAAGTTTGTAAGGGTCTTAGGGGCAAACCCAAATTTCTTCAGCCTCCAGAGTTTAAAGAAGCGCTGTTGCGCAGTCTTCACCACACTGTCTGTGTGAAGGGACCATTTCAGGTTGTCACTGATGTGCACGCCTAGGAACTTGAAGCTTTTGACCATCTCCACTAAGGCCCTGTCAATGTAGATGGGGGTGTGCTCTCTCTGCTGTCTCCTGTAGACAACAATCCGCTCCTTCGTTTTGTTGACGTTGAGGGAGAGATTATTTTCCTGGCACAACTCCGCTAGGGCTCTCAACTCCTTCCTGTAGGCTGTCTCATCGTCGTTGGCAATCAGGCCTGTTGTGTTGTCAGCAAACTTGATGATTGAGTTGGAGACATGCGTGGCCACATAGTCATGGGTGAACAGGGAGTACTGGAGGGGACTGAGCACGCACCCCAGTGGGGCCCCCGTGTTGAGGATCACCGTGGCAGAGTTATTGTTGCCTGTCTTCACAACTTGGGGTCGGCCCGGGAGGAAGTCCAGGACCCAGTTGCACAGGAAGGGTTCAGACCCTGGGCCCTGAGCTTAGTCATGAGCTTAGAGGGCACTACGGTGTTGAAGGATGAGCTGTAGTTGATGAACAGCATTCTTAGATAGGTATTTCTCTTGTCCAGGTGGGATAGGGCAGTGTGTAGTGCAATTGTGATTGCGTCGTCCATTTATCTGTTGGATAATATGCGATTTGTAGTGGTCTAGGGTGTCGGGTAAGATGGAGGTGATATGTTCCTTAACTAGCCTCTCAAAGCACTTCACGATGACAGAAGTGAGTGCTACGGGGAGATAGTAAATTAGTTTAGTTACCTTCGCTTTCTTGGGTACAATGTTGGACATTTTGAAGCAAGTGGGGACAACACGCTTACATTTAATTTTTATTTTACCTTTATTTAACTAGGCAAGTCAGTTAATAAGAAAAAAATATTATTTTCAATGACAGCCTAGGAACAGTGATGCCCCTTGTTCAGGGGCAGAAAGACCTATTTTTACCTTGTCAGCTCGGGGATTCGATCTTGCAACTTTTCGGTTACTAGTCCAACTCTCGAACCACTAGGCTACCTGCCAAATGACTTGCTCAAGTCGGCCACGAAGAACAAGAGCACATAGTCCTCATGAGTGTCGGGGGCCGTTTTGGCAGCTCTGTGTTTGGTGCCTCAAAGTGAGCGAAGAAAGTGTTTAGCTTGTCCGAAAGCGAGGCATCATGTCCACGTCATGGCTGGCTCTCCCTTTATAATCGGCGACTGTCTGGAGTCCCTATACGTCTGGTGTTTGAGCCGTTAAATTGCGACTCCAATTTGTCCATGTACTGTCGTTTTGCCTCTTTGATTGCCTTTACGGAGGTCATAGCTGGCCTGTTTGCAGTGGTGTAAAGTACTCTAGTAAAATTCCTTTAAAGTACTACTGAAGTAGTTTTTTGGGGATATCTGTACTTTACTTTTTATTAATATTTTTGACTACTTTAACTTCACTACATTCCGAAAAAATATAATGTACTTTTTACTCCATACATTTTCCCAGACACCCAAAAGCATTTTGAATGCTTAACAGGACAGGAAAATGGTCCAATTCACACATTTTTTTTCAAGAGAACATCCCTGGTCATCCGTACTGCCTCTGATCTGGCGGACTCATGTTGTGGAATATTCTAATCAAGTGAGAGAGACTTTGTAATTTCTTCAAACAAACATCTTTATTCAATATCGATTAATTAGTAATGAGGCTAGTCGACCCCACACCCTTGAGTGTTGGATCGAGAAACCTAATCTTTACACAAATGCAGAGTACTATATATAGCTAACACTAAAAATGCTTAGTCATGATTGATTCCACCCATCCCATGTAGATTGGGGCACCTTAAGCCACTCTGGGTTCATCCGGTCATTATCTGCACGGGGTTGTTGTCTTAACCCCACCCTGTTTCAGTTTCTCCGATGCAAGGTTGATTTTGAGGCAATGAGGGATTGTTCTACTCCTAAACTATCCCTAGTAAAACATTATTGTCAATGTAATGCAGTCTTTAACTAATTTGTCAGCTCAAGCCATCTCTGGTGACCATACGCCCAGATTAGCTGCAGGGAACTAGAGTGGAGACCATAAAAACACAGACACTAACTAGTAGGACAGAAATGTCTCACTATTAGTTAAATATGAATTGCTAACCATTAATATCAAATAAATCAGGTAAATACGTACTTTTTTTGTTCAGAGGTATAAACCAGGGATATTTTAAGAAATAGGCTAACGGTCATGTTGACAATGTGGAACTATACTTAAAAACATCGAAAAATGTCTAGGTGTCTCAGCTGGCTTTACAAGATTGATGTTTCAATATTATAGGAAATGCCATAAAAATTCAAATTGTTTGGATCGCCTAATAGAAGTCATTTGAAATGATTTTGTCACACCCTGATCTGTTTTACCTGTCTTTGTGCTTGTCTCCACCCCCCCCTCCCCCCCCCCCCTAGGTGTCGCCCATCTTCCCTATTATCCACAGTGTATCCTATTATCCACAGTGTATTTGTACCTGGGTTCTCTGTTTGTCTCTCACCAGTTCCTTTTGTTCGTCAAGCCTACCAGCGTTTTCCCCTTGCTCCTGTCTGTTTCTAGTTCCTGGTTTCCCGGTTTCGACCATTCTCCCTGCCCTGACCCTGAGCCTGCCTGCCATTCTGTACCTTGTCACACCACACTGGATTATTGACCTCTGCCTGCCCTGACCCTGAGACTGCCTGCCCCCTGTTCTAGTAATAAACTTTTGTTACTTGACACTGTCTGCATCTGGGTCTTCCCTGAAACGTGATAGATTTATACTTTTACTTTTACTTTTGATACTTAAGTATATTTTAAAACCAAATACTTTTATACTTTTACTCAAGTAGTATTTTATTGGGTGACTTTCACTTGAGTCATTTTCTATTAAGGTATCTTTTCTTTTATTCAAGTATGACAATGGGGTACTTTTTACACCCCTGCCTGTTTGTACACATCCATGTTCCCAGTCACCTTGCAATGGTTAAATGCAGTGGTTTGCGCTTTCAGTTGTGTTTATGCTGCCATCTATCCACATTTTTTGGTTTGGATCAGTTGTAATCGTCACATTGGGAACAACATCCTCTATGCACTTCCTGATTAGCCCAGACACTGAGTCAGTGTATACGTCAATACTATTTTCAGAGGCGACCCAGAACATTTCCTAGTCCGCGTGATCAAAACCATCTTGAAGCATAGATTCCAATTGGTCAGACCAACATTGAACAGGGCCTGAACGTTAGCGAGTAATATACTAGGAAGCGGTGGATGGTATGCATGCCACCTGAGTCTGACTAGGGCCCCACTCCATCTACCTCTTAACTGGCATCGGAGTATTGGTGCAGCACCCGGGATGAATAGAGCTGCATGAAACATTTCCATCGTACTGCCAGGGCTACTCTGCAAATAGGCTTTGAGCCAGTAACCGAAAGGTTGCTAATTTGAATCCCTGAGCTGACAAGGTAAAAATATGTAGTTCTGCCCCTGAACAAGGCAGTTAACCCACTGTTCCTAGGCTGTCATTGAAAATAAGAATTTGTTCTTAACGGACTTGCCTAGTTAAATAAAGGTTAAATAAATAAAAAAAATAGACAAACCTTTTATAACAAGGTTTATCACAAGGGAGGAAATGGAGGTGAAATGGTCATCCCAATGCCTTTCCAAATCATGCATTGTTTTCAAAGACAGAACCAAACAATCAGCATCACAGCCAAACTCCATTGAGATCAAAACTAATCCCTTGCACAGAATTCCATTTACCTTTAGGATTGACAGGAAAAGGTCAGGGGTTATAAAAACATTAAACACTTCCATTATCAGGGTCACAGAGACACACACCCCACACACACTGAGACACCCCCCCACCCACACTAAGAATCCCCCCCCCCCACACACACACACATTCCACACAATGACCTTCTACACATTGACAGACCCCACCTGCTGCGAGGAGCAGGCTAGGTCACATGCTCATTAGCCAGTAGTAATCATGGCTGTGATGTGATTACATGTCTCCGTGTGCTTCCTCCTCCATAACTCTTTCTCCCCATGCAGCAGACTCATGGCTCAGGCCTTATCAGCCTGGGTACCACTCAGAGTTAAGACCTTTCCTAACATCCTCACTGTAACCTGTGGTTAAATCACAGGTTACATGTTAACATCAACATTATTGTGCATTTTTACACCAGATTTATAATTACACCATGTCTTTATGAAGATGATTATATTGTTAATATCATTAACAGTATAATCATAGTATAATTATATAGTACAATAATATCACACTGTTGAAATGTCCAGAGGTATAAACCAGGGATATTTTAAGAAATAGGCTAACGGTCATGTTGACAATGTGGAACTATACTTAAAAACATCGAAAATGTCTAGGTGTCTCAGTGGCTTTACAAGATTGATGTTTCAATATTATAGGAAATGCTAAACATTCAGCTCACAGGAAATATTTATATTCAACAGCATGTCAGTCGCATGTCAGTTGGAACCAAAACACTTAAGTGTAGTTTATGTTTCCATGTGGTCCTGATAGGGAGCAGCTAGTGTGGCTGACAGGTCTAATAGCAGGTCTACCAGAGCTTTGTTTGCACTAAGGTCTAACTTCCATGTAAAACCTTTCAGGCGCAGCTACAGGATAGAGGAGGGAGGAGTATTCGTTTAGACACTGCTTAAAAGGATGGTAGTATTTTCCACAGAGCTGATTAAATAAAAAATAGATTTTCTCAGAAAAGCGTTTGAAATGTTCTATTTTATGTTGAGCGAGAAAGGTGCAAAGAATTTCAGTTGATTGGACATATTCTGCAACACACAAACACTGTTTGAGCTACAGTAAAACACACTATACAGAGACTCTTCCCAATCACACCTCTTCCCCCTCAGGAAGCTGAAAAGATTTTGCATGGGCCCTCAGATCCTCAAAAAGTTACACAGCTGCACCATTGAGAGCATCTTGACAGGCTGCATCACTGCTCGGCCTCTGACCACAAGGCGTTACAGAGGGTAGTGCGCACGGCCCGGTACATCACTGGGGTCGATCTCCCTGCAATCCAGGACCTCTATACGAGGCGGTGTCAGAGGAAGTCCTAACAATTGTCAAACACTCAAGCCACCCAAAGTTCTCTCTGCTACCGCAACCCCAGGCTTTAATTTCAGTCCAGAGCTTTTTCTCTCCTCAATACATTTTACAACTTTGTAGTCCAAGGTTCAGCCCGGCATGGCACGCCGTATCAAGTTTCACAGCAAAACAACAGGCTCAGGGTAATCCCTTCTCCAATAGAGGGGCTAAACCCATGCTGTCGGCAGCGTGGCACAGAGGGGCATGGGCATGGCCCAGGGGGCTTTTCACCTCACCCTCACACACCACCTAGCGCCATGTTGCCATGCTGCACATACACCAGATCCTCCGTCAAATACCAGGAACACACTAATCTCTTACAACTCCACAGTCCACTCTCTCTTGCTCACCTCCCACTACTTTGCTTGCCACACATTCTCTCTCTCCTCCTTAACCAAAAGTGAAATGTTATTAATCACATTTCCTTGTGTAACCTCCGATCAGATGTCTGTTCTTTTATCTTCTACTGGATCTGTCCTATTATTCTCTCTCTCTTTTGTTCTCTCTGCACAAAGTGAAGGAGCAGAGCAGACTCACCTGGCGTGTCCCAGTGGATGATCTACTTCCTCCAAGTTAGACTGGCGATCCTCAAGGTGGTGGCAAGGGGGAGTCTCTCTCTCTCTCTCTCTCTTAATCACTTCATCCTGACCCACATATTTGGCACTTTTATTGTCATCCGAGTACCTTGTCTTTCCTCTGAGTTGCAGCCTTGGAGCTAGGGGTAGGGGAAGGTGGGAGGGGACATTGACATGGAGTTCTCCTAACATGGAAACCTCACTGCTCCTCAGTGGTTGATTTTCCCAAATGTGGGCATGCAATAGTCAATCAGTTGCTCCACACTCCGTATCACACATTGTGACAGGAGGCAGAGGAATCTATCTTCTCCTTGTTAACAGAAACCACTGTCTGAGGTAAGACACTTTAATAAGTTTGTCTGCTTCTCACACATACTTTCAGAAGGTATAGTACCACTTTTATAACCCCTGCTGTGGGCCAGCAGATTGGCTGAAGACAATAGTGTGCTGTGACCTCATGGGGATGGTGAAGGAAGTGAAACTGATCCAGAGGTATGCAGGCCAGGCCCGGAGAGCAGGTGCTATTGACACTGCCCCTTGGTCAATATTGTAAATGATAAACAACCATGGTTCATGTGCCAAAAGGAATAGCTTAAGAACTAGACAAACTGCTAGCAGCTAGCCCTTTCTTTATTAAAATAAAAATAGTTGATCTTCTTGAAAGGAAAGTTTGCAAGTGTTCGATGCAATTGATTTCATAACACATTTACTGCAGAACTTAGACAGCATTCCTTAGCTAATTCAAAAGAGACAATAACATTTCTACAAACATTGGGTTGATTAAGCTGAGGTGTAGACTGATTCATCTCAGATAGGCCTAGTCAGTGAGAGATTTGACAGAGGCATGTTGAACCTGAATCTATTGTGATGTAACTAATGTGGTACGACTTTCAGAGCTATGCAGGTCAGGACACCAAGTACCACTGACTGTGACTGACTGTGACTGATTTCTCATCAGTGTCTGCGTTTCTACTAATCACCAATGAGTACCATGGCATGTAGCATTCATTTGACGCAGGGGGTTAATGATTTTTATTGGAAATCTAATCCAGTTATCTGCAACAAACACCAGATTCATATTGGCAACTGTGTTGCACAATAAATTAGGCAAATTTTTCAAACTACATAAAAACGAGTGGATCTAATATAAGACTAAATGATGAGACAGTTAGCATGGAGAGTCATAGAGCCCTTTCACCACAATCATTTCCAGTGATGTAAAAGGCCATTACCAATGTGAAAGGGAAGGTACAGAGTAAGACAACAGAGTCAGGGACATCCAGAATCTAATAAGTCCGGTCAGGCCTAGCCGAGTGAATTATTTTAACGGTGGTTATTATCCCAGCAGAATGAGTTAAGTCCATTAAGAAGATAATCATTCTGCATGAGGATTTACACATGTCCATTTGCCTTTATCAGTTCCCTCAACTAAGCACTACAGCCATGCCAGCTTCAATTCAAACCATGTTGTGGGAAATGATCCATACAGAGCTACAAAAAGCATTTGGAGCATTGAAAAGCTACTAATCATTCAATGAGAAAATGGGAAAACCTGCTGGGTACCGCCTGGCTACCGAGCCCTGAGCCCTCCCATCTCATCGCTGACTGGCAAGTCTTACTTCAGTGAAGAAGACACTCCTCTTCTCTGTACTTTATGCACTCCTTTAGCAGAGTAACTGTCTGTCTGACAGGCTGAGGTTACCTCATTAGGATGCATTATGGCCGGACTGAAACATATCTCAACCACCCAGCCAGGGGATTTTTTACAGGTGGATCAACTCTGCCTAGCTTGCTCCTGTGGGAACAATCGGACCCTCTTCTCTCCTCACCCAGGCCCACACCACAGATGCCCTCTAAAGCCCTGATACACTGCTGGGCACTGGGCACAGAGTGGCCCTGGCAGGTCCCAACATGCTCCATGGGAAGTAAACACAAGGCCTGAACCGTGGCACTGTGTCACCCTGGCAGGAGGGAGACGATTGAGGACACAGAGACTGAGCAGCATACAACAGCCAAGGCACGATGCTTCTTCTGACACGACACATTAAAATGCAGTGTTGTACCACACACCTCCAGCCACAAGGTCGCGCTGCTCCAAAGCAGAGGCTAGCCAACAGCTAATTAGAGAGGCCTGAAAGGAGAGGGGACCTGGGACTATAATGAGGGGTTTAGCTGGACGAGAGGGCCACTCTCTCACACACTTTGTTCTCCAGGATTAGAAGACATTCTGAAAAGGAATCACGTTGATGAACGTTGATGCTGTTCCTAAGATGAGACGGTAGCGTCAGCCCACTGGGCACACTCTGGTTGAGTCAACGTGGAATAAACGTTGCATTTACTGTGCCGGTGGGAGGGGAGACATGCAATGCCAGACACAGACCAAAAACCGGGACAAATTACATGTCCGTCACCATTAAAAGTGTTTCTATGACCAAGTAAACAAAATGAGATGGTTGGTCTTCAGCCATCTAATCCAGCTAAGGTTTCCTGGTGTCCATATAGGCCCTTTACAGAATGGCCATCTCAGCAGCTCTCCTCTCATTACTCCCCTCTGTTGCTCCTTTTTATGGCCAAGCGTTAATAGCTTGTATAGTAGAACCGTTGCTCTTGGTTACGGTGTGATAAACACTCATCAACACTCTCACTCCTGTTTGTCATTTTTCCAGGCATTGCCAACAGCAGTCTAAACAGTAAGAGGCCTGGGGAAGAGGAGTAAGAGGAGGGAGCCATTCAAGTGTCCACATCAGCACTTCCATTACTCCAATGGCACAAAATTAGCTGACAAATAAATATTTATAAAGGATGATTTGATGTAATTCATCAAAGAAATGGCTGTTTTATGGCCCTCTCCAACCATCCCAATTAAATGACTTTCAAAGACACTTACCTTGGGATCAATAGAGACAGAGATCTGCTGTGGCAAAATACAAAGTTGGGAGTTATCTGGAACAAGGGGGATGAGGATCGGAGGGAGAATCAATGAGGAGTCCTGCAGCTTCAGGGGAAATATTTAATGCCCATAGATCCAGCCTCTGCATGCCATATCCCAATCGCTCACTACCTGACTGCCATCCAAAGCAATCAGGGGTCACCTTCCTGTGAACTGCATACCCAAACAGTGTGCTGCTAGGAAAGGAGGGGGGACACTAACTTTCCTCCCCTCCTGTTTTTCACTGCTCTTTATCTCCATCAATAGACTACAACACACTTGATGTTCAACACTGTCACCTCCTTGTTCAGATGAATCACTTGCTACTTAAACCACAACTTCTTCCAATGACAGTATGTACAGCAAATGATCTTGTCAACGACTTGTTAGTCACTGACTAACAACGATAGTCTACAGCGATAGTCTACAGCGATAGTCTACAGCGATAGTCTACAGCGATAGTCTACAGCGATAGTCTACAGCGCCTGCTGAAAGGAATGACTAGACAATGTAAATGTAGGACCAGGCCCATAGACACTGGTGACCAGCAGTCCCCTCCATCACTTACCGCAGGATCAGAGGAGTTGAGGCTGCTGGAGTGCCATGACCCTTGCACTAGCTTGGCACAAGTACCCTTCAGCTGCCTGGAAAACAAAACTTGACACTTCCAGCAGAACACACAATGTTCTGTCCTGTTGCCCATTTCCCCCTTTGTCCGCCTGAACTCACTCACACTTCAACTCGGTGCATTTAGTAAAGCAGTCACGCTCAAGAACAACATCAGCAACAGTATAACGCACCTCTGAATACGTCAGATCCAACACATGGTTTGTTAACATCCTCTAATGAGCTTTGCCTCAATATTTATTGGAAAACTGTCTCTGGAACCCTGGGACAGAAGCACACTTCAGTCCTCATCTGGAGGAGATGACTATATGGCAAGCCTGTGACAGTGCTGTGTTCTCCTTGCTTGCACTTGGAATACTATGACACACAAAAACACTTCTCTCTCTTTTACCACAAAGAGAGAGACAAATAGAGAGAAGGAAAGGGAGAGAGAGAGGGAAAGGGAGAGAGAGAGGGAAAGGGAGAGAGAGAGAACATTCATGAGTCAGAAACTGTTTGAAATGAATAGGTTATCATGTTTCTTACACAGATAATAAACATTTGAATAAGAGCCACACTTGAATTGAAATGTTGGCTTTCAGTATTCCGAGCATATCGCTCTGCTCCATCAGTAACACAGGAGTTCAGCTAACTAACTCTATGAAGGCAAATCTAAATGAAAACAGCCCCCCTCTCTTATCTGGCTGACCCCCATACCCAAAGATCAATACCGCTGCTCAGTACAGGACCAGGGGTTCAGAGATGTCCAGCCTCCCCCCCATCCCCCCACATCCCCCTCGGCTCAGAAGCTCTAATGAGCCTGATAACCGTCACACTCCATCACAGCCTGCCTCAGCCAATCACATGTTAATGAGCCCTCTCGGCTGCGGTAGCAGCACCGCAGTAGAGACAATCTCTAGGGAGACCTGAGCATGGAGCCCAGCCTGTACCACAGAGGGAATAGGGGGGGGGGGATGAGGTCTACTGGGGGTTGTACAATGGATAGGTCTGGTCCTGGATGCTGATTGGTTTCAACCAATGTCGATGCCCTGGGATCTGCATAGAGGAGGACAACGACTGATGATAGTAATGATTGACAATGAATGACGATGAGAAATGATGATGATAATTGAAAAGAAGAGGATGATAATGATGATTTGTGCATATTGGCAAAAAAATATTGATTGTATTGATCATAACCTACAGTGACACATTTAGTTCCCCAACTGACCGTGGACTGCTGTAAACACATGGTGTTAACAGTGGCAGAGGGATGCTCCTCTCATCCTTCTCTTCACTGTCCTTAAGATGACAGTCTCCTCAGTCTCCTCTCCTCGCTCCCAGGGCCGGCGCCAGAACAAATCAGTAAAGACCATAGACAGCTCGTGAGTTTCAAGTTTTGGGAAGCAATTTACAATTTATCCTGGACACATTGATACGCTGTGGCCCATTGGCGGCTAAAGAGATGAGCACATGGAACTCAGAGGTAGCCTATAGGCCAATGCAGCAGTAGTCCTATACGGCAACTTCCATCGTCAACTGAGTAAAATAAATCGGTCTAAAGCTGACAAATAAAAACAGAAGAAAATATCCTGATGAAAATTCAGGTTATTTCAAATCGCATTCATCCCTCTACTCCACCTGTCTGCCTCCCTTTCTATGTGTCTTGACTTGAGCTATCGCTAGTGAAGTGCAATATTGTATCAAATCAATTAACTGGATCCGGCACTAGAGAACTTGCAAAATTGTATCAACTAGCCTTTTCCGGACTCTGAGTTTCCAGACAGCTGACGTTTACACGGGATATATGGGATCATCAGATCATGATATTTTTACACTGGATAATCGGATCATTAGATCATGATATTTTTAAACTGGATATATGGGATCATCAGATCATGATATTTTGCTCTTTCACACTGAGGCTTGATGATTATCGAGAACGGGAGAGTGTTGGATTTTTTTCCCCGAATATTGTGAGGAACTAACATCATTTGCAATGGATGTTAAAAAAGCAAACTTCATTGACTTACTGTGTAAGGTAAAGATAAAATGTACTGTGAAGCTCAGCTTATTAGTGATGGATGTGGTCAGAAGAGTCAGAAATTAGACATTGCCAAA
Source organism: Oncorhynchus mykiss (assembly GCF_057628025.1). Classification (NCBI taxonomy): domain Eukaryota; kingdom Metazoa; phylum Chordata; class Actinopteri; order Salmoniformes; family Salmonidae; genus Oncorhynchus; species Oncorhynchus mykiss. The sequence goes on along the minus strand of NC_143027.1, from coordinate 72,935,311 downwards.
TGGACACTTTCCTACATTTGCATGCAGCAGGCCAGGTAGGTCTACTTCTATGCGAGCTCAGGCGCGCGTGCTACCTCTAAGTTATCAGGACGGAGAAACCAGACACATGCTCATAGATCACTCCAAACAAAATACAATTTAAAAGATTGATAAAAGTCGTAAATGATGGTTATTAAAATAACACTACTATAGCAGGTTGTGAACTCTGCAAACAACATTTCCACTCAGAGAATGAGAACCATAAATTACTGTAATTAATACATTTATTAACAGAAATTAATTCAACCAAATGTTGGGGATTAATGGTACATTTACTTGGTCTACTGGTGATATAATGGGGAATTTATCAAAATAAACAATTAAAGGGCAAACAATTCACACGATGAAACAATGAATGCATAAGAATTGGTGTAAGACAGCTGACAGCATTTTTTTTTACTCCTTATTCTCCCCAATATTGTGGTATCCAATTGGTAGTTACAGTCTTGTCCCATCGCTGCAACTCCCATATGGACTCGGAAGAGGCGAAGGTCGAGAGTCGTGCGTCCTTCGAAACACAACCCAGCCAAGCCACACTGCTTCTTGACACAATGCCCGCTTAACCCGGAAGTCAGCCGCACCAATGTGTCGGAGGAACCACGGTACACCAGGCAATCGTGTCAGCGTGCACTGCGCCCGACCCACCACAGGAGTTGCTACTGCGCAATGGAACAAGAACATCCCTGCCGGCCAAACCCTCCCCTAACCAGTACGACACTGGGACAATGGTGCGCCGCCCCATGGGTCTCCCGGTCGCAGCCGGCTGCGACAGATTTAATTGACTTACAGTGTAAGGTGAAAATAAAATGTACTGAGAAGCTCAGCTTATTAGTGATGGACGTGGTCAGAAGACAGTCAGAAAAGTAGGTAAGTGTCCATTTGGGGATGTCTGAGTGGCACAGCTATTGCACTGCGATGCAATAAGAGTCTTAGACCACTGTGCCACTCGGGAGGCCAGCTGAGAGCATTCTGGAGAACTGAGTGCATGGACATAGATGTACCATATCTTCGACCAACACCCTCCACTTCTTATTGTCTCAACATTTTAAATTATACTCAAGACACATTATCATGCATATTTGAGACCCTTTTCACTGACAGCCACAACTCAATTACCAGCTCGGCCTATTACCATGCACTCTGCCCAAATTGTGGGCTTCCCTAATAGGCATAGACCTATGCACCTTGAAAGAATACACAGCTATGTTTTTAAATAAGCTAATGATCCTCTGTCATTAGATAGTCATGCTATCTGGTGAAGTATCACTATCTGGTGAAGTAGTTTGACAGGAGTAATTATATAATACTGGCAAAACGTCAATTTACTTTAGAGCACATACTGTATGTCAAACTCATTCCATGGAGGGCCGAGTGTCTGTGGGTTTTCGCTCCTCCCCTGTACTTGACTGATGAATGAAGGTCACTAATTAGTAAAGAACTCCACCTGGTTGTATAGGTCTTAATTGAAAGGAAAAACCCACAGACACTAGGCCCTCCATGGAATAAGTTTGACACCCCTGCTTTAGAGGAAGCTGGCACTGTGCACCCGCCAACTTTCTTTTCCAATTCCCAAGTGTCTGAAACCAGAGATCTGTATAAGACAAGATGCTCATGTCTCTGCCCTGACAATGTGAGTCATTGTCCCAAAGGTGGGAAGTCAGGCAACTAGCTTAGGTTTGTATATTATTCCCATAGAAATGCATTGGACGTGTTCTGGAAACATTTTGGCGAGAGTGAGCCCTTTCTCTCTGTTGAAACTTCAGTATCTCACCGAAGAAAGCAACCAAGTGAGCAAAACAGCACCACTCTGTCTTACTACATGTAGCCCATCTATCTAATGCTGTCTGGGCAGAAATAGTCAACATGACATGTTCTTTTGGTCCAGACAGCATCAGATACATGGTCTACACATACTGAGACAGAGGGGCGCTGTTTCGATCGCTCAGATGCTTTATCTGAGATTGATGCGTCTTTCTGCCAGTGAGCGTCTCGGTCAAATAAATTATCAATATTTCTATATTTTATTTGGACGGGCAAGGAGGTATGGTAGGTCGGGCCAAGCCCCCTAAGGCCCACCCATAATGCCGGCCCTGCTCTCTCCTCTCTAGACTCAGAGAGGCTCAGAGCAGGCAGACAGGGAGGAAGCTCAGTCCAGGGCCCAGAATTCAATTCTCATGCTCAGATGAGCCTCTCCATCTTGATTGCGGACCATTTGCAGGTTGTAATTGGGAGATGTGACATTATGCCTTGATCTTATGCAGCCAGCCAATCAGAAGGGCTCCAGCCAGGGCTTAATTAGCCAGAGTAATGAGGTGACTCCTAGGGCCTGTAACATTACTACCTGAGACGGCCGCAGGCACCTCGTCCCCGACCAGTCCCCACCACACCACACTGATGATATTGTCATACTGTATCTACGAGAGATAAACATGAATAATGATCACACTCAGCAAAATGAGGAAATGACATCTGTGGTGGGATGGTGGAAAATACTACAGAAAATGTGACGACAGATGAGTAACAGAGAGAGAGCCCTTGGTTTCCTCATACCCTGAGGTCCTGGATTCATTCATCCTTATCTCAATCTGATATTAGCACAAAAATACATTACAGGCAAACAGATCATCTAAAAGCCTTTTTGTCTGGACTGCTATCAGCACAAAACTCTGGTCTGCCCAGACCCAGGCCTGTTAGGGGGTGTCCCATGGTTGCCAGGCTCTGGGCTGGCTGAGGGCTCCCTGCCTGGCCTCCCAATAATCCTGTTCAGCTCAGAGTGGAGAGGGGAGTGGAGGGGAGTTGAGGGGTTAGAGACGGGAGGAGAGTAGAGTGGAGGGGAGTAGAGTAGAGTAGAGTAGAGTAGAGTAGAGTAGAGTAGAGTAGAGTAGAGTAGAGTAGAGTAGAGGAGAGGAGAGGAGAGGAGAGGAGAGGAGAGGAGAGGAGAGGAGAGGAGAGGAGAGGAGAGGAGAGGAGAGGAGAGGAGAGGAGAGGAGAGGAAAGATGTAAGATCTTAATTTGATAATTTTTGTTGCTGAGAATTTTCCTGCTCAGCAGGATATGCAAACTTATAGTGTATTCAAGGTTTAAAAAGGCTTCAAATGTTTGTAATTTCCACTTTAAAATGTCAGACTTGATTTGGCCTAACAACCCCTACAAAAAATGCCATTAATTATAACCAAATCTTATCACGTACAACTTTATCATTTTAGCTAAAGTAGCGTGGTTGGTCGGGGTGTATAACGCGAATGTCTAGCGACACAAAAGTTGCGAGCTTGAATCTCATTAGCATTGTAGCTAATTGGCAACTTTTCAACTACTTACTAGTTTTGAGCTACTTTGCAACTACTTAGCATGTTAGCTAACCCTAACGTTAACCCTTTTAGCTAACCCTTCTCTTAACCCTAACGTTAACCCTTTTAGCTAACCCTTCTCTTAACCCTAACCTTAACTCTTTAAGCTAACCCTTCCCCTAGATTTGTGTGTATTGTTAGATATTACTGCACTGTTGGAACTAGAAACACAAGTATTTTGTTACACCCGCAATAACATCTGCTAAATATGTGTATGCAACCAATAACATTTGATTTGATTCATATTTCCTGTTGCTACAGAATTATTTTACTGCAAACGGGCTCAAATTAAGATCCTACATCTGTAGGGGAGTTTAGGGGAGTAGAGGAGAGGGGAGGAGAGGAGAGGGGAGGGAAGAGTGGGGTAGTTTAGGGGAGTAGAGGAGAGGGGAGGGAAGAGTAGGGTAGTTTAGGGGAGTAGAGGGGAGGGGAGAGAAGAGTAGTTTAGGGGAGTAGAGGAGAGGGGAGAGAAGAGTAGGGTAGTTTAGGGGAGTAGAGGAGAGGGAATAGTAGGGTAGTTTAGGGAGTAGAGGAGAGGGAAGAGTATGGTAGTTTAGGGAAGTAGAGGAGAGGGAAGAGTAGGGGAGTTTAGGGAAGTAGAGGAGAGGGAAGAGTAGGGGAGTTTAGGGGAGTAGAGGAGAGGAGAGGGGAGGGAAGAGTATGGTAGTTTAAGGAGTAGAGGAGAGGGGAGGGAAGAGTATGGTAGTTTAAGGAGTAGAGGAGAGGGAAGGGAAGAGTATGGTAGTTTAAGGAGTAGAGGAGAGGGAAGGGAAGAGTATGGTAGTTTAAGGAGTAGAGGAGAGGGGAGGGAAGAGTAAGGTAGTTTAAGGAGTAGAGGAGAGGGGAGAGAAGAGTATGGTAGTTTAAGGAGTAGAGGAGAGGGGAGAGTAGGGGAGTTTAGGGGAGTAGAGGAGAGGGGAGGGAAGAGTATGGTAGTTTAAGGAGTAGAGGAGAGGGGAGAGTAGGGGAGTTTAGGGGAGTAGAGGAGAGGGGAGGGAAGAGTATGGTAGTTTAAGGAGTAGAGGAGAGGGGAGGGAAGAGTAAGGTAGTTTAAGGAGTAGAGGAGAGGGGAGAGTAGGGGAGTTTAGGGGAGTAGAGGAGAGGGGAGGGAAGAGTATGGTAGTTTAAGGAGTAGAGGAGAGGGGAGAGAAGAGTATGGTAGTTTAAGGAGTAGAGGAGAGGGGAGGGAAGAGTATGGTAGTTTAAGGAGTAGAGGAGAGGGGAGGGAAGAGTATGGTAGTTTAAGGAGTAGAGGAGAGGGGAGGGAAGAGTATGGTAGTTTAAGGAGTAGAGGAGAGGGAATAGTAGGGTAGTTTATGGAGTATAGGAGAGGGAAGAGTAGGGTAGTTTAGGGGAGTAGAGGAGAGGGAAGAGTAGGGGAGTTTAGGGGAGTAGAGGAGAGGGAAGAGTAGGGGAGTTTAGGGAGTAGAGGAGAGGGAAGAGTCGGGTAGTTTAAGGGAGTAGAGGAGAGGAGAGGGAAGAGTAGGGTAGTTTAGGGAGTAGAGGAGAGGGAAGAGTAGGGTAGTTTAGGGAGTAGAGGAGAGGGAAGAGTATGGGAGTTTAGGGAGTAGAGGAGAGGGAATAGTAGGGTAGTTTAGGGAGTATAGGAGAGGGAAGAGTAGGGTAGTTTAGGGGAGTAGAGGAGAGGGAAGAGTAGGGGAGTTTAGGGAGTAGAGGAGAGGGAAGAGTCGGGTAGTTTAAGGGAGTAGAGGAGAGGAGAGGGAAGAGTAGGGTAGTTTAGGGAGTAGAGGAGAGGGAAGAGTATGGGAGTTTAGGGAGTAGAGGAGAGGGAAGAGTATGGGAGTTTAGGGAGTAGATGAGAGGGAATAGTAGGGTAGTTTAGGGGAGTAGAGGAGAGGGAAGAGTATGGGAGTTTAGGGAGTAGATGAGAGGGAATAGTAGGGTAGTTTAGGGAGTATAGGAGAGGGAAGAGTAGGGTAGTTTAGGGAGTAGAGGAGAGGGAAGAGTATGGGAGTTTAGGGAGTAGATGAGAGGGAATAGTAGGGTAGTTTAGGGAGTATAGGAGAGGGAAGAGTAGGGTAGTTTAAGGAGTAGAGGAGAGGGAAGAGTATGGGAGTTTAGGGAGTAGATGAGAGGGAATAGTAGGGTAGTTTAGGGAGTATAGGAGAGGGAAGAGTAGGGTAGTTTAGGGAGTAGAGGAGAGGGAATAGTAGGGGAGTTTAGGGAGTAGAGGAGAGTGAAGAAAGAGTATGGGAGTTTAGGGAGTAGAGGAGAGGGAATAGTAGGGTAGTTTAGGGAGTATAGGAGAGGGAAGAGTAGGGTAGTTTAGGGGAGTAGAGGAGAGGGAATAGTAGGGTAGTTTAGGGAGTATAGGAGAGGGAAGAGTAGGGTAGTTTAGGGGAGTAGAGGAGAGGGAAGAGTAGGGGAGTTTAAGGAGTAGAGGAGAGGGAAGAGTATGGGAGTTTAGGGAGTAGATGAGAGGGAATAGTAGGGTAGTTTAGGGAGTATAGGAGAGGGAAGAGTAGGGTAGTTTAGGGAGTAGAGGAGAGGGAATAGTAGGGGAGTTTAGGGAGTAGAGGAGAGTGAAGAAAGAGTATGGGAGTTTAGGGAGTAGAGGAGAGGGAATAGTAGGGTAGTTTAGGGAGTATAGGAGAGGGAAGAGTAGGGTAGTTTAGGGAGTATAGGAGAGGGAAGAGTAGGGTAGTTTAGGGAGTAGAGGAGAGTGAAGAGTAGGGGAGTTTAGGGAGTAGAGGAGAGGGAAGAGTATGGGAGTTTAGGGAGTAGAGGAGAGGGGAGGTGAGAGAAGAATAGGGTAGTTTAGGGAGGAGAGGGAAGAGTAGGGTAGTTTAGGGAGGAGAGGGAAGAGTAGGGTAGTTTAGGGAAGTAGAGGAGAAGGAAGAGTAGGGGAGTTTAGTGGAGTAGAGGAGAGGAGAGGGGAGAGAAGAGTAGAGTAGTTTAGGGAAGTAGAGGAGAGGGGGTGGGAGGGAAGAGTAGGGTAGTTTAGGGGAGTAGAGGAGAGGGAAGGGTAGGGTATTTTAGGGAAGTAGAGGAGAGGGAAGAGTAGGGGAGTTTAGGGGAGTAGAGGAGAGGAGAGGGGAGAGAAGAGTAGGGTAGTTTAGGGGAGTAGAGGAGAGGGAAGAGTAGGGGAGTTTAGTGGAGTAGAGGAGAGGAGAGGGGAGAGAAGAGTAGGGTAGTTTAGGGGAGTAGAGGAGAGGGAAGAGTAGGGTAGTTTAGGGGAGTAGAGGAGAGGAGAGGGGAGAGAAGAGTAGGGTAGTTTAGGGAAGTAGAGGAGAGGGACGAGTAGGAGAGTAGAGGAGAGGAGAGAGAAGAGTTGGGTAGTTTAGGGAAGTATATGAGAGGGAAGAGTAGGGGAGTTTAGGGAAGTAGAGGAGAGGACAGAGATAGGAGATGGAAGAGTATGGAAGTAGAGAGGACAGGGAAGAGTAGGGAAGTAGAGGGGACAGGGAAGAGTAGGGTAGTTTAGGGAAGTAGAGGAGAGGGAAGAGAGGGAAGAGTAGGGGACTAGAGGGGACAGGGAAGAGTAGGGAAGTAGAGGGGAGGAGAGAGATAGGAGAGGGAAGAGTAGAGAAGTAGAAGGGAGGGAGGAAAGGGGAGTAGAGGGGAAGAGGCTGGTAGAGTCAGGTGAGTGCAGTCATCTGCAGCCAGACAAGATGAAGCCATCAAGAGGCCTTAAAGACTACACTGAAATACCAACTACAGACCAAATACATACTGTATACTAAGAAATGTGCTCACTGACAGACATCGCGAGTAAACACTGACATCTCCTAGAAGCTGTATCCGTTAGACTACCTCTTTAGCACCAGTTCAGGAGCTCCAGATTTCACAGATTCTGAAGAGAGTTTGAAAATGGACATAGCTATGCAAAGGGAAGGCATTACAATGTGTTAAAATTCTACAATGTGAAATTTTTTTGTAATGCCTTATCTCCGAGCTTACTCGCGCCCAGGCAAAAAACGTCAGAATACAAACAGCTCCACATCCCACCCAAAGATCCCGGCAGTTCCTACCAGATAGGAAGAAGGAATAATGTGCACACAGGGTTATGGATGATAAAGGCATAATCAGCCGTTTGGAACATGAGCAGAATCTCACTGAGGTGGCTGGGGTCCTGGTGAAGTGGAGAATACGAGAGAGCGGATGAAGTATTTTACCCCATGTCAGAGACCTGGCTAGTGTTCCAATCCACTTCTCTCCAAGTTTACACTTCCTGCCTGATCTGGAAGTCGCTGTCCAACACAGACACAGGATCAAAGGACAACAGTGTCATGGCTGGAACAAGGACACAGACAGGACACTGTCACGACTTCCGCCGAAGTTGGCTCCCCTGCCTGTTCGGGCGGTGCTCGGCGGTCGTCGTCACCGTCCTACTAGCCACTACCGATCCCTTTTTCGTTTGTCTGTTGGTTTTGTCTTATTAGTTTCACCTGTGTGTATTTTAGTTTAATTAGCGTCCTTATATATAGTAGGTTGTCCCACCCTTGTTTTGTGCGGGATTGTTTTTTGTTACCTCTGTCTAATGGTGGTTTTCATATGTGTATTCTCCGGACTATTTGGTCCTGTGTTTGGACTGGTCAATTGTATGCGCCCTGTATGTTGGCGTGACAGTTTTGTGCGCCGGAGAATAAATTGACGATCGACTGAACCCTGCTCTCTGCGCCTGATTCCACCCACCACTCCTAGTATCCCGTGACAGACACAGGATGATCATATAGGAAGACATACTGTACATTGAATGACATTCCTCTCAGGTCATAGACATCCTGTACTACTCTGTACTCAGCAACACCACCTGGCCTCATCCATCTCATCCTTCGACAACAGGAATGCTGGGAGATCTTGGGTCATCTCTCTATACAGGCCAATGTGCTGAAGTGATGTAGTAGTGATTTAATCAGATCATTTCAAGCTAATGAGACTGTGGTTGTATTCATGATGTCCAGGTAATAAGGGTTAAGTCAACCTAATGAATCAAATAAAGATCATTAAGTTGTGGATTAATTCAATAACCTTTCTCAGCCAGAAGGTTCAAGCTAAATTACAAGAAAAGACACATACATTAATCTTGATGAATTCACTAAAAGTTTAAGTTAATTGATGTTTCACTGACAGATGACAAATGTTCTGGACTGAGATGAGAGAGGGCTATGTTCTCGTTTGCCAAAATAAACCTGTCTATTATTTGCATTTATCTCCCAGATCTTTCTGAAATAAAGCCATGCTCAATTAATTTTGGTTTGTAATTAAATTGTCTTATTAAAGAAAACTCTGGACTCATGCTTGGAGGTAATAATAATAAATAACAAACTGTGGATCAGGGAGAACGCAGCACAATTCAATTGCCTCCTTTTAGTAGAGTGGCCCTGCTGGGATAATAGTCTTGAGTCCTGAGAACAATCCATGGATCTTCTGGAATATGGAGCTCAGTGTGGAGCAAATGGCCAGCAGCTAAAGGAACTAGCAATCCTATTTACACAACTCACTACTCCCCCTAGCTCCACTCTCCCTTTCACTCACTGCTCTGCTCACTGCTGTTCTCATGTGAAGGCTATTGGTCATCTGTGTTTACTGCAGTACAGGATTATTACACACACACGCATGCACACACTCGCACATGCACACACACAAACATACACACAAACTTCTACTGTTAGAAGCAGTTTTGTGCTCATCTCATCAGATTAAATATGTTTCCCTCCACTTGTGAGAAGCAAAGTCAGCCGTATGTGGAGCTGGTGACTGGGAGAGAGGAGGAGTGGTGGGCATGGAGGAGGCTCTCACTCATCTCTACAGTTAACTGCATTCATCATTGAAATTCCTACACAAAAAACACTGGCAGGGCTGTCACAACATGAGCAGATTTACAGCAGGTATCGCTAAAGGGGACAGCGCTCCACTGTCCTGTCTCACAGCCCAGTAGTACAGAACAGAACAGCACAGGGAGAATGTGTCTGTCTCCATGAGGCCAGGTGAGAAATACACACCGTGCCCCAGGGGCTGGGAGGACAGGCTGGTTCTGCTCCCCATGCCTGAGAGACCCAGGCTCCTAACACAGCCTAACAGAGCGGAGCAGCACCACGATCAGAGGTGACAGATTTTCCCTGTCAAAAGAACAATAAGTCACCCCCCCCCCCCCCCCCCCCCCCCCGCTGAGAGAACATGACAAAAGGCCTCGACTGTCTGAACGTCTGAAAAAGAGCTGGAACACAAGTGAAAAACGCTGTTCTACATTGAGAAGTCAGAGTTGACTTTTGATCAAACATGCAGTCTGATGTCCCACAGCGCAGTTTCAGGAGACTGACAGAACGGCAGGGCATTAGAAGCAGACAAGGGGAATCAGTTGATCTGAGTAACGTTCAACAGAACAGCTTAAATCTGGGAAACTACCAGTGCTTTGTTCTGTTGTTTCTCAACCCAGCAGTCAGCGACAATCCATAAACCGACACACAGCAGCATGCGCTGACCTTCACATTATCCAAATGTGTCTATCAATCTTATGACAAACAGTGTCATGTAGAACCCATAATTGCATCAAAACAAATGGCTCCTACCTGCAGGCTTTCAGCATTCCCATACAGGAACAGTTATCAGTTTCCATACTGACGTTGAGCTTGATTGATTTCGGTTCTCAGCAGTGCCTTTTAAATAATAATCTTCTCTCCAGGGGTCTCCAGGACCAATGAATGGTCTTTCAATGGCTTGACTCTGTTATTCCTCTGTATGTACCGGTCTGCAATCTGCCTTTCACATCTGCCTCAAGAGGATAGGAGGGTGACTGGCAAATCCAACACACACACACACACACACACACTCATGTGAACACATGCTCATATACACTAGAGGTCGACCGATTATGATTTTTCGATTATTGGAGGACCAAAAAAAGCCGAAACCGATTAATCGGCTGATTTTTTACATTTATTTGTAATAATGACAATTACAACAATACTGAATGAACACTTATTTTAACTTAATATAATACATCAATAAAATCAATTTAGCCTCAAATAAATAATGAAACATGTTCAATTTGGTTTAAATAATGCAAAAACAAAGTGTTGGAGAAGAAAGTAAAAGTGCAATATGTGCCATGTAAGAAAGCTAACGTTTAAGTTCCTTGCTCAGAACATGAGAACATATGAAAGCTGGTAGTTCCTTTTAACATGAGTCTTCAATATTCCCAGGTAAGAAGTTTTAGGTTGTAGTTATTATAGGACTACTTCTCTCTATACGATTTGTATTTCATATACCTTTGACTATTGGATGTTCTTATAGGCACTTTAGTATTGCCAGTGTAACAGTATAGCTTCCTCTCCTCGCTCCTACCTGGGCTCGAACGAGGAACACATCGACAACAGCCACCCTCGAAGCAGCGTTACCCATGCAGAGCAAGGGGAACAACTACTCCAAGTCTCAGAGCGAGTGATGTTTGAAACGCTATTAGCGCGCACCCCGCTAACTAGCCAGCCATTTCACATCGGTTACACCAGCCTAATCTCGGGAGTTGATAGGCTTGAAGTCCTAAACAGCGCAACGCTTGAAGCATTGCGAAGAGCTGCTGGCAAAACGCACGAAAGTGCTTTTTGAATGAATGCTTACGAGCCTGCGGGTGCCTACCATCGCTCAGTCAGACTGCTCTATCAAATCCTAGACTTAATTATAACATAATAACACACAGAAATACGAGCCTTAAGTCATTAATATGGTCAAATCCGGAAACTATAATTTCAAAAACAAAACGTTTATTCTTTCAGTGAAAGAAAGTGCTGTATTTTATCTAACGGATTGCATACCTAAGTCTAAATATTGCTGTTACATTGCACAACCTTCAATGTTATGTCATAATTATGTAAAATTCTGGCAAATTAGCTCGCAACGAGCCAGGCAGCCCAAACTGTTGCATATACCCTGACTCTGCGTGCAATGAACGCAAGAGGAGTGACACAATTTCACCTGGTTAATATTGCCTGCTAACCTTTCTTTTAGCTAAATATGCAGGTTTAAAAATATATACTTCTGTGTATTGATTTTAAGAAAGGCATTGGTGTTTATGGTTAGGTACACGTTGAAGCAACGACAGTCCTTTTTCGCGATTATATGCAGGACACGCTAGATAAACTAGTAATATCATCAACCATATGTAGTTATAACTAGTGATTATGATTGATTGATTGTTTTTTATAAGATAAGTTTAATGCTAGCTAGCAACTTACCTTGGCTTCTTACTGCATTCGCGTAACAGGCAGGCTCCTCGTGAGGCAGGTGGTTGGGGCCGTTGGTTTAGTTAACCGTAAGGTTGCAAGATTGAATCCCTGAGGTGACAAGGTAAAAATCTGTCGATCTGCCCCTGAACAAGGCAGTTAACCCACCGTTCCTAGGCCGTCATTGAAAATAAGAATGTGTTCCTAACTGACTTGCCTCGTTAAATAAAGTTATAAAAAAATCAACCAAAAAAATAAATAAGCGGCGTCCAAAAATACCGATTTCCGATAGTTATGACAACTTGAAATCGGCCCTAATGAATTGGTCGACCTCTAATATACACACGCACATACACACGAAATTGCATATGTTCACATCTAGACAATCTGTCTGATCTGATCCTCTTAATCTTCTGACATCAAAAATAAATCAAACATCAGATGAACACTAATCATTACGGCTAAACGTGGGTCACGTCAAACGTGTATGGCTTGGTAACCTCTTTGCTGGACTCCAACAGTGTGTTGTGTGAACAAAATGTTTGTTTACAAAAAAAAGAATGAAAGCGAAAGTCACATAACACAATTTGTTGAGCAAGATGAACTAAAAATAGTTTGTGTGGAAGCTGCTTCTTTTCAGCTTCTGTGGTTGGTCAATAAAAGTCTTCAGAGACTTATGGAAGCGGTAGCTGTGTAAATTGAAAATAATCGATGTCCTCCACAGCCATGCACAATCCAATTCCACTGGCCACAGCACTGCAGCCTGCAGCACAGGAGCAAGACGGGAGAGGGGAGTCTGCTCTGGGCTAGGTCTGTTGGAATCTCACCAGTGAAAAGCAATCACAATAGATAAAAACAGAAAGCTACAGCTACATCAAGCATACAGACTTCATCACATCACTGGGGTTATTTGCCTCTGTCACCGAGCGAATAGAGACACTCTACTCAGCTTGGCTGGGTACGACTAGAGCAGATCTATAATGTCTCACTGACAACACCACCAGAGTCTCCTGTCATGGAGAGAGTGAGATGTAAAGGCAGGAGGTGCGTTGTTTAATGAGGGCACACACTCAGCCCTGCATGGGAGGAGCGGGGGAGTGGAGAGGGCTGTGCTTGGCAGCCCCTCCTGTCGTTCTGTTGTTCTCCCTCCGTGGGCTGAGCCTGGGCCTGGGGGAGACAGTGATGAAGAGCACTGCACCTCTGAAATGGAGCTCCACGCACCATCACACTGCTCCACACCATCACGCACCATCACACACATCCATCATGTCAAGAAGGGGTGGCACCGCCCGCCCAAGGTGTCATTGTCGTTTCTCCACGTCGTTTAGAAAACGTTTCCTCTTGGCTCCGCTGAGTAGAAACTATCATGGGCATAAAGCACTTGTCACCACATCTCCAAGCCGGGCCTACGGCGAGAGGGTTTGAAATATCCAAAGTGACGCGAGGATCACTTTAACAGGCTAACTCTATCCACCTATACCTCAGGCTCATACAGTGGAAGGATACCAGACAAGAGGATCACTTTAACAGGCTAACTCTATCCACCTATACCTCAGGCTCATACAGTGGAAGGATACCAGACAAGAGGATCACTTTAACAGGCTAACTCTATCCACCTATACCTCAGGCTCATACAGTGGAAGGATACCAGACAAGAGGATCACTTTAACAGGCTAACTCTATCCACCTATACCTCAGGCTCATACAGTGGAAGGATACCAGACAAGAGGATCATGGTTTTATTCTGTTGTGGGACTTGGAGTAGGGAATTAGGTTATCTGTATCTGAGCTTTGTCGTTTCAATAGCATTTCATGGCTGCCATGTAAACAGACAATGATCATGTCCCAGGGTTGGTGGAGGGGACATAAAGAGGGATCATGTGACAATCGAGTTCAGCTCCCCTCATGCTGTGGAACCCATCAAATCCCCTTACAGTACCACACACACACACATCTTTTATCCTCACACACACACACACACACACACACACACACACTCGCATCCAGACACAGGATGCGCAGATTTTTCTGACTGGATGTGTGTGTGTAAGGACACACACACACACACACACACACGTTCATCTACAATCCATTTATGATAATGTCAAATCTATTAGGGATCTAGGTAGTAATTATAGCATGGTAATTATTGCAGAATGTATTGAAACGCTTTAAATAAATCTGTTCTCACCCTATAATACCTCAGCCCAACATATGCTAACATTGCACTGTGCACAGGACAGGTGGAAATGTTGCTTGTTCACAGCGCAGAGATAAGCAATGTCATTTGTTTATGGGTGGTGTATGAGGATAAGATATGAACGATACTCTGTTAGATAACCTACAGATGTGTTCATGAGTTCCATGGTTACCATGCCGCCGTGAGGTCGCCCAGGGACGGAGAGAATATTGTACATCATTTTGTCATTTTTGTTTGTTTTGGTTGTATTTCTGGGATTTGACTGCTCTCGGGGTTGATCACTTACGTCTCGTGGACTTGACGCTCAGAGTTGCAGAATTGGAATGAAAAGTCTCTATATTTTTCTGTTTGGCTATCTTCCAGCTAGCTGTCTGTTTGGATTCAAATAATGAATCCCTGGCTTTTTAGTTTCATCTGTAGGGAAGAATTACAACAAGCACTGTCTAGAGATGGCAGAATAGACTGTTCTTAACCACTGCCAAGATGTGGGTCATTTTTGCGTGCTTTTCAGCAGCCATGGCATCACCCAGGTGGGTGCTACATGTTCAGCAACGGAGGACCAGAACCTACAGAGGAGCAGGCTCTTTGGAGGAACTGACCGTCAGAAAAGATGTGGTGCTCTGATCAAGAGCTCCAGGCCTGTTTGTCAGACTGTACTTGTTTCTCTCTGGCTGTACCATCGATGCCCCCCCTGCTGAAGCTACACTGCCTTTCCAATCCAAACTGCCTCAACTCCTAGTCTTTCATCCCAGGCCAAATAGAGATTCAATCTCCATCTCTACCATCTCATTTTAAATGTCTTGTTTGTTTCACTTTATATGCGCATTGAGATGATTTTCTGTAATGAAAAGCGCTACACAAGTTAAATAAATTATTATTATTAAATAAATGATTATTACCTTCATTTCATATTCACCATGAAGTTTCATTAGATATACCATGCATTATGCATTACGTGGTCCTGTGAGTCTCAGTTGGGAGAGCATGCCGCTTGCAACGCCAGGGTTGTGGGTTCGATTTCCACAGGGGACCAGTACGAAGAAAAGAAAATGTATACACTCACTACTGTAAGTCGCTCTGAAATTAAGTCCTTTATGAAGCATGCTGAGGCAGAAACACACACACTGGGAGAGAAACTTGATTAGTCTGCGGTAATTGTGGCACAGAGGAACGATTCCCTGAGGAAGATTGATGGGTATGGGCCTGTGACCGAGGCAGAGGTCTTCTTCACACAACTCTGA
Source organism: Oncorhynchus mykiss (assembly GCF_057628025.1). NCBI lineage: Eukaryota > Metazoa > Chordata > Actinopteri > Salmoniformes > Salmonidae > Oncorhynchus > Oncorhynchus mykiss. The sequence continues at coordinate 72,920,301 of NC_143027.1, read as the reverse complement.
TGTAATGTTTACTGCAGCAGAGAGGGTTGTTTTTACCTCCACGTTGGCTTGGCTGTGTGTATAACATCCCCTCAGAGTCCCCAGGACATAGAATGAAAACATATACAGATTTTTATGACTGCGCATGAACATCAAGAGGAGCAATTTCTCCTCATCTTACTCCCACTATCCACCTCCTTCTCTCCGCCGCTCTCTAAATCTCCTACCTCCTCCTTCTAATTCTCCATCCCTCCTCTCTCCCCTCCTCTCTGGTGGCTGTGCAGACTGAGTCAGCTCTTGAGGGTGTTGTGTGATCACCTAATCTACTGGGAGAGACCTCCCGGCTCCTGGCTCATTGGGATCTTTCCTGCTCCCTCCTGCAGTTCTCATTACGCTGTCCCCAGACTACAGGCTAACAGAGCAGAGCCACAGAGCCACTCAGCCCCAGCTCCCACAGGGCCTTGCTCTAATACACACGGTTAACCCAGCACAGTGCTCCATTACCGCTACGGAACCACACTGCTCAGTGGCACTGACACAAAGGGCCCACCACCATAGTGACACAAACAGACACAGGGCCCACTGCAGCATCAGGGGCTTATAGACTGATAGGCTTTTCTCCAGTGGTAAGAATGGCTAACTTTACTGAAATCCTGTACAACGTATTAAATTTGGTAGAATAGGATTAACAGTATAGATTTCTGACTAAACATCTGCTTCTGACACACATGTGATCCTAACAGCAATCAAAGCACTGTAGAACGCACCTGTAACGTCTGCTTACAACTCACGCTCTCAAACAAGTAGATCCCCTGAACGCAGCTCACTTTCCAGACCACTTTGCAGCTCACACTCTCAAACACATAGATCCCCTGAACGCAGCTCACTTTCCAGACCACTTTGCAGCTCACACTCTCAAACACATAGATCCCCTGAACGCAGCTCACTTTCCAGACCACTTTGCAGCTCACACTCTAAAACACATAGATCCCCTAAACGCAGCCCACTCTCCAGATCCCAATCACCTGAATTCTGATCACCTGGTTCACACACCTGTATGTCATTATCACACACTATTTAGTTCAGTTCTTTGCACCCCATCACTGTGAGTTATTGTTTGTTTTGTGACACACGTCTATTCGGAGATTTGTTTTTCCCGTAATGTTACCCTCCCGTGTATGATAGTTTTTGCCTACCTCACTAACGATGCCTATCGCCTGATCTCCCGGATGACGTTACTAGCCTTTTCCCTGCCTATACTGTTGCCCTGTTGGACCCCCTGTGTATGACCTTCTGCCTGCCCCTGGACCCTGCTACACCCTGCGCTTGAAACCAGCTCTCTGTCTCCCATCGTGTTCATTACAGTATCACGGATGTATCAAAGAACTGTCTGTCTCTCTCAATCTGTTCCTTCAGCATTACGCCAAGCATTCACATACTGTGTGGGTACAAATTGGTTCAGTAAAGATCCTAAGATCTTCTCCAGCTGTGTCTTTACCATGTCCACCAAGGTCATCCTTTTACAAAGCAGTTGTATTATCCAGCAAGTAAGGGGTGAACAAATACATTCTGAGAAGTTATACTTGGCTGATAGAGAGTTATTGAATCTGGGAGCTATTTTCAGTCCTCTCTTGTAGAGGGGGTGGAGACTTAAGAGGCTTTGGAAGTCAGGCATCAGGAGTACCCAGCCATCTGGCCCATTTAGACTGCAGTCCAGCTGGACAGTCTTGAGGAAACAGTGAGCTGCCAGATACTAGGAGAACCAACCCTTCCCTGGTATTTCTCAGCAGCACAGGGTTGATCTAAATCTCCTTCTGTGGGAGTTGAAAGGTCATGGTCTTAATATTAAAGGGAATCCACTCCCATTTCAAATACCTCAACCTTCTGGTAGATATCACCAAGGCTATTATTGGAAATCCTTAGCTCTTTATGGAAATTCAAGGAATTTCTATATCGCATGTATATTGAACAAAAATATGAACACAACATGAGCTGAAATAAAAGACCCCAGAAATGTTCCATATGCACATATAGCTTATTCTTTTCAAATATTACGTCCCTGTTAATGAGCATTTCTCATTTACCAAGATAATCCAGGTGTGGCATATCAAGCATGATCATTACACCAGTGCACTTTGTGCTGGGGACAATAAAAGGCCCCTCTAAAATGTGCAGTTTAGTCACACAACACACAATGCCACAGATGTCTCAGGTTTTGAGGGAGCATGCAAATTGGCATACTGACTGCAGGAATGTCCAGCGGAGCTGTTACCAGCAAATGTAATGTTCATTTCTCTACCATAGGGCTGACCCAATTTAGTCGACTGGTCGGTTATGTGGTCGATAGGCTGTTGGTCGACCTAGATTTCTTTAGCCGAGCAGTATATATATATATTTTTTTTCATGGTGCACAAGACACCTGATTTACGCCTGTCTCAGTGGACTAGTCCATTGCGGAGATGGCACAGACCATCAATCTAAGACATGATACTGAAATTGTAAATCATTATATTCTACAAAAATAATGGTGCAACACAAATAAATCTAATATTATTTCATAACAAATGCGCTTTCTCCCACGTTGGATATGGTTGCTGTCCGCGGTTCTGAAACAAAATATTCAATGCACCGTAGAATTGGTGCTTTTCCCTAAATTGCTATGTGCATAATAGCTAAATTAACCAGCAAACTAGGATTGACAACTGTGCGGCAGAGGCAGCAGCAGAGACGAGGAAACGGCCCTTGCCTTAAACCCTATTTGGACGAAGTTAGTTTTACTGGGGATGGTCGTGTAAGGTAATTATGTGCACAAAACATGTGTACTTTTAGTCCCGTCTGAATCTGCCATGTCAGTAATTTGTCAGGAGGTTAACAATTCCAGTCAGAATAACCTGCTGTTTTTTGGAAAACTCCAAGTTCCTCTGATAATACTAATCCCGTGCGAATCGACATTCCTGTGTTTTGAGAGAAATGTCTGAGTTTGACAGGTGTTACTCAGGGTTTTAGCAAGAAAACAATAACTGATTAGATAAATTGAACAAAGTGCTATATATGAAGGGCCTACATGTATCAACTTTCACAATGAATGCTTTAGTTCATATGTTTTGTGCGTATGGATTGAATATTGCCAAATGCATCAGTAAAAAACATTGTACCTATTTAATGTAACCCTTGATGTTAATAGATTGCAAAGCAGCATACAACTGACCTTAAAACGCATCTCTAGTGCACTGTTTAGCTCACATCTGAAGGCTGGGGGCATTTAGGATGTCTACTGCGGATCGCTAAAATATCCTAATGATTATGATCACACTTCCTCAATTCAAATAATATGGCGACACTATACCCAAAATGGTTTGGTATGGTTTAGAAACTTGAGAACCATGCTCAAGTTATCAGTGTAGCCCTGCTATTGCCTGGACTTCACCCGTAGAAAAACCCTCTAGGCTTCAGTCATAACTGTCAATTTATTGCAAAAAAAATTAAGAATTACTGGGGGAAATTTGGAAAAAATGTCCTCTGGAATAAAATACATTTTGTGGTAATAATTACGTAACCAACGTTCTCTAGTAATACTAGTCCCGTGCAAACAGGGCTTAGCCTATTTGTCTAAGAAAATTGAGGAGAGGGCCTCCCGAGTGGCACAGCGGTCTAAGGCACTGCATTGCAGTGTTTGAGACGCCACTACAGACCCGGGTTCAATCCCAGGCTGTGTCACAGCCGGTCGTGACTGGGAGACCCCCGAGGGGAAGCACAATTGGCCCGGCGTCGTCCGGGTTATGGGAGGACTTGGCCGGCTGTGATTTCCTTGTTCCATCGCGCTCTAGCGACTCGTTGTGGTGTGCAAGTGGACTGGGTTGTGTTTTGGAGAACGCATGGCTCTCGACCTTTGCCTCTCCCGAGTCTGTACGGGAGTTGCAGCGATGGGACAATACTAACTACCAATTGGATATCATGACGAAATAGGGGTAAATACACAACAATTTTGAGGAGGGAGCAAACCCCAACCTAATTAGGTCTATAATCAATACTATAATCAAACTGTTAAATGTGCCTGGCTTTATAAATCATCCATATTAACAGTGCATTCGGAATGTATTCAGACCCCTTGACTTTATCAAAATGTTATGTTACAGCCTTATTCTCAAATGGATTAAATAAAATAATTTCCTCAACAATCTACACATAATACCTGATAATGACAAAGCGAAAACAGGTTCAGACAATTTTACAAAAAGTATTCAAATAAAAAAATGTAAACACCTCATTTACATAAGTATTCAGACCCTTTGCTATGAAACTCGAAATTGAGCTCAGGTGCATCCTTTTTCCATTGATCATCCTTGAGATGTTTCTACAACTTGATTGGAGCCCATGATTTGGAAAGGCACACACCTGTCTATATAAGGTCCCACAGTTGACAGCGCATGTCAGAGCAAAAACCAAGCCATGAGTTCGAAGGAATTGTCCATAGATCTCCGAGACAGGACTGTGTCGAGGCACAGATCTGGGGAAGGGTACCAAAATATTTCTGCAGCATAGAAGATCCCCAAGAACAGTGGCCTTCCTCGTTCTTAAATGAAAAATGTTTAGAACCACCAAGACTCTTCCTAGAGCTGGTCGCCCGGCCAAACGGAGCAATCGGGGTAGAAGGGCCTTGGTAAGGGAGGTGACCAAGAACCTGATGGTCACTCTGACAGAGCTCCAAAGTTCCTCTGTGGAGATGGGAAAACATTCCAGAAGGACAATCATCTCTGCAGCAACCCACCAATCAGGCCTTTATGGTAGAGTGGCCAGACGGAAGCCACTCCTCAGTAAAAGGACATGACAGCCGGCTTGGCGTTTGACAAAAGGCACCTAAAAACTTTCAGACCATGAGAAACAAGATTCTCTGGTCTGATGAAACCTAGATTGAACTCTTTGGCCTGAATGTCAAGCGTCACTTCTGGAGGAAACCTGGCACCATCCCTACGGTGAAGCGTGGTGGTGGCAGCATCATGCTGTGGGAATGTCTTCAGGGGCAGGGACTGGATCGAGGGAAAGATGAACGGAGCAAAGTACAGAGAGATCTTTGATGAAAACCTGCTCCAGAGTGCTCAGGACCTGGGGCGAAGGTTCACCTTCCAACAGGACAACGACAAAAAGCACACAGCCAAGACAACACAGGAGTGGCTTCGGGACAAGTCTCTGAATGTCCTTGAGTGGCCCAGCCAGAGCCCAGACTTGAAGCCGATTGAACATCTCTGGAGAGAGCTGAAAATAGCTGTGCACCAACTCTCTCCATCCAACCTGACAGAGCTTGAGAGGATCTGCAGAGAAGAATGGTAGAAACTCCCCAAATACAGGTGTTTTTATTTGTAATACATTTGCAAAAACGTCTAAAAACCTGTGTTTGCTTTGTCATTATGGGGTATTGTGTGGAGATTGATGAGGAGAAAAAAAAAACATTTTAGAATAAGGCTGTAACATAACAAAATGTGGAAAAAGTCAAGGGGTCTGAAAAGTTCCCGAAGGCACTGTATTGCTTCTGTTGCCTGTTTGAGTGTTTGTTTAATAGCCTACTGATTCTGAGAGCACCAAGCCTTATGCAATGGCAACATGTCAGATAAAGCAATTTCACAGATTTGGCTGTTTTTAATCTTTGCTACGCTGTAATAATGGCTTTACAAAAAAAAATCTGTTAGAACAGACTGGTAATACTTATAATTTATTTAGTTTTGTTTACACTGTTCCAAACAGGCAGAAAAATGATATTGTAATCTAACAGCACCTGTTTGTCACACATAATATGCATGCAGCTCTCGCTCCTATACCCTCCCTTTTCTTAATCTCCATCTTATTGTTATTATTACAATTATTATGATAATCATTATAATAATAAATAATGTCATTATCATTAGTGGTCTTTGTATAGTAGCCTTGTATAACCACCGTCGAGCTGTAGGCCTAAGAGCGCATCCTGTCTACTCTTAATACCGTAATTTACTTTGGCCTATATTTCAATATATAGCCTACTGTATCAATCAATTAATTCATTCATACCATCACACAGCATACGAGACATTCATGCTTTGAAATGCAATCAAGCATTTTAGATTTAATTAAATAACAAAGGGAGCTTTGAATCATTAGCCTAAAACAATGAATAAACCGCAATTCACAAATGCATGCAACTGTTTTTAGTCTGCAGTAATAAAATCCTTATTTGTATTTTTTTCTCATTAGAACAGACTCTGGTAGACTTATTTATTTAGTGTTGTTTGCACAGTTCCAAATGGTCAGACAAAATGTGTATATTGTAATCTAACAGCAACTGTTTGGCACACATACTCATGCAACCCTTGCTCATATACCTTCCCTTTTCTTGATCTCCAGTGGTTTCCACAACTAAGTCAAATGTCTTCCACAGATCTGACTTCTTCTTTCCCTCCTGAGCAACCAGAAAACATTTGCCCATTTTGTGTATATTTCTCCCGTCCTCCATATCCATTTTGCTGTTGACATTACTGTGTTGGGAGTTAGTTAAAACCAATTTATTGATGTGATTATGATAGGCTATAGTCCAGGCCCTATTGGTCACTTGCATGCGATGCTTACATGTTTCACGTAAAGAGAGCAAGGGTTGAGAGAATAGGGAATGTTTTTTGCTGAACAAATTAGGGATTTCCGTAACAGAACTTTCCAGAAAGAAAGCAAATGGCTGAAATTATGTTGCAGCTTCAGCATGGACAGTGCAATAAACACTTGCTGTGCTGTGGTGCCTTTTTGCTGCAGTAGGGAGGAGAGAGAGACAGCGTGCGCCAGTCACACAGGCACTCACTGTCATTCTTTTTTTAAACACAGTGTGACCATTGGGCTCTTTCTTGAGTAATTTGTATATCTTAATTATTTAATCAAACAGTGTGCTTAAAGCATCAGACTAGCTCAGTGCATACAGTATGTAGCTGGTTTTATTCAAACACATAGGGTGTGTCTGTCTATATATGGAAAATAAGCTCAAACATTTCGGCCAATCGTTTGGTCAAAAGAACGGGGACAGCCCTACACTACCATAAGCCGCCTCCAACGTCTTTAGAGAATTTGGCAGTACGTCCAACCGGCCTCACAACCGCAGACCACACCAGCCCAGGATCTCCACATCCGGCTTCTTCACCTGCGGGATTGTTTGATTCCAGCCACCCAGACAGCTGATGAAACTGTGGGTTTGCACAACCGAAGAATTTCTGCACAAACTGTCAGAAAGCGTCTCAGGAAAGTGCTCGTCGTTCTCACCGGGGTCTTGACCTGACTGCAGTGCAGCGCCGTAACCGACTTCAGTGGGAAAATGCTCACCCTCGATAGCCACTGGCACGCTGGAGAAGTTTCCCGGGATCAACTGTACCGTGCAGTTGGCAGACAGTATGTATGGTGTTGTGGGGGCGAGCGGTTTGATGATGTTAACGTTGTCAACAGAGTGCCCCATGGTGGCAATGGGGTTATGGTATGGGCAGGCATAAATATGGACAACGAACACAATTCAATTTTATCGATGATAATTTGAATGCACAGAGATACCATGAAGAGATCCTAAGGCCCATTGTTCTGCCATTCATCCGCGGCCATCACTTCATGTTTCAGCATGATCATGCACGGCCCCATGTCGCAAGGATCTGTACACAATTCCTGAAAGCTGAAAATGTCCCAGTTTTTCCATGGCCTGCATACTCACCAGACATGTCACCCATTGAGCACGTTTGGGATACTCTGGATCGACATGTACGACAGCGTATTCCAGTTTCCGCCAATATCCAGCAACTTCGCACAGCCATTGAAGATGAGTGGGACAACATTCCACAGGCCACAATCAACAGCCTGATCAACTTGATGCCAAGGAGGTGTATCACGCTGCATGAGGCAAATAGTGGTCATACCTTGTTTTTTAAGGTATCTGTGACCAGATGTATGTCTGCATTCCCAGTCATGTGAAATCCATAGATTGACAGATTTCCTGATATGAACTGTAACTTATTAAATCTTAGAAATTGTTGAATGTTGCATGTATATTGTGTTCAGTGTAGGAAACCTATGTGAGTAACAACAGGTTCTACTTTCATTGAATATATTGTCCTGGCCTGCTTCAATGTTATTTCTCAAATGTTTCCTGGCCAACTGGGTACATCCCTGCCGGCCAAACCCTCCCCTAACCCAGACGACGCTGGGCCAATTGTGCACCGCCCCATGGGTCTTCCGGTCGTGGCTGGCTGCGACAGAGCCTGGACTCGAACCCAGAATCTCTAGTGGCACAGCTAGCACTGCAATGCAGTGCCTTAGACCACTGCGCCATTGAGGAAGCCGACACTGAGACTCTGATAGAATGATAACAAGCAGGATGTCATAGACTCCTATGAAAGGGAAAGGTAATGACAGAGTACAATCATGCCATGAGCTAAACACTATCAATAATTAATTGATATAATATATGAATGTAAACCTCAATGATTCAATCTGTATGTTCACACCAGGGAGGTAGAGAAAACAGTATTACTTCCTCAATCAATGAAGTATGGAGAAAACCATTTCAACAAATAGTGAAATAAATAGCCCATCATCACTGATTTGAGCAACTGAGATATGGGACAGATGTATAAATTGGCTAGCTGGGTCCTGAGAGAGGTGTGAGGAGTGACCCCACACAAACAACACATTCCAAACAGGGGTGTCTCACTGTCTGCCTGACCACAATAACAAGGAGTAGGCTAGTCAGTGTCTCTGGACAACATCTCAACAACAACCATCTGTGTGTCCTCAACCTGCCTCAACACACACAACTATACTGACAACACAGAAACAAGTGAACGTGAAACAGTTCAACAACACAGTAGTCAATATTAATGACAACATGCACTAAAGCAACATAATGGTTATTTGGCTTCCCTTTCCGTTTTCCTTGGGGCAAGAGACGGCATTGCAGAGCTAAAAGGCCTGGTTAAATGCAGGTTTCCTCTGTACACCAGCCTGAGACATCGTAGGACATCGTAGGTAGGCAATAGCCAGATGTCTGTTCAAAAAGCACTGCACTAACACATGATAAACAAGACAAAACTTCCCTGCCAGGGATCATACACAGACGCTTTACGGTAGGCAACGCAGTGAGTGCAGCAGCTGCTAGCAAACTCTAGCACATCAAACTGAGCGTAGCCAGGTAGCCATAAAGAAGGCTACGGTACATCTGTGCTAGTTCTGCTATAGGAGTCCTCCAGGAGGGGACATCAGCCATACAGACCTGCTATGAGTCCCATGGTAGAAGGGCTTCCTGGTCCTGGGTTGAGGGGTGTGTGAGGAAGAGGAGGAGCAGCCCGGCTCCCTCCACATGTTAGCTGCAGGACAGGACAGGACAGCTCTCTGCTCTGTGTTGTACCCCACTCAGCTGTGATGCTGCCCACTGTTGACGTTGTCTCAGGAACACATTTAAACACTGCTTCCCGCTTCTTCTCCTGGGCTGTCCCACTCAGACGGAGACACGGGGGGTGGGGCTACTGCAGCACGCCCACATCTGACGTGATGAGACCCTCCCCAAAACAGCCCCCAGCTCTGGGGTGGGATGGGAGGACAGAGGGGCCCAGTCAACCCCAGAGCAGCAACACAGCAGGACTAAGGAGGACCAGAGGGAGACCAGAGTGTGGAGCCTTGGCCATGGAGCAGTAGGAGTAGCAGCCTGGGATTGCCAGAGCTCCCCTCCCTCTCTTCTGCTACGTGCATTCCACAGTGGAGCAGTGATGTCAGAGCCCTTTCCTTTCCTGTGTTAGGCTGGATGCCCCCGCTCTCTGCTCCATTCTCCCTGCACTCATGCAGAAACCACTGTCACACTGGCAGCATGTGCAGGGGAAGGGAGGGGGGGGTGAGCCAGAGGGGGAGGAAGGGGGAAGAGAAGGAATAGAAGAGGAGAGAGAGAGAGAGAGAGAGAGAGGAATGGAGAGTAGTAACATGAAGGAGGGAGTAGGGAAAGATGTGGAAATGGGGAAAGTGAGTGAGGGAGAGAGAGAGCGAGAGGGAAAGGGAAAGAGAGAGCGTCCGTGCCCTGAGAAATAGCAGCGGAGCGTTGGCTTTGTTCCAGCAGCCTAAGAGACTGATTACTAGCCCTGCTGAAAACGCCTCCTATCAGCTAATGAAGAGAGAGGAGGGGTGGGGTGGGGGGGTGGAGGAGGGGGGGGGGCAAAGGTTAAGGATGACTTCGGCACCAGGAAAAATATCCTCCAGAGGAGAACTAATTTCCCCCGCACCATCCTTATCCCTCATTTATTCCTTCTACCTAAGCCCCCTTCTCATCCCTGACCCCTTGTCTGTTCCACATCTACTATAGCACTGCCCTCATCCCCCCCAGCCTCATCCACTGCTGCCCTGCTCATCCACCCACACAGGCAGAGACTAAAATGGAAGGTATGGCTGGGAATTGCCAGGGACCTTACGATACGATATTATCATGATACTTAGATGCCGTTGCGATATGTATTGCGATTCAATACTGCGATTGATGTTCCAAACATATTGCTCACTATACACTCAGTGGCCAGTTTATTAGGTACACCACCCGGTTCATGAAAATGGTTCCCTCCTACAGACAGTGATTCACGTGGCTTGCTATATAAAGCAGGCAGACAGGCATCGAGGCATTCACAGTTACTGTTCGATTTAACTTTAGAATTGACAAAATGACTGACCTAAACTTAGGAGCGCACAACTCGTTGGTCCTTGTCACAGATGGGCTATTAATTCAGCAGACGACCACACCGGGTTCCACTCCTATCAGATTAAAACAAGAAGAAGCAGCGCGAGTGGGCACGCGATCACCAACACTGGACAATTAAGGAGTGGAAAAACATTGCCTGGTCTGACGAATCCCGGTTCCTGTTGCGTCATGCTGATGGCAGAGTCAGGATTAGGCGTAAACAGCATGAGTCCATGACCCCATCCTGCCTGGTGTCAACAGTACAGGCTGGTGGTGTAATGGTGTGTGGAATGTTTTCCTGGCACATGTTAAATCCCTTCATACCAATGTTTCTATGCCCCGAAGAATTAAGGCTGTTGTGGAGGAAAAGGGGGGGTCTGACCCGGTACAAAATGGGTGTACCTAATATACTGGCCATTGGGTGTATGTCTGCTGCAGAGACATTTGTTTTGATCAGACAGGGAAATAAAAGTGCTGAAAACATGTTGTCTCACTATTTAAAAAGAAGACGGAGAACAAGTTATAGGGTGAAAAATACCAGAGTTTTAATTTTTTTTTTAATATCGTCCAAAAATAATATTGTGATATGTAACTGTATGGATTTTCTTGCCCATCACTAGTCCATTGACGTGCTTCATGCTCTCTCAATGTCAGATCTGAACAACTAGGAGTTAGTGAAGCTATCAAAGCCACCCAGGAGACAAATGATGTACACTGCCTGTCTCTCTTCGGCCACATATTACTTATGCACTTTCATCTGAGCTGAAGTTGGAGGGCATTCATCATCAGACCTCCTCATCCTCTCATAATTTTGAAGGAACGCGAGGGTGAACCTGCTCTGAAATGCAGGGGTTTTGAAGGGCATTTCATAATGAATGCCTCAATCAAGAGAGAATAGAGCATCTACTTCAGCCCCCTGCCCACCGTTCTCCTCTGCTTCTACTTAGCATAATCACCCTGGTTCCTTAAATGGCTTCTTAAACCTCCTACATCCATATTATCACACATTCCTTATCCAGGGGGTGCTGATAGCTCACACTTCCTGGTAGACACATACACACTTCTTCAACCACTTCTGTTGAAGACTTTCCACCCTGATACTCTCTGATATCAGGCTAGCCTCCTGGAAGATGAGCTTCAAATCAATTCAACAGTGTGGGGTTGTCACGCCAGAGCAAGGTACAAAGCAAAGTGAATGGTGGAACCCTGAATCTGGGTACAGGGAAAATGAAAACTTGCATGAAATAAGCCACAAATATATGAACGCTATCTATTATTCATTTCCATATGTGTCCATATCAAATACTCTACTCAGCAACTTGAGAGCGATGTTGGGATAATATCAAACAGGAACAAGCACCATGTATGGGTATTGATAGTGATACCACTGTCTGGGGACAAAAGCACAGCATTAAAAACAGGAAAAGACCATCAACAAAACCATGGCCACATCCACAAATATGACACCCAATATATGACAACTATTGGCCGGCTTTGATAGGCCACATAGTACATAGGTCATTAATTAACTCGGAGTAGAACCACAACATCACAGTTTATTGAACCTCGCTGCTGTTAGTGAGTCTAAATGAGGTATATGCACAGGCTGAGCTAATCCTACATGAATACAGAGCTTTTCATACAGTATAAGGTTGCAAAGGTTCCTCTTTCACATAGCTATAAATAATATCTTACCTTTGCCTTTCACACCAGCCACAAGCTATGAATTCCTCCTGTTGGTCTGTGTTCGGTTGGCTAGTCTTTCCCTCCACAATCCTCAGTATGTCACAGCATTGCATTAGTTCAGAATGTGAAGAGCAGTATTGTAACCAACTGACTAGGTATCCCCCTTTCCTTCCCTAACTCTGGAGGAAACTCTGTTTTCCTCTGTCCTTTGCTATCCTTTCAGCACTCCTTTCCCAGGGTGTGACCAGCGAGCCTGCAGTGCCTGCAGTGAGCAGCCTGCAGCCCCACAGACAGAGAGAGGGTTGGGCTGCTTGTCTCAGGATTGTGCCTGGATGAATCTGGACTCCCAGCACCTCACACTTCAACTAGGCCAAAAATATCCTGGACTGTCCTGGGAGGGTTCTGTCCTCAGAGTCCACCGATGGAGAAAACAATCATCACAGATCAGGATGAAACACACACAGAGCTCTGTTCCTTCCCAGTGAGTTCCCCTGTACCTGCGTTGAGTGTGGAGGCAGAGGGCTTGGTGAGAGGGTGACTGGGGAGAAAGCAGAGTGCAGCATCAGACAGGGGTATTTGTGCTGTTTCAGCCACTCGATGATCTGCTCCCACTGTCACCCTGGGCAACTCCGTCAGCACCTATGCTGCTCCTCCTCTCTGGGACACAACTATAGAGAGACGATAAAGAGATAGAGAATTTCCCCCCACTCAGTGGAGAGAAAAAGGATGAGGAAAGAGGAAGGGTACCGTCTAGCCCACCAGGTAAAGCAGTCTGTTCGTCTCGGCTCTAAAGAGCCTTAGTCTCTCAGGTTACAGCAGCCATGCAGTCGTCTTCACAGACAGACAGTGTCTCGTCAAATCAGCTGTAAGTGATGACCTTGCTCTCCGGATGCAACCGGAACCTTCCGGTCTGGGGCCCGTCTCTTCTTCAAGACAGGGGCAAGACAGACAGACAGTCAGACAAGACTAGATGAGACTAGTAGGTTTAGTTAATCTCTTAGGGCACACTGGTTAAATAGGACAGACCCCTTAGGGTTGAACCAGTATCCCCTGTAAATCTGGGTAAGAGACAGATCACTGTTGACTGCTGTGAAATTCTGTCAATAAGCCTTTCCACAGTAACAAGGCCCCAGCATCTCCAACCAATGCCCATATCAAAGCCAATTACACATTGAGGTTGAAATGAAAGACCATCTATTGGGTGACTGGTGCCATCTGTCCTGTTAGCCCGAGTTATGACACCATTACAGAGAGAAAGGAGCAGAGACAGGACATTGTAAGTATGAGGCCAGATATAACCTCTTAATTGAAAAGCTATTTAATTAGGCCATGAGGTTGTCCTGGGGCATGTTCAGTGAGGGAACGAAAACTACCCCAAAATTAGCCATTTACTTTTGAGTATGGAATGGTGACTAGAGATATCACCTTGATAAAATGTGAGAAAAGAGCAGTGAACAGGAATACATTATGAAACTAACATGTTCCAATACTGATCTATGTAAATGACAGTTCATCTGTGAAGGCTGGTTGCCAGGGACGACTGACCTCAGTTGTGATGTGGTGTGAGGTGAAAGTCAAGAGTGGTTGAAGAAGATTCAACAGCAATACCTAGTGGTTGATCTGAGAATAACCATAGTTCAACCTATCTGACAGTGTTCCACATTACACATGCACGAACGCACGCACGAACGCACACACATCACAAGCACACACACTCCAGTGGCCAGAGGATGATTCATTCAGACGGAGGACTTTTCTCTCCCTCTACAGATATTTCACCAGTCTTTAATGTCCTGAGGCACTGCCATGCCCAAAGCCCTGGGCTATTTGTCCTCTGATCACTCATGCCTCAGTGAATTAAGGAGCCACAGAGTTATAACTGGGGGCCACGGTCGGGCAGCTAAAGACAACTAACCACTGCCCAGCCATAATTAGACACATAAATAGTAGAAATCAATAGAGCCATTACTGTGTGACGTGCCACAACAGCCTGGGACGGGACGGCCCCCAATGTGTTACTTTAGTCAGCCATGTGTGTCTACCATCCCTACTGTGTCATTCATCTCCCTCTACACTTCTCACAACAGCCACAGGGTTACTGTATGGACACTCCTGTCACAAACTCATATGGCATCTGTAAAAAAAAATAACAATAATAGCTGTAGAAACCACAGAATACTTTTTAAAACAACTTCTCTATTTCTCTCTGCTCAAGCTACAGGGTATTATAATATACAGGACAATATACAGTAGACCTAATGCAGCTAGCACAAAGCACAGCCAACCCACTTTACAGTGGATAGGGGGAGAAACCACTCGATCATGAACAAACAATTAGTTTTGCATCTTTGCACAATGGACCAAATGAAAGTCCTCACACTCCCATGTGGTCGATGTGTTCAATAACTGCTGCAGTAAATGAAATTGCTCCAGATCTGCTTTCAGAGGCACACAGCAGATAGAGCTTTACATTTTGGAGGTTTTCACACTCAATAATCTGTTAATGTGAACAGCAATATTCAATCACAAAATCCACAGTCACTAACTGGTACAGACCATGATCCTATAAACTCTATGATTTCACGTTTACTGGAGGTGATCCGTACCCTGTGAGAGCCAAAAACCATCTAGGACTGAACCTCTCAAGCCCTGTCAGAGGCAAAGCACCAGCTAGGACTGAACTTCTCAAGCCCTGTCAGAGGCAAAGCACCAGCTAGGACTGAACCTCTCAAGCCCTGTCAGAGGCAAAGCACCAGCTAGGACTGAACCTCTCAAGCCCTGTCAGAAGCAAAGCACCAGCTAGGACTGAACCTATCAAGCCCTGTCAGAGGCAAAGCACCAGCTAGGACTGAACCTCTCAAGCCCTGTCAGAGGCAAAGCACCAGCTAGAACTGAACCTCTTAAACCCTGTCAGAGGCAAAGCACCAGCTAGGACTGAACCTCTCAAGCCCTGTCAGAGGCAAAGCACCAGCTAGGACTGAACCTCTCAAGCCCTGTCAGAGGCAAAACACCAGGCATTATGGGCCTGGAGGATCATTTGAGGGATATTTTCAGGTTGGATGACATCCCCAGTGTGATGACACACATACAGAATGTCTATAGCATCAGACACGTTGATTTACACTACAAACTGAGAAACACACTCCTACACTTGACAGAGAATTTGAGGAATCCCAACCTTGCCTAGTAATAAATGCAATATAGAATAATTATTTCCAGTGTGACAAATGTCTAGGATTTAACAACTAAGACAAATTCATGGAAAATGCTGCCCATGTCTTTCACGGTTATCAAATCAAGCCATTAAAAGGACAAGAACAGACAAAAGGAAAATAATAGACACCACAGAACAGAGACGATACAACACACAAACGTCGGAACATTTTGCAAATGAAACTTAAATCCATGAAGCAGAAGGGATGTTCAGTGTTCCACGGAGCTCGGTTGGGAGAGTGAAAATCTCAGCGCCAGAATTTCCATTTACAAAACAGAGGAGCTTGGACGCCCATCGGGAGATTCCAGTCAATCCCACACTTCCAAACCAAACACTGGGAATTCTGCATGGGGGCTCACTGACTTTCTCTTGTTAATAAGCACTTGCTCATTCCTCCCTCTGTGCCAATCAAAACATTTCCTGTCTGAGAAATGAGGCAAACCTGCAGCATATTTCTGCAGTGTCTCCACTCCCAGTGTCTTTCTGACAGATTGCGGCAGGCAGGCAAGCAGGCAGGCAGGCAGGCAGGCAGCCGAGTAGCTGCTGTCATGTGAACTTAATCAGTAGGAACAGACCCAGTGTTTTCCCTCCAGAGGGGCATTGGAAACAACTCTGAGGTGCACAGGATCCTCCCTCTGCCTCATGAAGAGAGAAACAAATGACAAGAGACAAACCACAAGCAATCCACAACTCACAAACTATTATCCACCTCAGCTGTTTTTCCTTCAGACAACTTCCTTCCCAAGAGATACTGCACATGCAAATACAATAAGTATACCAAACATTAGGAAAACCTTCCTAATATTGAATTCCCTTTTTGCACTCAGAACAGCCTCAATTCATCGGACATGGACTCTACAAGGTGTCAAAGGTGTTCCATAGGGATGCTGGCCCATGTTGACTCCAATCCTTCCCACAGTTGTGTCAAGTTGGCTGGATGTCCTTTGGGTAGTGGACCATTCTTGATACACACAGGAAACTGTTGAATGTGAAAAACCCAGCAGGGTTGTAGTTCTTGACACAAACCGGTGCACCTGGCACCTACTACCATACCCTGTTCAAAGGCACGTAAATATTTTATCTTGCCCATTCAACCTCTGAATGGCACACATACACAATCCATGTCTCAATTGTCTCCCCTTCATTTAAAAAAAATGTTTTATTTCACCTTTATTTAACCAGGTAGGCTAATTGAGAACAAGATCTCATTTACAACTGCGACCTGGCCAAGATAAAGCATCTATATAAAGCATCATCTACACTGATTGAAGTGGATTTAACAAGTGACATCAATAAGGGATCTAGGCAATCCCCTGGATTCACCTGGTCAGTCTATGACATGGAAAGAACAGGTGTTCTTAATGTTTTGTACACTCAGTGTATGTCAGTGCTTCAACTTTCAGCCTACAATGAAAGTGTATACATTTTCAAGGTGTTATCATCTATCATAATATCTTTTACCAACCGAATCTTCTGAGGCATTACCTTGCACCTTCTTCTTCTATTGTTTCCTCCCGGTCTTCTCCTATAGTCTCCTCCGTGTCTTTTTCTTGTTCTATGGTCTCCTCCCTGTCTTGTCCGGCAGCCTCTTGTTCATGTTCAGCCAGGCATTTAGCCTCCTGACCAAGAGGTATGCAGCTGCAGCAGGTTCCCATCCTGGCCCCACTAGCCTCTCCTCTGCTGCCCTGCTGCTGGCCACCCTGCTCTGTCTCTGACCGTCTGGACCATGACTGGCCCATCCTCTATAATGTAGCTCACCACAGGAAGAAGATTGTCTCATCTCTGCCCTGACAACTGTTAATGTATTCATTGCAGTCTCCAGAGTTAAATATATCAAATGTCAGTTTGGTGAGTGATGGAATGCCTGTTTCCCAGCTCTGCAGTACATTGCCACCCACTGTATCAGCCTCTCAATCCACTCTTTGTCTTACTCCCTTTCATTCAGTGCAGTGTAATACCCCCAACCCTGTCTATTTTCTTAAACTGCCATCACCCTAATCTGTCACCACGAACATGACGTTGACATGACAGCTGTGTTCCTAACGCCTTGGCCTTGAGTGGCTGTTCAAACCATTACACAGGTTAGGACAAGATTAATGTGGAAACTGGAGACCTGGATGGGCATTTAGACATGACACCAGTGTATTTGTGACTAATGACAAAACAGCCTTACAGTATAAGTAAACAAAACATCTGTGGCTCCTTGAAAAGCACTTCAAAAAACCCATCTATTATTTACTAGTATTAACTTTAACCTGTTAATAATCTGCCCTTGAGCAAGACACTTAACCCTAATTACTCCACTTGTACATGCAGTAAAACAGGACAAATAAACTCAGCAAAAAAAGAAACGTCCTCTCACTGTCAACTGCGTTTATTATCAGAAAACTTAACTGTACATATTTCTAGAATAATATGTCCCTGAACAAAGGGGGGGGGGGTCAAAAGTAACAGTCAGTATCTGGTGTGGCCACCAGCTGCATTAAGTACTGCAGTGCATCTCCTCCTCATGGACTGCACCAGATTTGCCAGTTCTTGCTGTGGGATGTTACCCCACTCTTCCACCAAGGCACCTGCAAGTTCCCAGACATTTCTGGGGGAATGGCCCTAGCCCTTCGATCCAACAGGTCCCAGGCGTGCTCAATGGGATTGAGATCCGGGCTCTTTGCTGGCCATGACAGAACACTGATATTCCTGTCTTGCAGGAAATCATGCACAGAATGAGCAGTATGGCTGGTGGCATTGTCATGCTGAAGGGTCAGGTCAGGATGAGCCGGCAGGAAGGGTACCACATGAGGGAGAAGGAGGATGTCTTCCCTGTACAGCATTGAGATTACCTGCAATGACAACAAGCTCAGTCCGATGATGCTGTGACACACCACCCCAGACCATGACAGACCGTCCACCTACAAATCGATCACGCTCCAGAGTACAGGCCTCGGTCCAACGCTCATTCCTTTGATGATAAATGCGAATCCGACCATCACCCATGGTGAGACATAACCGCGACTCGTCAGTGAAGAGCACCTTTTGCCAGTCCTGTCTTCTCCAGCGACGGTGGGTTTGTGCCCATAGGTGACGTTGTTGCCGGTGATGTCTGGTGAGGACCTGCCTTACAACAGGCCTACAAGCCCTCAGTCCAGCCTCTCTCAGCCTATTGCGGACAGTCTGAGCACTGATGGAGGGATTGTGCGTTCCTGGTGTAACTCGGGCAGTTGTTGTTGCCATCCTGTACCTGTCCCGCAGGTGTGATGTTCGGATGTACCGATCCTGTGCAGGTGTTGTTACATGTGGTCTGCCACTGTGAGGACGATCAACTGTCCCCTGTCTGTCTCCCTGTAGCGCTGTCTTAGGCGTCTTACAGTACGGACATTGCAATTTTTTGTCCTGGCCACATCTGCAGTCCTCATGCCTTCTTGCAGCATGCCTACGGCATGTTCACGCAGATGAGCAGGGACCCTGGGCATCTTTTTTTTTGTGTTTTTCAGAGTCAGTAGAAAGGCCTCTTTAGTGTCCTAAGTTTTCATAACTGTGACCTTAATTGCCTACCTTCTATAAGCTGTTAGTGTCTTAACGATCGCTCCACAGGTGCATGTTCATTAATTGTTTATGGTTCATTGAACAAGCATGGGAAACAGTGTTTAACTTCTTGGATATAGGGGCGCTATTTTAATTTTTGGATGAAAAACGTTCCCGTTTTAAACAAGATATTTTGTCACGAAAAGATGCTCGACTATGCATATAATTGACAGCTTTGGAAAGAAAACACTCTGACGTTTCCAAAACTGCAAAGATATTGTCTGTGAGTGCCACAGAACTGATGTTACAGAAAGAAAACCAGATAAAAATCAAATCAGGAAGTGCCGCATTTTTTGAAACCGCCTCATGGCAATGACTCCTCATATGGCTGTGAAGGAGTTAGGAGTCAGCTTACGTTTTCCATGTTTTCCCCAAGGTGTCTGCAGCATTGTGACGTATTTGTAGGCATATCATTGGAAGATTGACCATAAGAGACTACATCTACCAGGTGGTCGCTTGGTGTCCTCCGTCGCAATTATTGCGTAATCTCCAGCTGCAGTATTTTTCAGTTTTCTTCTGATGAGAAGGCAACTGCCACCACTGATAGATTATCGAATAGATATGTGAAAAACACCTTGAGGATTGATTCTAAACAATGTTTGCCATGTTTCTGTCGATATTATGGAGCTAATTTGGAAAAAGGTTTGGGGTTGTAAGTGACTGCATTTTCCGGTGTTTTTCTTAGCCAAACGTGATGAACAAAACGGAGCTATTTCGTCTACACAAATAATCTTTTTGGAAAAAATGAACATTTGCTATCTAACTAAGAGTCTCGTCATTGAAAACATCCGAAGTTCTTCAAAGGTTTAAATTATTATCTTTAAATTATTTTATTTGAATGCTTTTCTTGCTTTTGTGAAAATGTTGCCTGCTGAATGCTAGGCTTAATGCTATGCTAGGCTATCAATACTCTTACACAAATGCTTGTGTAGCTTTGGTTGAAAAGCATATTTTGAAAATCTGAGATGACAATGTTGTTAACAAAAGGCTAAGCTTGTGTTTGAATATATTTATTTCATTTGCGATTTTCATGAATAGGAAACGTTGCGTTATGGTAATGAGCTTGAGGCTATGATTACACTCCCAGATAGGGGATTGCTCGACGCTAGAGATTAAACCCTTTACAATGAAGATATACAAAGTTATTTGGATTTTTACGAATTATCTTTGAAAGACAGGGTCCTGAAAAGGGGACGTTTCTTTTTTTGCTGAGATATAAGCACCACCTATTTGACATTGTCATTTATTTTAGAATGGATCCTGGCATCTTCAATAACTCCAGACAGACTACGTGCTCAGGGGCAGTGTTAAGCTAACACATTGTTTCCTCTCCCACTTCCACAGGATAAATGATTCATTCTGCAGCAGGTAGAGTATTCTCAGAGAGGAGAGCACTATAGCCCCTGTACCTCTGCTGCAGCTCCACTGCAAACAGCTTCTGTCAAAACAGGAAATCATTCAAAAGTCTTGTCACGACAAAGGGCCCTGCCACAGCCTCTGCCTACTGCCTCCAAAAATGCATAATAATCATTACACCCTCATTCTCCAAACATCCGGGAGGGAGAGAGCCAGGGAGAGAGGGCCAGAACACAGGAGGGCATGACTATCCTGCCTCTCCTCTCGGCACATCACACACACATCACACACAACGCTAGAGCTGTCAGTTCAGCCCACACACGGACTGTCAAAGTGCTTCTGAGTTTTCAGCAGCATTACGTGAAAGTTGAACAGCTACGCAAGAGACGTATTTGTTTTGATTATGATTTAGCTGAGTGATGAATTACTGTATCACCTAACAAATCCAAGTATGTATTTGGGGATGGAAAAGTGACTGCCTGCTGATGCCATGGTGGTGAGTGGCATGCAGGTGAATGGAGGTTGACACACAATGCAGAAGAGCCCAGTCATTCACTGATTACAGCCTTCAGCATGGCAAGGAGCGATTCCAGAGTGTCTGGAGAGCTTGACATACACACTGGGGGGCTAGAGAGGAGACAAAACCCTCTCAGAATCACTAATGTCAGGTGAAGGTCACAGCATGGTCTTAACAAACAGCTGGGAGAGGAGTAGGACAAGGACTGTTATTTACACACTGGATCAGACAGACAGCACATCTCACCAACATGCTGAAGTGTGAGAGACAGGGCGTGAGGATTCTTTGTAGCCATCATAGCCAATGCATACAGAGATGTTTGTGTACTTGGAAACAAATGGAAAAGACAGCTTTAAGCCACCCTGCAGTCTGACCTCTCATAGATGCCCAGGGCTGAATGAAACAGCCACAGGGTTGAGCAGTGGGAACTGTGGAATTCCACTTCTCAGCATGAAACCTCTAAACACCACTACTGGTATGAAAGAGTGGGTACCAGTATAGTTTCAGACTAGCCAGAGAAAGGACTATGAAAACTGTAGATTATTGGCCCAAATCCCATGGGGGCATACTGCTTCATATAACCTGGAATAAAATATCTTCACAGAAAGAGGATATTTACTCTGTGGTCAATCTTTCTGCATATGAGAGAAGATGAACAGCTCTTTGAATGGAGTTTTATATTAGTTTCAATGGGATAACAGCAGTTAAACCCACCTCCAGTCTACTGCATTGAGAGCAGCTTGGCTGCGGCTGGGGCTGATACAGGGAGGTCTGTCTGATTGGTATTCAGTGGCATGCTTCTTATCACTCCCCCGTCATCTCTCCCTCTGCCACTTGACACAGAGATATCTGAATTTCAATCAATTCCCATCTAATTCCATAGTCCTTGAAGCAAACATGACATTAATGGACAAATGCAATACTGTCCAGACCATCTTACCTACAGTACATCCTGAGGGAATCAGGACTTAGTTCTGGGTGGTCAATTGAACTGTTATGATGAAGCCATAATGATTGAAGTAATGAAAGTGCATTCAGTGTCTGTGGTGAATATAGGCTTTCCTAGAAAGCACACCACACCTGCCAACACTGTCATAACAAAGACAGAAATGACAGCCATCAACACGTTGCTGTAAGAATAAAAGAAGAAGTGTGTTTCCTTAGATTTACCTTCCAGAAAGACTCAACACGACTATTTTTCTTCCTGTGTCACCAGGATGAAAGGAACAGTTGGGGATACACTTTAAAAAGGAAGTCTGTAAAAAAAAAAAACATTTTTAAAAAACGATCCACTAGGGTCAAGCAGCCCCAGCGAAAATAGAGAAGTTAAAAAAAACTCTTCTTCCACTCTCTGTGGCAGTTTGAAAGTCAGCACTGAATATCAAAGGTCTTTTTGGCAGTTTCAAAAGCACTCAAAGAGTTGAATATAAGTACTGGTGTAACCGCCAAAAACGTTTGAATTTGCTACACTTGACTAGGTTTGCTGAGCAGATTAACCTTGTCATCTGCAATGACGGAGATGATCATTACCATTCAAACACATGTTCCTTCAGAACAAGGGGATCTTGGTATGCTGAGGCCAAAGGTCAACTAAAGCATTGTGACATTAGTTTGTAGCCTTCCTTCACTTGGAAACTTGGATCTCTGTACCAGTGAAGCGTGGATTTGCTGTATGCAGAAAGAGAATGCTTTATTAGTGGAGCCTAGAGATAAATGCCTGTAGGGATATTGAGCTGCCTTTAATCTCCATTTAAAGTGGTTTCCTTCACTTCTGCTACATTTTATGGCTAATTAACTCATTCTTCCCAGAGTGCCATTGTAACACAGAACAGACCATACCAATTAGAAGACTGGAGGGAGGTGGCAAATAAGCACAGAGATCTGAGATAAATAATAAAAGATTGATGGAACCATCATTTCTTATTAAGGACAAAGGTGGAGGGATATAGAAGAGAGGGAGTCTGTGTGGGTCTATATGGATATCGTACACTTCCCCCTGTCAGTCCCGCAGGTTTGCAAACCCCAAACAACAATAGCAACATTGTCCCAACAGGACACCATTGTACCTCAATTGTATCATTTCTCCCCTTGGGGAGCTATAGAGCTGCACTTTTCCCAAAGCATTGACTGTTCCAGCTATACGTTTTCTGGGGGGAAAACTGTGAAAACCATTTCACAGGCTCTAGTGTAGCTACTTAAAACCAATTGAAACAACATTAATTTCTTCGGTGTAGATTTTATCAAAATAAATACCTCTCTCAGTCTGAGTAGAAAGAATTCTAAAGAAATGCAAGTCAGGAATATAGTGCCAGATTAAAGTAACAGCCAAAGAGGCCTGGTCCACTCTGAGACAGGAGAGGTTATCTAACTAACCCACCATGTTAGAGAGCACTAGGCAGACCTCCATTCCTCCACTGACCTACATGTAAATTAATGTGAGTTTTACTACGACCGCTCTGCCCGTCTCAACAATCCCTCCTTTGTACTCTAGCTCCGCTGGTTTCCACCAGCAACCCGCTACACAACCAGCAGACCGTTGTCACGGCAGCGCCATGTGGACTTGGATTCCTCTCAGCCTGTCACAGCATGCTCCATCGACAGCAGGGGGAGGAGGGAAGGGGGGGGGGGGGGTCCCAAAAACCTATACAGACAGCTCCATCCAATGATTATGGGAGACTTCAACCTAAAGTGCTACTGTTTGGATGAAACCTCAACCACATCTATGTCAGTCATGGAGTAAATATGACTTTGGTTTAAAAAGAGTTTCGCTTTTTGACAGGAACTATCAGTCATATATAGCTTGACTTCACAGTTGACTGTCATATTTCTGAGAGACTGGAGGTTTGATGAATTAACCAGACCATGCCTCCACTCATAGTGTTTAATTAGGTGAGTGCGAGGGTGACCGGGCAGGCAGGTGGGTTATGCATTCAACGACTCGCCCATAATTACCTTAAAGACAAATGGGACAAACGTAGAAAAACCTGGCGCCGTCCAAGATGGCAGTAAATCAAATAAAGCTCTGATGTGGCCGGTCCACTGTGAAGTATTGAAGAGCCCACCATTAGGTGAAAATAACAGAAGCCACATCAGCAGAAATGAATGATTCCCCAATGAGGCATAATAAAGAGGCCAAGCACATCACAAGGACAAACTCAACATCTCTCATTGGCTCTTCCAAGACATGAACACACATGCAATTACTTTGAATCTACAGTTCCGGTCCTGGTGTAATTACATGCAACTACACTGCAGTAACTAACTGATTTGATTAACCTTAGGTAAAGTAGCAGTAGAGTGGAACATAGAGAACACAAGAGTGTGTCAAGTTTGAATTGTGTTGAAACCACAGCGATACTTTATGGGAATTCTAATGTCAGAATAGGGTTGTAGGATAGTCGTGACTTGGCCTGTCCCTGTCGTCTGCTGTTACCTAACCCACCAATGTTAAAACAGAACAATGACAAAGACACAATGTCCAGCTAGTGCCAGAGAAGAAGACCAAAACAGGATCCTTGCTTCCATCAAGTCATTTCAGCAACAAATAACCAATTGATTTTACAGCCAGGCTGACATTTGGGCCATCATAGATCTCCGGGTTGGCCTGTTGTTCTCTTTTCTCAGCGGTCAGAGAGATGGGCACAATGACTCCCTTCATGCAGCACACAATCAAAGTGTCAGCTATAACAAATTTCTGCAATCATTTTTTCCTTTGCCCTTTTATAAACTCACATGTCTGAATGACCGCTTCCTGCCTCAGTCGTTTCTATAGTGCTTACATAAGGTGCGTTGCATTGTCTGTGTTACGAGTCCTCCATCTCAGAGCAACACATTTCCAATGCAACACAGGGAGAAAGACAGTGGCACAGACAATCTCAATATATCTTGCACTGGGCTGTTTAGTTGGCAGATGGGAGGACATGGATATCAGTGCCTTACATACAGGTGTGTGCTGTGCTGAATGAGTTATATTCCCACGGTCCCATCAGACTGAGTCTGTCTGAGACTACTGAGGAACACACCAGACTTGAATGGGCATCCACCCATCCACACCAGTGTTGCTAAGCACTAGAAAGCATCTGTCTGCAACCACAGAACACTTTCATTAGTTATCAATTCATTATTACAACTGCTTTAAGTCAGGAGAACTTCATATTCCAATATTAACACAATCGTGTTATACTGAGGCTCATGTTTGTGCTGTGTGCCGCTTGGAACAGACTTTGTTTGCTCCCAATAATTTCCTACATTCAACAAACTATTCACACAAACAAGAATACAACCATAGCAGTAGAAAGCACTTTATGGCAGGCTCTCTGATTGGGGCAAGTGAGGCAAACTAAAAGGGGCATGACTGTGGACAGAGTTGCCAGTGTTTTCCACAAGTACATAGAGTAGTCAGACAAATAGAAAAAGTAGCCAGCTAGGCGCTCAACATTTTTAAGAGCTCTATTTTGTTACATGATTCCATTTGAAATACACAGGAAAATGATTGAACACTTGTGAGTTTACCTCCCTTATTGTAAAAATGATTTGTGGTATTGTGTAGAAAGACATGACTTTACAATTGAAATGATTGAAAACATATGAATTCAGTGTATTGTTATCTGTTTTGGTGATTGTCTAGGTCTAAGCCTATATGACCAGGACTATTTTCTAAATAAGAACTCAAAATAATCATTTTGAGATGAAAGTCTTACATACAGTTTTACCGCAATATATGACACAATAATGTTCTTCAAATTATATAATTTTATATATATATATAAAATAGTGTAAATAAATTCAAGGTTTTGTTTGTCCAGGTTTAGTTTTTTCACCTTTTTTTTAGGATCTCTCTCAAAAAAACACTTTTTAATAAATAAATACATTTGAGGTTCTAAGTCCACAACAATGTTTAAACCACATTGTGAGACCACTTTGAGGTCTGGAAAAAAACTGAGACATTTACATTTTTGGGGTGTAGTTACCCTTTAATTCAAGTGTGCACCAAGCAAGAGGTTGTTGTATAGCTGTGTTTTGTAGCACATGTGATGAGTTTGCAAAACATATACCCACTGGATTGATGAAAATAATCATGATATCATTCTGCCAGGTAAGAATATGCAACTTTGTAGTTAACATTTAATGTTTTTTGGGAAAGGCTTTCCATCTACCAGAAGACTGTTTTTCATTAGCATCATTGCTAATGGCTAGATTCACACAATGCACACACACAGACAGGGGTAATCAAGGGTCTCTCTGTACTTTGCTCTGTTCATCTTTCCCTCAATGCTGACTAGTCTCCCAGTCCCTGCCGCTGAAAAATACCCACAGCATGATGCTGCCACCACCATGCATCACCGTAGGGATGGTGCCAGGTTTCCTCCAGATGTGACGCTTGGCAAAGAGTTCAATCTTGGTTTCATCAGTCCGGAGAATCTTGTTTCTCATGGTCTGAGAGTTCTTTAGGTGCCTTTTGGTCAAACTCTAAGCGGTCTGTCATTTGCCTTTTACTGGGGAGTGGCTTTCGTCTGGCCACTCTACCATAAAGGCCTGATTGGTGGGTTGCTGCAGAGATGGTTGTCCTTCTGGAAGGTTCTCCCATCACCAAAGAGGAACTCTGGAGCTCTGGAAGAGTGAACATTGGGTTCTTGGTCACCTCCCTTACCAAGGCCCTTCTCCCTCGATTGCTCAGTTTGGCCGGGCGGACAGCTCTAGGAAGAGTCTTGGTGGTTCTAAACATTTTCCATTTAAGAATGAGGAAGGCGACTGTTCTTGGGGATCTTCTATGCTGCAGAAATATTTTGGTACGCGTCGCCAGATCTGTGCCTTGACACAGTCCTGTCTCGAAGCTCTATGGACAATTATTTCGAACTCATGGCTTGGTTTTTGCTCTGACATGCACTGTCAACTGTGGGACTTTATATAGACAAGTGTGTGTCTTTCCAAATAAAGTCCAATCAATTGAATTTACCACAGGTGGACTCCAATCAAGTTGTAGAAACAACTTAAGGATGTTCAATGGAAACAGGATGCACCTGAGCTCAATTTCGAGTCTCATAGCAAATGGTATGAATACTTACAGTGGGGAGAACAAGTATTTGATACACTGCCGATTTTGCATGTTTTCCTACTTACAAAGCATGTAGAGGTCTGTAATTGTTATCATAGGTACACTTCAACTGTAAGAGACGGAATCTAAAAAATCCAGAAAATCACATTGTATGATTTTTAAGTAAATAATTTGCATTTTATTGCATGACATAAGTATTTGATACATCAGAAAAGCATAACTTAATATTTGGTACAGAAACCTTTGTTTGCAATTACAGAGATCATACTTTTCCTGTAGTTCTTGACCAGGTTTGCACACACTGCAGCAGGGATTTTGGCCCGCTCTTCCATACAGACCTTCTCCAGATCCTTCAGGTTTTGGGGCTGTCGCTGGGCAATACGGACTTTCAGCTCCCTCCAAATATGTTCTATTGGGTTCAGGTCTAGAGACTGGCTAGGCCACTCCAGGACCTCGAGATGCTTCTTACGGAGCCACTCCTTAGTTGCCCTGGCTGTGTGTTCCGGGTCGTTGTCATGCTGGAAGACCCAGCCACGACCCATCTTCAATGCTCTTACTGAGGGAAGGAGGTTGTTGGCCAAGATCTCACGATGGCCCCATCCATCCTACATGGCCCCATCCATCCTCCCCTCAATACGGTGCAGTTGTCCTGTCCCCTTTGCAGAAAAGCTTCCCCAAAGAATGATGTTTCCACCTCCATGCTTCAAGGTTGGGATGGTTTCTTGGGGTTGTACTCATCCTTCTTCTTCCTCCAAACACGGCGAGTGGATTTTAGACCAAAAAGCTCTATTTTTGACTCATCAGATAACATGACCTTCTCACATTCCTCCTCTGGATCCTCCAGATGGTCATTGGCAAACTTCAGACGAGCCTGGACATGCGCTGGCTTGAGCAGGGGGACCTTGCGTGAGCTGCAGGATTTTAATCCATGACGGCGTAGTGTGTTACTAATGGTTTTCTTTGAGACTGTGGTCCCAGCTCTCTTCAGGTCATTGACCAGGTCCTGCCGTGTAGTTCTGGGCTGATCCCTCACCTTCCTCATGATCATTGATGCCCCACGAGGTGAGATCTTGCATGGAGCCCCAGACCGAGGGTGATTGACCGTCATCTTGAACTTCTTCCATTTTCGTAAAACAAATTGTGAAAAAGGGGAAGGGGTCTGAATACTTGCAAATTCATGAGCATCATGCTCTCTTCCCTCTGTGTAAAGAAATTTGACTGCAACCAGATATCTGTATATAATGACGAGATGCTCATGTCTCCGTGTAACGGTTGTCTTCCTCTGACGAGGAGGAGTAGTAAGGATCGGAGGACCAATGCGCAGCGTGGTACGTGTTCATGCTCTTTATTTAAACAAGCGAACACTGAAACAAAACAATAAACGACACGTGAAATAACAAACCGAAACAGTTCCGTGTGGAACACACAGACACAGAAAATAATCACCCACGAAACACAATAGAAAACAGGCTACCTAAATATGGTTCTCAATCAGGGACAACGATTGACAGCTGCCTCTGATTGAGAACCATACCAGGCCAAACACAGAAATAGCAAATCATAGAAAAACTAACATAGACAACCCATCCAACTCACGCCCTGACCATACTAAAACAAAGACATAACAAAAGAACTAAGGTCAGAACGTGACACTCCGCCCTAACAATGGGAGTAGTTGTCCCAAAGGCGGGAAGGCAGGCAACAAGCTTAGGTCCAAAATAAGCCCATAAACATGCAGTGGGCTTGTTTTGGACAGATTTTGGCAACAGTGAAACCTCTCCATTCGCCACTTCCTCTCTGCCAAGTTTCCCTGTTATTGCTTACTTTCTGACTGACAGGCACCGATCCCATCAATAGATCGCTAGAAGATGCATATTGTTCATTCTAGCGGGAGAGGGCTCGACGGACTAGCGAATTGAAACTGTTAAATGAAAAGTAGCCTAGTTAAAATGAAGTGAAAAATGTAGCCGGCTGAAAATGATTCTGTAACTGGCTAATAAGCTGACAGCCGGTGCTAATGGAAAACACTGATTCAAAGACAGTACAGTATGAAGGCTATAACTGCTTCTCCAATAGAAATCCCTGATCACACTTGTAGGCGATGTCATGGCAACGTTGGCTAGCTAAACTCATACGTAGAAACACGTCATCGGCTCTAACAGTCGTTTTGCACCAAACTGTGCATGTGCAGGCGGTCAAATCAAAGGCACTTCTTCGATATAAAGTTTTTGACAAAAAATAAAATGTGTCAATTTGTCTCATCTACTGAAGAAAATGGCTCGAATCTAGGTTGTGCTATTAGATTTTGAGAAAATTAACAACTAAGAAGAATTTTTCAGTTCTCCCATTGACTTCTCAAACCCCAGCCTGGTCTGTTTGACAAGCGCTCCCGGAAGTCCCGCGATGTTGCGCCTCTTGGTTTAGAAACTCTGTGACTGAGTTGCTACCCACCAGAAATCACCCATGGTGGAAGGAGTTCTCCTTCCATCGGTTCACAATGAGGAACCCCTGCTCATGCATTCTCTATGTCTACACTTGCTTTACAGTATCAATCAATCAATTGTATTTATAAAGCCCTTTTCACATCAACAGATATCACAAAGTGCTATACAGAAGCCCAGCCTAAAACCCCAAACAGCAAGTAATGCAGATGTATAAGCACATGGCTAGGAAAAGTAGACTTGTCAGTTGTCATTGTTAGCTTAATTTATCAGTTGGTTTTCAGAGTGGTCTGTTATCTACTCTGTGTGTTTCTCCCTCTTCCAGGGACCCATCTGCTACACACTGGCAGCCACAGCCTACAGAGTTGATTCCCATCAACAAACAAGATATGAAACACTGCAGAAGGACATAGATAATGCAAATGGCTCTCTACTGAGTGTCTGGGTAAACAAAGAAAATACTGTAGAAAGAGTGAGTGGTTTAATGTTACTTCTACAAATATAGCACAGCCTGTTTGTAGCCAAGAGAAAGGCAAAGACTGACAGAATGCTCTGGTAGATATGGTGGATTGGTTTTTGGGAGCCATAATCATTTTCTGGATAGAAAAAGTGTGACTTTGGGGATCCTGTTCTCGCTGCCTCAAGACTGTAATCATGCTATACAACTCTGTCACCATATGGTCACAGACACACAAGCTCCTCTCCTGCCCCTTCCTCAGCAACACACACAAACACACACAGCTAATGGAGAGAGTAGAGGTCTTGCGTATTGGAGGGTGTGAGCTGAATTTCAATAGATTTCTTTCAGTCCTGCTTGGCATTGCCCTTTATTTTCTAAATGATGTGGGCAGAAAGCAAGAGTTAATTGGCATGAAACTTCAACATAGAGCATCAATTTAGCCTGTCAATCTATTGTGATGTCTGTAATCAAATCACAATATATTGTGATACAAAACTGTGTTAAACATGTACATGTTAAATCACTCCATGCAGGGATATCCGTTGGACAGATGGGCAATTACATCACATCAGAGTGTGTGTGTGTGTGTGTGTGTGTGTGTGTGTGTGTGTGTGTGTGTGTGTGTGTGTGTGTGTGTGTGTGTGTGTGTGTGTGTGTTCAGTCCTCTCTCTTCCTCAAACACAGATGTTCTAAATTGAAAGAAAGTCAATTAAAAGTAGGATAAAAGTAGGATATTATCTAGCTACAGATCCTGAAGAAATGCAAACATGACCTTTCTCCAAACAATATAGCATTAGGTTATGTTGGTCAAACACAATCATATTTTCATTCATCTCACCTTTGGGGAGTTCTGTCAAAATAACAGGAAATGTATTTCAAGGCGCTGGTTTATAATAGGCCTGGCTAATTTCTGTCTGAAACCTAAAGTAAGCATAGGCAACTAATGCATACATTAGGCTAAAAGTTTAAAGACAGCAGTCTATGATTTGACAAAACTATAGATAAATGACTTAATAAATCATAAAAAAATGGTCCAGAAAAATAACAATTAGTGGTTGGCAATCAGTGGAGGCTCCTCAGAGGAAGAAGGGAAGGACCATGCTCCTCACTGAATTTTTTTTTAAATAAAATTTTTAAAACATTTAAAAAGCTATCCTTTTTAGATAAAACTATACTAAATATAATCACGTCACCAAATAATTGATTAAAACCCATTATTTTGCAAAGAAGGTCTACAGTACACTCAACAGCACTCTGTAGGGTAGAACCATGCTGTAGCCGGAGGACAGCTAGCTTCCGTCCTCCTTTGGGTACATTGACTTCAATACAAAACCTAGGAGGCTCATGGTTCTCACCCCTTTCCATAGACTTACACAGTAATTATGACAACTTCCGGAGGATGCCCTCCAACCTATCAGAGCTCTTGCAGCATGATCTGACATATTGTCCACCCAATCAAAGGATCAGAGAATTAATCTAGCTAGTACTGCAGTGCATAAAATGTGGTGAGTAGTTGACTCAAAGAGAGAGAAAGACACTAGTTGAACAGTTTTGAACAAATTAACTCATTCCAAAATGAAAGAGAAGCAAGAGAGAAATGCAGCTACCTAGTTTAGCCTACAAGAACACCCTGCTCTAACAGAAGCATGCTATGTTAGCTAGCTGGCTATGACTTTCCAACACAACACTGGAACTCTTCCAAGTCAAGGTAAGCTTTAGGTTTTACTAATTTATTGCCAGTGGGGCCTAATGACTGTACACTGTAACACTATTGTATTATTGTAGTGGGTTTACTAACGTGTTAGTTCTATTAGCTATGCTGACTATGACATTACTTTAGCTAATATGGTGACAACTGGGTGAATGGATATGAATGACAGTCATCCAATATGCTGTAATAGAAATAAGGCCCATGCTCATGAAAAAAAGTCGTCTTAAACGGCACTGACTGCCACTGTTGGCAATGACATTGCAAGATACTGTATCATATAAAGCCTGAATAGCCTAACATAGCAGAAATCCCTGACTAAACATTTGCATGAAGTAGTAGTCTATGCTATACAGCATTTGATAACGTTCAGCCAGTAGCCTAATAAAGGTCTCATATGGGGCTAGTCAGGAGCAATAGGCTTCTCTGTGACATTCATAAATGACAAACCAAATCAGCAAACCCGAGCGTTGTGTCCTAGTACAACATTGTATCCATGAACACCTGGGGTATTTGTAAGTGTAACCGTGAGAAAGAAAGTGACGGCTTGCATTGCAACGTCATCATTTCTCAACCCGCTGCAATTGATGCATTTAAAAGACTTCATGCCTTCAAGCGTACTACAGACACAACAATATGCCTACAGCTATGACCTATTCGAGCTCGAATCGGACGTTAGAGTCACGCACATCCCATACATTAACAACATAAAGCTGCACTCACTTAATGAAGTAGCTGGCCCCCTCGTCCGAGAATCCTTCTTCCCATCCCAGTGGTAAATCTAAAACATGAATTCAAAGGGCTGCGTGAATATATACACATCTAGATGTGTTAGGCTAAGCACAATGTGCACAGCAGTCATGAAATATCGTATTATTAATTCCTGCGCGTACCTGATCGTATCATGTGTCCAGAGTTGACAGGTTCACCCGTACGGGGATGGAGCCAAGTAGTGCTGTGAGTTTTATCACTGAAAGAAAGAAAACACCTGTTACTGGACGAGGAGAACGTGAATAACTGCGTAATTAACCCGTTTCACCAGTACAGCTTAAATTTAAAACATCACAGTGCATGCTCACTTGATGAAGAAGACCCTGCCATCTCGATAAACTCCATAGGACCAGTGGTCAGGTAGAGTGTCCCGCCCGAGCGGTGCCGCCATGATCCCGGCTTCTTGTTCAAGCTATTTCATTCTCATCTTCCCCTCCGCAGAGTTTTCAGTCCAATGATCACCGCTAGGGCTGCAGACTTTTAAAGGGGAAGACCAAACTTGTAAAAAAAGTCCTAAAGCCAGCGCGTCTTTGTGCCACTTTTAGCCGACGAAAAAGGGGTGTGGACATACCAAAGCGTGCATGGTTGGCTGTGATTGAATCAAATGTAAAACATGGTTCTCCAATTCATTTCAATCTAGCGCAGTATTGTTATGCATCACAAGGGTGCAGCTACAGTAATTACACATAAGGAATGCGTTGAAAAGATTTCAGCATTAACGCCCTGTTATTTGAGAAGATTAACATTCCCAAACAACAGTCCATCACACGCAAATTCCAAAACTCAACTGAACGATCTTTCCTGCAATAATGACGTCACCTAGAGTAGACTAAACTAGAAATGATATAGAATTTCCTGATGAATCTAAGATAGCCTTTAATAAGCCTATGACTTGTGGAACATGCATGTAACTGGCGAAATAAAGACGACACCAACATATAGTATCTTAATAGGGCGTTGGGCCACCACGAGGAGCCAGAACGGCTTCAATGCGCCTTGGCATAGATGTGTCAGGAACTCTATTGGAGGGATGCGACATTCCATCTTTTAGTGTTTTGTTGATGGTGGGGGAAAGCCCTGGTCCAGAATCTCCCATACAGTGCATTCGGAAAGTATTCACACCACTTTACTTTTTCCACAATTTGTTACATTACAGCCTTATTCTAACACTGATTCAATCATTTTTTCCCCTCATGAATCTACACACAATACTCCATAATGACAAAGCAAAAACAGGTTTTTAGACATTTTGCTAATTTATTAAGAATAAAAAACAGAAATATCATATTTACATAAGTATTCATACCATTTGCTATGATACTCGAAATTGAGCTCATTGATCATCCTTGAGATGTTTCCACAACTTGATTGGAATCCACCTGTGTGAAATGCAATTGATTGGACATGATTTGGAAAGCCACACACCTGTCTATGTAAGGTTCTGTGTTTATTTTCTTAGTCAACCTTGTGTTCTGTTTCGTTGAACCTAGTCCTGTTTCTTGAACCTAGTCCTGTTTCTTTGTGTTCTTGAACGTAGCCCTGTCTTTCATTTTTGTTCATTGATTTTACCTGTGTTAGTTACTCACCTGGTCTCATCAGCTCCTCGTTTAGTTCAGTTCATTCTATTTGTGCCTTTGTGAGGTATTGTTCGTTTTGACTCTACTAAGCCTTCCTAGCTTGTTTGCGAGAACCAGTTATAGCCTTCAGTCCTAGTTTTGATTCACTTGCCTGTTTGCCTACCTGTGCATGACCATTGCCTGCCTGTGACCACGATTCCTGCCTTCGAAGGCGAAATAAATACCTGCCTCACTCTGCGCGTGAATCGACACCTTTTTCTCCCTGGGTATTCATTACAGTCTATATAAGGTCCCACAGTTGACGGTGCATGTCAGAACAAAAACCAAGCCATGAGGTCAAAGGAATTGTCCGTAGAGGTCCGAGACAGGATTGTGTTGAGACAATGGCCTCCATCATTCTTAAATGGAAGAAGTTTGGAACCACCAAGACTCTTCCTAGAGCTGGCCGCCCTGTGGAGGGGGGAGAACCTTTCAGAAGGACAACCATCTCTGCAGCACCTCACCAATCAGGCCTTTATGGTAGAGTGGCCAGACGGAAGCCACTTCTCAGTAAAATGCACATGACAGCCCACTTGGAGTTTGCCAAAAGGTATCTAAAGACACTCAGACCATGAGAAACAAGATTCTCTGGTCTGATGAAACCAAAATTGAACTATTTTGCCTGAATGTCAAGCTTCACGTCTGGAGGAAACCTGGCACCATTGCTACAGTGAAGCATGGTGGTGGCACCATCATGCTGTGGGAATGTTTTTCAGCAGCAGGGACTGGGAGACTAGTCAGGATCGAGATGAACAGAGCAAAGTACAGAGAGGTGCTTGATGGCAACCTTCTCCAGAGTGCTCAGGACCTCAGACTGGGGCAAAGGTTCACCTTACAACAGGACAATGACCCTAAGTACACAGCCAAGACAAGGCAGGAGTGGCTTCAGGACAAGTCTCTGAATGTCCGTGAGTGGCCCAGCCAGAGTCCGGACTTGAATCCAATCGAACATTTCTGGAGAGAGCTGAAAATAGCTGTGCAGCAAAGCTCCCAATCCAACCTGACAGAGCTTGAGAGGATTTGTAGAGAAGAATGGGAGAAACTCCCCAAATACAGATGTACCAAACTTGTAGCGTCATACCCAAGAAGACTCGAGGCTGTAGTCGCTGCCAAAGGTGCTTCAAAGTTCTGAGTAAAAGGTCTGAATAGTTATGTAAATGTGATATTTCAGGAAAAAAACATGTTTTATACATTTGCAAACATTTCTCAACCTGTTTTTGCTTTGTCATTATAGGGTATTGTGTGTAGATTGATGAGGGGGGGAAACTTTTCAATCAATTTTAGAATAAGGCTGTAACGTAACAAAATTTGGAAAAAGTCAAGGGGTCTGAATGCAAGGTATGTGGTCAACTGGGAGGAGATCTGGTAACTGAGGAACACTATTCTCCTTTGAGACCCCTTTTTCAAAGTCACTGAGATCTCTTCTTCCAACCATGGGTGGCCAAAATAATGGCCAGCTTGACATTTTTTATGCATGACCCTAAGGATGAAGGGATGTTAATTGCTTAACTAACTCAGGAACCACATATGTGTGGAAGCAATGCTTTCAATATACTTTGTACCCCTCATTTACTCAAGAGTCTCCTTTATTTTGGCAGTTACATGTAAGGTTATGGAACATCAGTGCCACTTTCATGTGGTAGTCGGAAGTAGGAAACTCATTTCTCACTTGCTAATTGGTTGCGCTATACACTAGCCGCCAGGGGTGTCATGCACCCAAAAATCTAAGGGGGCACAATGTAGGTGAGGAAGTCTGGGGGGTGGTCCGGAGGGGGGATAGTCCCCGCTGTAAGGGGGTGCGTGCTGGTGGCAGGGAAGTCAGGCGCAGGAGATCGAACTTGGTATAAACAGAGCAGTTTAATAAGTGCTCAAAAACTCAGGAAAACTAAATATACAAAATAATACAAGTGGGTACAAAACCCATCACACACCAGAACATAACTTGCACATAGCTTACAAACAAACAATCACCAACAAAATATTAGGAGGGAACAGAGGGTTAAATACAAAACATGTAATTGATGGGATTGGAACCAGGTGTGATACAAAACCAAAGGAAAATTAAAAGAGGATCAGCGATGTCTAGAAAGTTGGTGACTTCGACCACCGAACGCCGCACAAACAAGGAGAGGGACCAACTTCGGCGGAAGTCGTGACAGTACCCCACCCTGACGCGTGGCTCCAGCAGCACGTCGACACCGGCCTCGGGAACTACCCGGAGGGTGAGGCGCAGGGCGATCCGGACGAACACGGTGAAACTCCTGCAGCATAGATGGTTCAACACGTCCTCGAGTGGAACCCAGATCCTCTCCTCCGGGCCGTACCCCTCCCACTGCACAAGATACTGAAGGCCCCTCGCCATTGAATCCAGTATGGAGCGAACGGAGTACGCCGGTGCCCCCCCGATGTCCAGAGGGGGCGGAGGAACCTCCCACACCTCAGACTCCTGTAGTGGACCAGCCACCACCTGCCTGAGGAGAGACACATGGAACGAGGGGTTAATGCGGTAATTGGGGGGAAGCTGTAACCTATAACATACCTCGTTCACTCTCCTCAGGACTTTAAATGGTCCCACAAACCGCGAACCCAGCTTCCGGCAGGGCAGGCGGAGGGGCAGGTTTCAGGTCGAGAGCCAGACCCACTGCGGAGGCGATCTGCATTACTCTTCTGGCGCGTCACGGCCTGCTGAAGGTGGACACGGACAGCTTCCCATGTCTCCTCCGCGTGCCTGAACCAGTCATCCACCGCAGGAACCTCGGTCTGACCCTGATGCCAAGGCGCATGAACCGGCTGGTACCCCAAATCAAATCACATATCTCAAAGTGCTGTACAGAAACCCAGCCTAAAACCCCAAACAGCAAGCAATGCAGGTGTTGAAGCACATTGGCTAGGAAAAACTCCCTAGAAAGGCCAAAACCTAAGAAGAAACCTAGAGAGGATCCAGGCTATGATGGGTGGCCAGTCCTCTTCTGGCTGTGCCGGGTGGAGATTATAACAGAACATGGCCATGATGCTCAAATGTTCATAAATAGGTCTGGGACAAGTAGCACGTCCGGTGAACAGGTCAGGATTCCATAGCCGCAGGCAGAACAGTTGAAACTGGAGCAGCAGCACGGCCAGGTGGACTGGGGACAGCAAGGAGTCATCATGCCAGGTAGTCCTGAGGCATGGTCCTACGGCTCAGGTCCTCTGAGAGAGAGAAAGAAAGAGAGAAAGAGAGAATTAGAGAGAGCATACTTAAATTCACACAGGACACCGGATAAGACAGGAGAAGTACTCCAGATATAACAAACTGACCCTAGCCCCCCGACACATCAACTACTGCAGCATAAATACTGGAGGCTGAGACAGGAGGGGTCAAGAGACACTGTGGCCCCATCCGATGATACCCCCGGACAGGGCCAAACAGGAAGGATATAACCCCACCCACTTTGCCAAAGCACAGCCCCCACACCACTAGAGGGATATCTTCAACCACCAACTTACCATCCTGAGACAAGGCTGAATATAACCCACAAAGATCTCCGCCATGGCACAACCCAGGGGGGGCGCCAACCCAGTACGCACTGGATGGGAGAGATGTTAGTGGAGGAGTGGTGAAGCGAGTTCTGTGCCATCTCGGCCCAGGGCACGAACTCCGCCCACTCCCCTGGCTGGTCCTGGCAATAGGATCGCAGAAACCTACCCGCATCCTGGTTAACTCTCTCCACCTGCCCATTACTCTCGGGGTAAAAACTTGAAGTAAGGCTGATCGAGACCCCCAGACGTTCCATGAACACCTTCCAGACCCTAGACGTGAACTGGGGACCCCGATCAGACACTATATCCTCAGGCACCCCGTAGTGCCGGAAGACGTGTGTAAACAAGGCCTCCGCAGTCTGTATTGCCGTAGGAAGACTGGGCAGAGGGAGGAGACAACAGGACTTAGAGAAACAATCCACAACGACCAGGATCGCAGTGTTATTCTGTGAAAGTGGAAGATCAGTAAGAAAATCCACCGACAGGTGCGACCAAGGCCGCTGTGGAACAGGTAAGGGGTGTAGCTTACCTCTGGGCAGGTGCCTAGGAGCCTTACACTGGGCGCACACCATGCAGGAGGAAACATAAACCCTCACGTCCATAGCCAAGGTAGGCCACCAGTACCTCCCGTTCAAACAGCGCACTGTCCGACCGATCCCAGGATGATCAGAGGAGGGTGACGTGTGGGCCCAATAGATCAACCGGTCACGAACAGCAGACGGGACGTACAGACGCCCAGCGGGACACTGGACGGGAGCGGGCTCTGCACGTAACGCCTGTTCAATGTCCGTGTCCCGCCCACTACACTACCGGCGCCACCAGGCAGGAGGCAGGGAGTATGGGGGTGGGATCCGTGGGCCGCTCCTCTGTGTCATGCAGCTGGGACAATGCGTCTGCCTTCACGTTCTAGAGCCTGGTCTGTAAGAAAGGGTAAACACAAAACGGGTGAAAAATGGCCCACCTTGCCTGGCGAGGGTTCAGTATCCTCGCCGCCCGGATGTACTCCAGATTGCGGTGGACAGTCTAGATGAGAAAAGGGTGCCTAGCCCCCTCAAGCCAATGTCTCCACACCTTCAAAGCCTTGACGACAACCAACAACTCCCGGTCCCCCACGTCATACTTTCACTCTGCCGGGCTTAGCTTCTTTGAGTAGAAGGCACAGGGGCAGAGCTTCGGTGGCGTACCTGAACGCTGAGAGAGCACAACTCCTATCCCAGCCTCGGACGCGTCCACCTCCACTATGAACGCCAAAGAGGGATCCGGATGGGCCAGCACGGGAGCCGAGGTAAACAGAGCCCTCAGGTGACTAAAAGCCCTGTCCGCCTCAGCTGTCCACTGCAAGCGCACGGGGCCCCCTTCAGCAGTGAGGTAATGGGAGCCGCTACCTGACCAAAACCCTGGATAAACCTCCGGTAGTAGTTGGCAAACCCTAAGAACCGCTGCACCTCCTTTACCGTGGTGGGAGTCGGCCAATTATGCACGGCTGCAATGCACAAAGATCTCTGCCACGGCACAACCCAAGGGGGGGGGGCGCCAACCCAGACAAGATGATCACATCAGTGACTCAACCCACTCAGGTGACGCACCCCTCCCAGGGACGGTATGAGAGAGCACCAGTAAGCCAGTGACTCAGCCCCTGTAATAGGGTTAGAGGCAGAGAATCCCCGTGGAAAGAGGGGAACCGGCCAGGCATAGACAGCAAGGGCGGTTCGTTGCTCCAGAGCCTTTCCGTTCACCTTCCCACTCCTGGGCCAGACTACACTCAATCATATGACCCACTGAAGAGATGTGTCATGTATTGTCATGTTGTGTCTTGTTTCTGTCCTTTCTCTTCACCCTGTCTCCCTCTGCTGGTCGTACTAGGTTACCTCTTCTTCCCCTCTTTCCCCCAGCTGTTCCTTGTCTTCTCTGACTACCTCGTTCACCCCTTTTCCCACCTGTTCCCTTTTTCCCTCTGATTAGGTCTCTATATCTCTCTCTGTTTCTGCTCCTGTCTTTGTCGGATTCTTGTTTGTGTTTTTCATGCCTGAACCAGACTATCGTCATGTTTGCTGCAACCTTGTCCTGTCCTGTCGGAATCTGCCGGTCCATCTGAGCCTACCTATGTTTTGTCATTAAAGAAGCTCTGTTTACGTTAATTCGCTTTTGGGTCCTCATTCACGCACCGTAACAGAAGAATCCGACCAAGAATGGACCCAGCGACTTCGGATCCTTACCACTCAGCCGTCGAGATCCAGGGAGCGATGCTAGGCAGACACGAGCAGGAATTGTCTGCTGCTCGACATGCCGTTGAGACCCTGGCCACCCAAGTCTCCAACCTCACAGAACAGGTTCACCATCTCCGCCTCGATCCACCGGCCACTTCCAGGGCTTTCGAATCTCCGGAGCCCAGAATCAATAACCCGCCGTGTTACTCTGGGGAGCCCACTGAATGCCGCTCGTTCCTCACCCAGTGTGATATTGTGTTTTCTCTCCAGCCCAACACTTACTCCAGGAGCACTGCTCGTGTCGCCTACGTCATATCTCTCCTTACTGGACGGGCTCGTGAGTGGGGCACGGCAATCTGGGAGGCAAGGGCTGAGTGTACTAACCAGTATCAGGACTTTAAGGAGGAGATGATACGGGTTTTTGATCGATCTGTTTTTGGGGAGGAGGCTTCCAGGGCCCTGTCTTCCCTATTTCAAGGTAATCGATCCATAACAGACTACTCTATTGAGTTTCGCACTCTGGCTGCCTCCAGTGGCTGGAACGAGCCGGCTTTGCTCGCTCGTTTTCTGGAGGGTCTCCGCGCAGAGGTAAAGGATGAGATTCTCTCCCGGGAGGTTCCTTCCAGCGTGGATTCCTTGATTGAACTCGCTATTCGCATTGAGCGACGGGTTGATCTTCGTCACCGAGCTCGTGGAAAGGAGCTCGCGTTCTCCGTTGCCCCCCTCTCCGCATCACTACCATCTTCCTCTGCCGGCTCGGGTGCTGAGCCTATGCAGCTGGGAGGTATCCGCATCTCGACTAAGGAGAGGGAACGGAGAATCACCAACCGCCTCTGTCTCTATTGCGGTTCTGCTGGTCATTTTGTCACTTCATGTCCAGTAAAAGCCAGAGCTCATCAGTAAGCGGAGGGCTACTGGTGAGCGCTACTACTCCTGTCTCTCCTTCAAGATCCTGCACTACCTTGTCGGTCCATCTACGCTGGACCGGTTCGTCAGCTTCCTGCAGTGCCTTAATAGACTCTGGGGCGGAGGGCTGTTTTATGGACGAGACCTGGGCTCGGGAACATGACATTCCTCTCAGACAGTTAAGGGAGTCCACGGCCTTGTTCGCCCTGGATGGTAGTCCTCTCCCCAGGATTCAGCGTGAGACGCTACCTTTAACCCTCACTGTTTCTGGTAATCATAGCGAAACCATTTCTTTTTTTATTTTTCGTTCACCTTTTACACCTGTTGTTTTGGGCCATCCCTGGCTAGTTTGTCATAATCCTTCCATTAATTGGTCTAGTAATTCTATCCTCTCCTGGAACGTCTCTTGTCATGTGAAATGTTTAATGTCTGCTATCCCTCCTGTTTCCTCTGTCTCTTCTTCACAGGAGGAGCCTGGTGATTTGACAGGGGTGCCGGAGGAATATCACGATCTGCGCACGGTGTTCAGTCGGTCCAGGGCCACCTCTCTTCCTCCACACCGGTCGTATGATTGTAGTATTGATCTCCTTCCGGGAACCACTCCCCCCCGGGGTAGACTATACTCTCTGTCGGCTCCCGAACGTAAGGCTCTCGAAGATTATTTGTCTGTAGCTCTTGCCGCCGGTACCATAGTCCCCTCCTCCTCTCCCGCCGGAGCGGGGTTTTTTTTTGTTAAGAAGAAGGACGGGTCCCTGCGCCCCTGCATAGATTATCGAGGGCTGAATGACATAACAGTGAAGAATCGTTATCCGCTTCCTCTTATGTCTTCAGCCTTCGAGATCCTGCAGGGAGCCAGGTTTTTCACTAAGTTGGACCTTCGTAACGCTTACCATCTCGTGCGCATCAGGGAGGGGGACGAGTGGAAGACGGCGTTTAACACTCCGTTAGGGCACTTTGAATACCGGGTTCTTCCTTTCGGCCTCGCTAACGCTCCAGCTGTCTTTCAGGCATTAGTCAATGATGTCCTTAGAGACATGCTGAACATCTTTGTTTTCGTTTACCTTGACGATATCCTGATTTTTTCACCGTCACTCCAGATTCATGTTCAGCACGTTCGACGTGTCCTCCAGCGCCTTTTAGAGAATTGTCTTTTTGTGAAGGCTGAGAAGTGCTCTTTTCATGCCTCCTCCGTCACATTTCTCGGTTCTGTTATTTCCGCTGAAGGCATTAAGATGGATCCCGCTAAGGTCCAAGCTGTCATTGATTGGCCCGTCCCTAAGTCACGCGTCGAGCTGCAGCGCTTTCTCGGCTTCGCGAACTTCTATCGTCGTTTCATCCGTAATTTCGGTCAGGTGGCAGCTCCTCTCACAGCCCTTACTTCTGTCAAGACGTGCTTTAAGTGGTCCGTTTCCGCCCAGGGAGCTTTTGATCTCCTCAAGAATCGTTTTACATCCGCACCTATCCTTGTTACACCTGACGTCACTAGACAGTTCGTTGTCGAGGTTGACGCGTCAGAGGTGGGCGTGGGAGCCATTCT
This sequence comes from Oncorhynchus mykiss, assembly GCF_057628025.1. Taxonomy (NCBI): domain Eukaryota; kingdom Metazoa; phylum Chordata; class Actinopteri; order Salmoniformes; family Salmonidae; genus Oncorhynchus; species Oncorhynchus mykiss. The sequence goes on along the minus strand of NC_143027.1, from coordinate 72,878,045 downwards.
TTCTCAGCGCTCCCTCTCTGACGACAAGGTCCACCCTTGCGCGTATTTTTCTCATCGCCTGTCGCCGTCGGAACGTAACTATGATGTGGGAAACCGCGAACTGCTCGCCATCCGCTTAGCCCTAGGCGAATGGCGACAGTGGTTGGAGGGGGCGACCGTTCCTTTTGTCGTTTGGACTGACCATAGGAACCTTGAGTACATCCGTTCTGCCAAACGACTTAATGCGCGTCAGGCGCGCTGGGCGCTGTTTTTCGCTCGTTTCGAGTTCGTGATTTCTTATCGTCCGGGCTCTAAGAACACCAAGCCTGATGCTTTATCTCGTCTCTTCAGTTCTTCAGTAGCCTCCACTGACCCCGAGGGGATTCTCCCTGAGGGGCGTGTTGTCGGGTTGACTGTCTGGGGAATTGAGAGGCAGGTAAAGCAAGCACTCACTCAAACTCCGTCGCCGCGCGCTTGTCCTAGGAACCTTCTTTTCGTTCCCGTTCCTACTCGTCTGGCCGTTCTTCAGTGGGCTCACTCTGCCAAGTTAGCCGGCCACCCTGGCGTTCGGGGTACGCTTGCTTCCATTCGCCAGCGTTTTTGGTGGCCCACCCGGGAGCATGACACGCGTCGCTTCGTGGCTGCTTGTTCGGTCTGCGCGCAGACTAAGTCCGGTAACTCCCCTCCTGCCAGCCGTCTCAGGCCGCTTCCCATTCCCTCTCGACCGTGGTCTCACATCGCCTTAGATTTTGTCACCGGACTGCCTTCGTCAGCGGGGAAGACTGTTATTCTTACGGTTGTCGACAGGTTCTCTAAGGCGGCTCATTTTATTCCCCTTGCTAAGCTTCCTTCTGCTAAAGAGACGGCACAAATCATCATCGAGAATGTTTTCAGAATTCATGGCCTTCCGTCAGACGTCGTTTCGGACAGAGGTCCGCAATTCACGTCTCAATTTTGGAGGGAGTTTTGCCGTTTGATTGGGGCTTCCGTCAGTCTCTCTTCCGGCTTTCACCCCCAGTCTAACGGTCAAGCAGAACGGGCCAATCTGACTATTGGTCGCATCTTACGCAGTCTTTCTTTTCGCAACCCTGCATCTTGGTCAGAACAGCTCCCCTGGGCAGAATACGCCCACAACTCGCTTCCTTCGTCTGCGACCGGGCTATCTCCTTTTCAGAGTAGCCTCGGGTACCAGCCTCCGCTGTTCTCATCTCAGTTCGCCGAGTCCAGCGTCCCCTCCGCTCAGGCTTTTGTCCAACGTTGCGAGCGCACCTGGAAGAGGGTCAGGTCTGCACTTTGCCGTTATAGGGCGCAGACTGTGAGAGCTGCTAATAAGCGTAGAACTAAGAGTCCTAGATATTGTCGCGGTCAGAGAGTTTGGCTCTCCACTCAGAACCTTCCCCTTAAGACCGCTTCTCGCAAGTTGACCCCGCGGTTCATTGGTCCGTTCCGTATTTCTCAGATCATTAATCCTGTCGCAGTTCGACTTCTTCTTCCGCGATATCTTCGTCGCGTCCACCCGGTCTTCCATGTCTCCTGTATCAAGCCCGTTCTTCGCGCCCCCGCTCGTCTTCCCTCCCCCCCCCCCATCCTTGTCGAGGGCGCACCCATCTACAGGGTCCGTAGGATTTTGGACATGCGTCCTCGGGGCCGTGGTCATCAGTACCTAGTAGATTGGGAGGGGTACGGTCCTGAGGAGAGGAGTTGGGTTCCCTCTCGGGACGTGCTGGACCGTGCGTTGATCGATGATTTCCTCCGTTGCCACCAGGTTTCCTCCTCGAGTGCGCCAGGAGGCGCTCGGTGAGTGGGGGGGTACTGTCATGTATTGTCATGTTGTGTCTTGTTTCTGTCCTTTCTCTTCACCCTGTCTCCCTCTGCTGGTCGTACTAGGTTACCTCTTCTTCCCCTCTTTCCCCCAGCTGTTCCTTGTCTTCTCTGACTACCTCGTTCACCCCTTTTCCCACCTGTTCCCTTTTTCCCTCTGATTAGGTCTCTATATCTCTCTCTGTTTCTGCTCCTGTCTTTGTCGGATTCTTGTTTGTGTTTTTCATGCCTGAACCAGACTATCGTCATGTTTGCTGCAACCTTGTCCTGTCCTGTCGGAATCTGCCGGTCCATCTGAGCCTACCTATGTTTTGTCATTAAAGAAGCTCTGTTTACGTTAATTCGCTTTTGGGTCCTCATTCACGCACCGTAACAAGATGAGTCTTCAGTAAAGACTTAAAGGTTGAGACCGATTTTGCGTCTCTGACATGGGTAGGCAGACCGTTCCATAAAAATGGAGCTCTATAGGAGAAAGCCCTGCCTCCAGCTGTTTGCTTAGAAATTCTAGGGACAATTAGGAGGCCTGCGTCTTGTGACCGTAGCGTACGTGTAGGTATGTACGGCAGGACCAAATCAGAGAGATAGGTAGGAGCAAGCCCATGTAATGCTTTGTAGGTTAGCAGTAAAACCTTGAAATCAGCCCTTGCTTTGACAGGAAGCCAGTGTAGGGAGGCTAGCACTGGAGTAATATGATCAAATTTTTTGGTTCTAGTCAGGATTCTAGCAGCCGTATTTAGCACTAACTGAAGTTTATTTAGTGCTTTATCCGGGTAGCCGGAAAGTAGAGCATTGCAGTAGTCTAGAACAAGCATCTCTGTTTTGTCCGAGTTTAAAAGTAGAAAGTTTGCAGCCATCCACTTCCTTATGTCTGAAACACATGCTTCTAGCGAGGGCAATTTTGGGGCTTCACCATGTTTCATTGAAATGTACAGCTGTGTGTCATCCGCATAGCAGTGAACGTTAACATTATGTTTTCGAATGACATCCCCAAGAGGTAAAATATATAGTGAAAACAATAGTGGTCCTAAAACGGAACCTTGAGGAACACCAACATTTACAGTTGATTTGTCAGAGGACAAGCCATTCACAGAGACAAACTGATATCTTTCCGACAGATAAGATCTAAACCAGGCCAGAACTTGTCCGTGTAGACCAATTTGGGTTTCCAATCTCTCCAAAAGAATGTGGTGATCGATGGTATCAAAAGCAGCACAAAGGTCTAGGAGCACGAGGACAGATGCAGAGCCTCGGTCTGATGCCATTAAAAGGTCATTTACCACCTTCACAAGTGCAGTCTCAGTGCTATGATGGGTTCTAAAACCAGACTGAAGCATTTCGTATACATTGTTTGTCTTCAGGAAGGCAGTGAGTTGATGCGCAACAGCCTTTTCTAAAATTTTTGAGAGGAATGGAAGATTCGATATAGGCCGATAGTTTTTTATATTTTCTGGGTCAAGGTTTGGCTTTTTCAAGAGAGGCTTTATTACTGCCACTTTTAGTGAGTTTGGAACACATCCGGTGGATAGAGAGCCGTTTATTATGTTCAACATAGGAGGGCCAAACACAGGAAGCAGCTCTTTCAGTAGTTTAGTTGGAATAGGGTCCAGTATGCACCTTGAAGGTTTAGAGGCCATGATTATTTTCAGCATTGTGTCAAGAGATATAGTACTAAAACACTTGAGCGTCTCTCTTGATCCTAGGTCCTGGCAGAGTTGTGCAGACTCAGGACAGATTTAAAGAGGAGTCCGTAATTTGCTTTCTAATAATCATGATCTTTTCCTCAAAGAAGTTCATGAATTTATCACTGCTAAAGTGAAAGCCATCCTCTCTTGGGGAATGCTGCTTTTTAGTTAGCTTTGCGGCAGTATCAAAAAGGAATTTCGGATTGTTCTTATTTTCCTCAATTAAGTTAGAAAAATAGGATGATCGAGCAGCAGTAGGGGCTCTTCGGTACTGCACGGTACTGTCTTTCCAAGCTAGTCGGAAGACTTCCAGTTTGGTGTGGCGCCATTTTCGTTCCAATTTTCTGGAAGCTTGCTTCAGAGCTTGGGTATTTTCTGTGTACCAGGGAGCTAGTTTCTTATGAGAAATGTTTTTAGTTTTTAGGGGTGCAACTGCATCTAGGGTATTGCGCAAGGTTAAATTGAGTTCCTCAGTTAGGTGGTTAACTGATTTTTGTCCTCCATTTTGTATAGGGACACATGCTCAGCGAGTGTAGCGGAGTATATCAACATGTCATCAATATACACCACTACACCCTGCCCGTGCAGGTCCCTGAAAATCTTGTCTAAAAAGGCTTGGAAGACTGATGGCGCATTCATAAACCCGTACGGCATGACGAGGTACTCATAGTGCCCAGAGGTGGTACTGAAAGCCGTCTTCCACTCGTCTCCCTCCCGGATATGCACCAGGTTGTAAGCGCTCCTGAGATCTAGTTTGGTGAAGAAGCGCGCCCCGTGCATTGACTCTATCACTGTGGCTATGAGCGGTAGCAGGTAGCAGGTACCTCACAGTGATCTGATTCAGACCCCGATAGTCAATACACGGGCGCAGACCTCCCTCCTTCTTCTTCACAAAAAATAAACTTAAGGAGGCGGGTGAAGTGGAGGACCGAATGTACCCCTGACGCAGGGATTCGGAGACATATGTTTCCATAGCCTCCGTCTCCGCCTGTGTGAGAGGGAATACACGTGACTCCTGGGAAGTGCAGCGTCTACCAGAAGATCTATCGCACAATCGCCCCATCGATGAGGTGGTAATTGAGTCGCCTTCTTTTTGGAGGGAATGTGCACGGTGGAGACCTGGTCTGGACTCTCCACTGTAGTAGCACCAACGGAAACCCCTAAACACCTACCTGAGCACTCTCGCAACCACCCCGTGAGAGCCCTCTGTGGCCAAGAAACAGTGGGGTTATGACAAGCTCACCAGGGTAGGCCCAGCACCACGGGAAATGCAGAAGAGTCAACAAGGAAAAGACTAGTTCGCAGTGTGACCTCTACGGCCACAGATGGTGCACGAGCGGGAACCCCCTCCGGTCTCCCTGCGCACCGCCCCTCCCAGCTCCATGGGTATCGGAGAGGGCGTGCGGGAGGATGGAACCACCGGACCCCGATCAGAACGTCCGCAGGTAGCCAGCAGGTTGTCCACCAGCTGGTCAAACGTGAGGGTGGTGTTTCTGCAGGCCAACTCCCGATGGATGTCTCTCCATCCCACGCCGGCAGCCAGGATCCTAAACTCCAGGGCGAACTCCTGGGCGCACCTCGTCTCCTGCCTCCGATGGAAGAGGTGCTCACCCGCCGCTCTACCCTCGGGCGGGTGGTCGAAGACTGCCCGGAAACGGCGGGGGAACTCCTCAAACTGCTCCAACGCCGCATCTCCCTCTCTCCACACGGCGTTGGCCCAATCCAGGGCTTTCCCGGTGAGGCACGAGACGAGGGCGGACACCCTCTCACGGCCCGATGGAGCCGGGTGGACAGTGGCCAGGTATAGCTCCAGTTGAAGCAGGAACCCCTGGCAGTTCGCAGCCTCTACGTCGTACTCCTGGGGCAGGGAGAGACGAATCCCACTGGAACCAGGTGTAAAAGGGGCGCTCAGAGAAGACCCTGGTTGTGCTGGTGGAGGCACTGGAAGAACTCCCTGTCTCTCCCAGCAGTCCATAGTCCGGACAACGCGGCCCATGGCGGTGCCAAGATGGTGAAGCATCACTGTGTGCTCCCGGACGCGCTCCTCCACCCCTATAACCGGGGTACCTGCTCCTGCTGACTCCATAGTCGGTTCGGTGATTCTGTAAGGGGTGCGTGCTGGTGGCAGGGAAGTCAGGCGCAGGAGATCGAACTTGGTATAAACAGAGCAGTTATTAAATAAGTGCTCAAAATCTCCGAAAACCAAAATATACAAAATAATACAAGTGGGTACAAAACCCGTCGCACACCAGAACATAACTTGCACATAGCTTACAAACAAACAATCAACGACAAGACATGAGGGGGGAACAGAGGGTTAAATACGCAACATGTAATTGATGGGATTGGAACCAGGTGTGATACAAGACAATACAAAACCAAAGGAAAATGAAAAGAGGATCAGCAATGGCTAGAAAGTTGGTGACTTCAACCACCGAACGCTGCCCGAACAAGGAGAGGGACCAACTTCGGCGGAAGTCGTGACACCCACTACCATTCGTTGGAGAATTTAGCATTTTTCAAACACCTGAAACAGCCTTTTCCTTCTAGAGCCATAATCATCATACTTAATTCTATGTAAAAATAAATGTATATTTTCTTCATATCTATGCATACCTCTTGATCTGCCTGTATCCTCCTGACTTGTATTACAAAAAAGAAACGTGCTTCTTTGCATCTCTGCTAAAATGTGGGTAAAAGATTGAAAGGAATGTGAGTCTTATTCAGAACAGTTATTGCTTGCTTTTCTAAAGTCTACCAACCTTGCCAGCAGACATGCCAGCTAAGACAGTTAGACAATCTCTAACTTGATAGCCTGAAATGGCTTCTTGGTAGCTAGTTACAGGGTTGGGAGATTGGGAACCTATCTAGGATAGCTAAAGCCAACTTCATAAAATTGCCAGGTGGCAACTACAGAGAAACAACAGGACAAATCTGATGGGCATGATGCTTCTGCGTGCCGCTTTCAACCAGTTAGCAAGTAGTACATTTCAGAGTTTCCTAGTTACAACTAGCACGTGAATGCGACATGCGCTACCGTTCAAAAGTTAGAAATGTCCTTGTTTTTGAAAGAAAAGCACAAAAAAATATCAAATTGATCAGAAATACAGTGTAGACATTGTTAATATTGTAAATTAATATTGTAGCTGGAAACATATATTATTTTTAAATGGAATATCTACATAGGCGTACAGAGGCCCATTATCAGAAACCATCACTCCGGTGTTCCAATGGCACGTTGTGTAAGCAAATCCAAGTTTATCATTTTAAAAGGCTAATTGATCATTAGAAAACTGTTTTGAAATTATGTTAGCACAGCTGAAAACTGTTGTCCTAATTAAAGAAGCAATACAACTGGCCTTCTAGTTGAGTTTCTAGAGCATCAGCATTTGATTACAGGCTCAAAATGGCCAGAAACAAATAACTTTCTGAAACTCGTTAGTCTGCTCTTGTTCTGAGAAATGGAGGCTATTCCATGCGAGAAATTGCCAAGAAACTGATGATCTCGTACAACGCTGTGTACTATTCCTTTCACAGAACAGCGGAAACTGGCTCCAACCAGAATAGAAAGAGGAGTGGGAGGCCCCGGTGCACAACTGAGCAAGAGGACAAGTACATTAGAGTGTCTAGTTTGAGAAACTGACGCCTCACAAGTCCTCACTTGGCAGCTTCATTAAATAGTACCCGCAAAACACCAGTCTCAACGTCAACAGTGAAGAGGCTACTCCGGGAAGCTAGCCTTCTAGGCATGGTTGCAAAGAAAAAGCCATATCTCAGACTGGCCAATTTTTTTTTTAAAGATTGATGGGCAAAAGAACACACACTGGACAGAGGAACTCTGCCTAGAAGGACTGTATTGCAATCGTCTTTGATGGGTGGTCGAATGTTCGTGGGCAAGGAATAATTAACTACATCATCTTCACCCCCCCATTACAGCAGCAAGTCTCATGGGGTATGTCTCTATAAGCTTGGCACATTTAGCCACTGGGATTTTTGCCCATTCTTCAAGTAAAAACTGCTCCAGCTCCTTCAAGTTGGATGGGTTCCTGCTTGTGTACAGAAATCTTTAAGCCATACCACAGATTCTCAATTGGATTGAGGTCTGGGCTTTGACTAGGCCATTCCAAGACATTTAAATGTTTCCCCTTAAACCACTCAAGTGTTGCCTTGGCAGTATGCTTAGGGTCATTGTCCTGCTGGAAGATGAACCTCCATCCCAGTCTCAAATCTCTGGAAGACTAAAACAGTTTTCCTTCGAGAATTTCCATGTATTTAGCTCCGTCCATCATTCCTTCAATTCTGACCAGTTTCCCAGTCCCTTCCGATGAAAAACATCTCCACAGCATGATGCTGCCACCACCATGCTTCACTGTGGAGATGGTGTTCTCAGGGTGATGAGAGGTGTTGGTTTGCACCAGACATAGCGTTTTCCTTGATGGCCAAAAAGCTCAATTTTAGTCTCATCTGACCAGAGTACCTTCTTCCATATGTTTGGGGAGTCTCCCACATGCCTTTTGGCGAACACCACACGTTTGCTTATTTTTTTCTGGCCACTCTTTCATAAAGCCCAGGGCTTAAAGTGGTCATTTGGACTTTATTTAACTAATTATGTGACATCTGAAGGTAATTGGTTGCACCAGTTCAAAAAACATCTACATTTAAATGGTATTAATATTCATTTGCATATATTTCCGTTAATACCCATATATTCCTGTTAATTCCCATATATTCTTGTTAATTCCCACGTAAAGTTTCCACCTCTGAATATTCCCCAAAATGTGCAACCCTACAGAGAAATCACATGATCAGTATCACATGACTTAACTGATGTGACATCTTAAAGGGGTCAGAACAACTTCCAAACAGGAAGCTCGCGGTAAGATCTGCGAGATTCGCAGCTCATTTTTTTATTTAATTGAAAATTGCATTATTTTTATTTTTCAGGGGGTGCTGCAGCACCCTCAGCACACCTTATTCCCATAGCTATGGAAACATCTTGAGGATTTCAGACATGTATCAGGTGTTGGGCTAATATGTTGGATAGATGTTGAAAGAGGTTACATAAAAATTCTCAACAACAAAAGAGTGATCAAATTACATCTACATCTGTATAGGCTATGTAACTGTATTTCTTTAATGGTTAATATTGCCTGAAAATTCAAAATTGGATACTGACAGAAATGCCTTAAAATATGCCAGCTGGCTGTGCTGTAATGGGACTATTATCCCATGCCGTACATTGTCCTCACACCCCAGATCCAGCAGCTATCAGGTTTCTCTGAGTGAGAGACTTCCCAGTAACAAAAATACACTGACATGGCAGGACCTCTCTCAAGAGCAGGGCAAGTTCACATAAAAAGAAGAAGCAACTGCTCATTGTTGTCATGAGAGAAAGGCTATAAATAGCCACCTTTATTGTGTGCTATGGCTGACAATATGTTAAATGGCAGTAAGTGAATGAATGATGCATCTACAATCCGACTCTCTTTGTGTGTGTGTGACAATGTGTGCGCCAGTGTGTGTGGCATGTACACACAAAGCTGGTTTAGCTGTGGGTCTGTCAGCATCATCTCTCTCACTGCAGCTGCAGACCTTAAGGACAGAGAGCCTTCCCAACCATGACACATTACAATAATGCTTACACTGCATCAAACAGACCTGCCCAATTTCCTGATGCTGCCCATAAATTTAACTTGAGGTGTGTGAGGCAAAGCTCAAAGTCACAGTACAGAGTAGAGCAGGTTACATCTCCATAAGTAAAGAGGGAAAAGAGCTGTATCACTAGACATCAAAAAAGGAAGACATCGACATATAATGTCTGGCCTCTCTCCAATGTCTTTATGACAACCGTTATTTTTACTATAGCCATTTGAATTCACGTATTCCTAATGAATCAGAATGAGTGGATTACATCTCAATAGATTTAGTACTGCCATCAGGCCTTTTTTTACCAAAACGTTCTTACTGAACACAGTCTTTTGGTCCAATACATTTTTAAAACGACTAAAAGAAGAGAAATAACTCTCCATATCCTCGTGGGCTTCCTGTTAGGTAAAGGTTATCAATCTCCTTCCTTCCTGGACTAAAACAACCCAGAGTACACTCCCAGGGAGCAGAAAGCATCAAACACCCCACTGCAATATAAATATTTGATACTGAATCCCTATGGAGGAGGCTTTGCTGGCCTGTCCCCCATTGGTTTGATGTACTGTTACTCTGGAATGATGGTGTGAAATCAAACACGCTTCTTCTCCAAACCCATTTTACTACAGATATTATACATCAAACAAGCTATTTTTGAAAACCTGCCTTGATGATCACTGCTTTGTGTGATATATTGTTGTCTCTACCTTCTTGCCTTTGTGCTGTTGTCTGTGCCCATGAATGTTTGTACCATGTTTTGTGCTGCTACCATGTTGTGCTGCTGCCATGTTGTGTTGCTACCATGTTGTCATGTGGTGTTGCTGCCATGCTATGTTGTTGTCTTAGGTCTCTCTTTATGTAGTGTTGTGGAGTCTCTCTTGTTGTGATGTGTGTTTTGTCCTATATTTTTATTTTTAATCTCAGCCCCCGTCCCCGCAGGAGGCCTTTTGCCAGGCCGTCATTGTAAATAAGAATTTGTTCTTAACTGACTTGCCTAGTTAAATACATTTTAAATTCAATTAAATAAAGAAAAAACTAAGCCAGAAGTTGAAGAAAATTATGGAGGCTGGCATATTGAGGTCGTGGGGATCTGTCTTTGTTGACTCTGCAAACAATAGGGGAAGTTAGGTGAGCCAAATATCATGCTATTGTTTATTTTATTGTATCAGTATAACACACACAAATAAGCTTTTGAAAATAACTTTTGTAAATTTCAATGGAACATAAAGAATAACTTCTTGCTGCAGATGAGTGACAGGAACTCTCAGAGTGGTGATGTTATACCGTGTTCACATGCTAGTCGGAACTAGGAACCTCTGAAATGTCCAACTTGCTAAGTGGTTGAATGTGGCATGTGTATAACTACAACCAGTTAGCAAGTTGGATATTTCTGTGTTTCCTACATCCCTCTAACACATGAAAGCTGCATTAGGCATTCAGAGCAAGGCTGCTGAGGGAGAGGGCCAGCACTGAGAGGTTGACAGCTCGCTGATCCCTTGGGATCACAGTTATAGAGTCTATGGACAACTCTCCTGACACGCTGCCTTTCTCATTCCACTGAATCCCTCTGCAGCAACTCAGTCCTGGAGACACACCACAAACTCTGAAAAACTGTATCTGCAAGTAGCAGTCTGAGGGGGGGAAAACATGACAATTTTAACTGGGATCAGTCGCTGCACTGCACTAAGTCGTCTACACTGGGGTGGTGTGCATTTACCAACAGCATTTCAGACAGAGAAAAATTATCCAAACCATGGACCCTGGGACAGAGGGGGACATAACACTGCAGTCCCCAGTCAACCTTTCTCCGCTATTCTCTCTCTATCTCCCTTTCACACACACACAGTAATGATTGCACAGTCCTGCGCAGCTCTGCAGTATAGGCGCTGCTGCTGATTCCCGCCTCTCCACTGCCAGAGGCTCACAATGCAGCAAGGTGACTCAATGTTATCGTCCTCTCCTAGGAGGCAGCAGCTCCGGCTGAATCAGTGCTAGCTGAAGGGGCTCTGCAGCAAATGCAATAAAAATCTTACAGGCAATCTGATATATCACACCAAGATGGCATTTCACTCCTCAGGCACTAAAACCATGCCCCTGCCCAACACAGATAGTGATACACCAAGATATACTGATATAAAATCAATAAGTGTGACACCTTCATTACCTGTTATTCTTTTAGCAGAATAAAGCTAGCCTCAGTAATGCATGATAAATCTCCAGAAAAAAAGATCACAGAACAGCTCACCCCTTAATAATGCTTCTATTTATAGGCTGCTGCTTTCAAGAAACTTTAGGAACCATATTGGTAATATGATCTTAGACAATGTTTTCTTTGATTACTGATGGCCAAAATGTAAAGACATCTAAACCAGAGGCTATCAAATATTTCCAATGATTAATGCTGAATTAAAGATGAATAAGTCACATAAGCAGAGACTAGTCTAATCATATAAAAAATACCTAAGGTGGGGCAACTCATGACATAGAACAAAAGTTGAAGGTGATGTTGAAGTGAATAATCTTCTGGCAGGTGTATGGTTCCATCTGGATGGAGAGTAAGTACAGCTTCCAGGTCCTGCACTCGGTCTCCCCAGAGGGGCCAAGTGAGCAGGACTGCTGGGTGAGAGATTAGGCTCCATTAATCAGAATGCAGCTTCCCGTCAGTCTTAAGGATTGTGTGTTTACGAGACCGCTAGTTAAGAGTAGTCTTTGTGGCCTGTGATGTCAGCCACTTTTACTTAATATCAGAACCACCATCCCATGATAAATGTACCAGTTGCACATGCAAAAACATGTCTGCTGAATTCAACTGCTTCACAAACATGTACCACCAAAAGGAGTAACTTCAGGCGTTTAGCCTTTAAGGGCATAACTGTGGTTCAGTCAGTGTAATTTAACAGTTAAATGCTGCTCTCTTGTGGTAAAATGGTGCGTTACGACTGATCACTTCACTACAGAAGTATTTTTCCATCATTAAGCCATCAATACAGTAATTTAGCCTGTAAATGCCACAGAACAAAGGGTTTTCATTGATTGCATGTGGAGGCCCAGTCTGTTATATCATGTCTCCACCTTTTTTTCCCCTGCTGCGAGTCAGAGCTTGGAGGAAGCATGGAGAGCACAGCAGTTTCTACACCAGGTTGCCTAGGAACCAGAGCCTCTCCATCCAATTATTTAAAAAACACATTTAACAAGGTAACAATGAATCTACACGTAATTTTTTATTTCACCTTTATTTAACCAGGTAGGCCAGTTGATAACAAGTTGTCATTTACAACTGCGACCTGGCCAAGATAAAGCAAAGCAGTGCGACAAAAACAACACAGAGTTACACATGGGATAAACAAAAGTACAGTCAACACAATAGAAAATCTGTATACAGTGTGTGCAAATGATGTAAGGAGGTAAGGCAATAAATAGGCCAATAGTGGCAAAGTAATTATAATTTAGCAATTTACACTGGAGTGACATATACGGATGAGGATGTGCAAGTAGAAATACTGGTGTGCAAAAGAGCAGAAAAACAAAAATGGTCATGAGGTAGGTTGTTGGTTGGATGGGCTATTTACAGATGGGCTGTGTACAGCTGCAGTGATCGGTAAATTGCTCTGACAGCTGACGCTTAAAGTTAGAGAGGGAGATATAGTGCCTTGCGAAAGTATTCGGCCCCCTTGAACTTTGCGACCTTTTGCCACATTTCAGGCTTCAAACATAAAGATATAAAACTGTATTTTTTTGTGAAGAATCAACATGTGGGACACAATCATGAAGTGGAACGACATTTATTGGATATTTCAAACTTTTTTAACAAATCAAAAACTGAGAAATTGGGCGTGCAAAATTAGTTTCTTCCCACAAAAGCGCTTTATTGCCGACAAAAATACTCCTAAAACAATCCTGCAGGTGAAGCAGCCAGATGTGGTCTTGGGCTGGCATGGTTACACATGGACTGAGATTGCGAGGCCAGTTGACTGTACTGCCAAACTCTCTCAAACATTGAGGCAGCTTATGGTAAAGATATTAACATTCAATTCACTGGCAACAGCCCCCAAGCCATAAGACTCCTGAACAGGTAACCAAATGGCTACCCGGACTATTTGCATCGTGTGCCCCCGCCCCAACCCCTTTTACGCTACTGCTACTCGGTTTATCATATATGCATAGTCACTAACTATAGTCATGTACATACTACCTCAATTGTCCCAACCAACCAGTGCTCCCACACATTGGCTCACCGGGTTATCTGCAGTGTGTCCCACCACACCCTCTTTGACGCTACTGTCATATATGCAGTCACTTTAACCATATCTACATACTACCTCAATCAGCCTAACTGATGTCTGTATGTAGCCTCACTACTGTATATTGCCCCACTCCTATTTCACTGTCTTTTTAGTCTTTACTTTCCCATTGTTCACCTAATACCTTTTTTGTACTATTGGTTAGAGCCTGTAAGTAAACATTTCACTGTAAGATCTGTAGTATTTGGCGCAAGTGACAAATAAACCTTGATTTGATGGACAACCCTGCAGTAAGCATGCCAGTTCTACATTCCCTCAAAAATTGCAACATGTGACATTGTGTTGTGTGACAACTGCACATAGTGGCCTTTCATTGTCCCCAGAACAAGAAGCACCTGTTTAATGATCATGCTGTCATCAGCTTCTTGATTAGCCACACCTGTTAGGTGGATGGATTATCATGGCAAAGCAGAAATGCTCACTAACAGGGATGAAACCAAACTTTAAAGATAAACGTTTCATGCATATGGAACATTTCTGAGATTTTTTAAATATTTCAACTCATGAAACATGGGACCAACACTTTAAATGTTGCGTTTATATTTTTCAGTATAAGTACCATCATGTGTACTTTGGCCAACCTTTAGACCCCCTCCACTGAAACAAAAACACAGCAGACAAGATCTTTCAAAATGGATATTTATTTTTGAGAAAGACTCCTTATGCCACCAGAGCAGAAGCAGTAGAGGATTCGCTGTGAATTAAGAGGGAAAAGTGATTAGTAAAGGAAAGCTGTGTAATCAACCAAAGTTGATCACCAACTCTGACTAACAATACAAGTAGTCGTATGGTTGATAATCAGGTCTTAAGTCAATACGTGTACATTTGTTGGTATAAATTTTCAGCCTGCGGGAGACTGATAATTAACCAGTTAGAGTAATGCCTCTGGCAGTTGGTAACAATTAAATAGAACCAGGGTCAGGGAGATGTATGAAGGGGACTGGCAGGTTGGCACAGAACAGCCATTCTGCTAATTTACCTCCAAGGTTTTATCTAGCACATAAGAAATATCTCAGCTCTTACAAGGGAAGAACAGGACAATGAAATGTGCCATTTACTGAACTAACAAACTGAAAATATTAATAGAGTAGGTACTATGCCTTCATGCTGGCTTAATCTCCTTAAGGCCAATAAAGCAGCAAAGAGTTAATACGTACTACTTCCAGTTGGGAGCAAGAACTCTCTTGGTCTTGTAGTAACGTGCCAATCTGTGGATTCTACTTTCAGTGAGAATCAGACGGAACTTGGCATCCTTGTCCTGCAAGAAAAAAGTTTAGTTAAAAAGCCCTTCCACATAGTTAAAAAGCCATTCCACAGTCAAAAAATCAAGACAGTCAATGGCAAAGGCGGGTATTACAACCGAGTTAAATTGTGCACTACATGGTTTGCCTCCCCAGTCATGGCCCAGAGGCTCTGGGAAGACAGGAATATGCAGGATGCCATCCCTACCAGCCCAAAGGCTGGGAACAGGCTTGCTGTCAATGTTGTGGCACGGCACTGTACAGTCCTACGCTCCTATAAGCCACTTGGACAGAGCCATGCAAGAGTAACCTTACCGGATGTCCACATTGAGCATCAGTCAATTAATTTTTACATTGGGGCTGTAATTTAGTTGGATTTTCAAACAACTAGTTTTGCTTGAGAATCCTGGTGGTTTAACCTTGTGACTAGGGGGCAGTATTTTCATTTTTGGAAAAATAACATCCCCGTAGTAAACAGGATATTTTGTCAGGACAAGATGCTAGAATATGCATATAATTGACAGCTTAGGATAGAAAACACTCTAAAGTTTCCAAAACTGTAAAAATATTGTCTGTGAGTATAACAGAACTGAAAAATCCAAACAGGAAGGGACTTATTTAGAAGGCTCTGCGTTCCTATAGAGCAGTGAATGGGCCATCAACCAGATTACTTTTTCTATGGCTTCCCTAATGTGTCTAGTGTCACAATACATAGTTTCAGGCTTTTATTTTGAAAAATAACATTGCATTAGTGGTCTGCTGAAGTCTCTCAGTGTTTGGTGCGTAAAGGACAAATGTGGCCATTGTTTCTCTCTCTCCTACTAAGAAGCCACCATTCCCGGTTAATATATTATCGAATAGATATTTGAAAAACACCTTGAGGATTCATTATAAACTACGTTTGCCATGTTTCTGTCGATATTATGGAGCTAATTTAGAATATTTTTTTGCCGTTTTCATGACTGCAATTTCCAGGCGATTTCTCAGCCAAACGTGAAGAACAAAAGGCGCTATTTCCCCTACAAAAATAATATTTTTGGAAAAAAGGAACATTTGCTATCTAACTGGGAGTCTCGTGAGTGAAAACATTCGAAGCTCATCAAAGGTAAACGATTTAATTTGATTGCTTCTCTGATTTCCGTGACCAAGTTACCTACTGCTAGCTGGACAAAATGCTATGCTAGGCTATCGATAAACTTACACAAATGCTTGTCTAGCTTTGGCTATAACGCATATTTTGAAAATCTGAGACGACAGGGTGATTAACAAAAGGCTAAGCTGTGTCTCAATATATTTAATTTGTGATTTTCATGAATAGGAATATTTCCTAGGAATATTTATGTCCGTTGCATTATGCTAATTAGTGTCAGATGATGACAACGGTCCCGTTCACGGGCTGGGGTGTCACTAGAGGTTAACAGTCTCCACCCGCCCTGGAAGTTAACTCGAGACAAACATTTAAATGCCCTGTTACCTTTCGGTTCCTCTCCAGATGCTTCCTTATAGCAACAGCCTTCTTGATGAGGTGGTAAAGATCCTCAGGCAGGTCAGGGGCCAGGCCCTTGGACTTGAGGATCCTCAGGATCTTGTTTCCAGTGACAAAGCGCACCTGGGCAACACCATGAGAGTCCCTAAGGATCACACCTGTGGAGAGAATAGTATCAACCTTTTCTAACTTCAGTCTCTTTGTATTTTCCCCTCTGTGGTTTGTACTTTGTGTGGTCAACCAAACCCGAAATGGTTTGATTGTAGAAAAATAGACATTGCGTTCAACTTTTGTTCTAATAAGTATGGCGAGAAAGATTAAAATGTGAGTATATGCCTAGGACAACACTGGGTAAATCTGGATTGATAATGTTGAACCTTGAATTCACTTTCAACGGCACAGCAGCTTCAGAGAAAGGCGACAAGGAACGCATTGATTTTAGCACACCTGACAAGATCATACCATTCATTTGATATGGCCGTTGGGTTAGGGTGCATAAATCATTGCTACCAGATGAACTGAGAAGAGAACCTTATGGAAAGGGCTGGACAGTATGGAAAGGGCTGGACAGTATACAAATTAACAAGGTACTTACCGATCTGGGAGGGAGAAAGACCCTTCTTGGCGAGCTTGAAGATCTGCTCTTTGACATCATCAGATGTAACCTTCAGCCACTGTAGACAACATTTCAGAGTTTGAGAGACCGATTTCCCCTTTGTTCATTTAAACTTTTATTCACAGTATCGATCCTTCGTTCGATATTTAGCTAGACTGCAATATGACATGCACATTCCAGTCAAAGTTGCCTCAATGTTGATATTGGCAAACCATGTGGTCACATTACCAGGTTAACCAGATTCATAAACATATTATACAAACTAAACGCCAGTTAACCATCCAAAAGTTTCATGACATTGGAACGTTATGAACAACTATATTCTTACGGTGGGCACACTGCGTCTGTAGGGAAGTGCAGACTGGGACAGGCCCTTGCTGAAACAGAAAGTCGGTGTAAGTCGGTAGCTACAGTAACTACATTATGATGACAAACAGCCACCGGCTGCTAAAGCCACGCTTGGACTAGAAAAAATGCATTTCAACTAGCTAGTTATTTGGGTACTGCAGTACTGTATAACTAACTAGATACCTAGTTGGCTAGTACGGTACTGTGTAACTAGCTAGTTACCTTGCTAGTCTTGGGTAGAAACTATGGCTAAACTACTCTACATTACGTTAACGCTAGCATTAGAATGGGCAAACGTTGTCATGTGGTTTAAGGCGACGATTTCATCGAGCGGGTTATTTGTTTCCATTCCAATATCAACGCATATATAACTAAAACACCTATATAACTATTCTAATGACTGTAAACCATCTGCTAACTTGGTAGGACTGTGTGCGCGGCCATCATGGCACTGTGTCGGTAGAACGCTAGTTGTTAGCCAGCTAGCTAGCAATAATTATTGTTTAAATATTTGAACAAATGTGTAGACAAAACATCTGTTGGGGTTGATGAGAAACTGTAAAACGAATAAAAAGTTCCAGCTACGGAGAACAAAAGCCAATATGCTAATTATTTCCGAATTAAACGCATGCTTACCCAGGAGCGTGCATGCGACCCATGATGGCGTTCTAAAGGAAAAGAAAGAGGCAGAAAAACCTGCGCCCTTTCGGAAGTAGATCTTTTAATCGGAAATGACGTAGGCTGAAGGGAAAAAAATGTATGGTAGGACTAGCGAATTGTTTAAATACAAATGGCTGTTGTGTTTCATATCGACCACGGAATGAGTGACATTTTTTATTAAATATTTGCATAATGATGGTTTATGTGACATGTTTGCTTTCAAATACAGTGCCTTGCAAAATGATTAATTGCCCTTGGTGTTTCTCCTATTTTGTTGCATTACAACCTGTAATTGAAATGGATATTTATGTGGATTGAATGTAATGGACATACACAAGATATTCCAAATTAGTCAAGTAAAAATTTTTTTTTTTAATTAAAAGTGGTGCGTGCAGATGTAGTCAGCCCCTTTGCCATGAAGCCCCTAAATAAGATCTGGTGAAACCTTACCTTCAGAAGTCACATAATTAGTTAAATAAAGTCCACCTGTGTGCAATCTAAGTGTCACATGATCTCAGTATATATGCACCTGTTCTGAAAGGTCCCGGAGTCTGCAACACCACTGAGCAAGCGCACCATGAAGACCAAGGAGCTCTCCAAACAGGTCAGGGACAAAGTTGTGGAGAAGTACAGATCAGGAAGTACAGTTGCAAAGCTCCACAGAGGAGATTGGAGTATCTGTCCATAAGACCATTTTAAGTCCTACACTCCACAGAGCTGGGCTTTACGGAAGAGTGGTCAGAAAAAAATAAGGAAACATGTTTGGTGTTTGCCAAAAGGCATGTGGGAGACTCCCCAAACATATGGAAGAAGGTACTCTGTTCAGATGAGATGAAAATTTATATTTTTGGCCATCAAGGAAAATGCTATGTCTGGCACAAACCCAACACCTCTCATCACCCCGAGAACACTATCCCCACAGTAAAGCATGGTGGTGGCGGCATCATGCTGTGGAGATGTTTTTCATCGGTAGGGACTGGGAAACTGGTCAGAATTGAAGAAATTATGGATGGCGCTAAATACAGGGATATTCTTGAGGGAAACCTGTTTCAATCTTCCAGAGATTTGAGACTCTACGCATACTACTAAAGCAACACTTGAGTGGTTTAAGGGGAAACATTTAAATGTCGTGGAATGGCCTAGTCAAAGCCCAGACCTCAATCCAATTGAGAATCTGTGGTATGACTTAAAGATTGCTGTACACCAGCGGAACCCATCCAATTTGAAGGTGCTGGAGCAGTTTTGCATTGTAGAATGGGCAAAAATCCCAGTGGCTAGATGTGCCAAGCTTATAGAGACATACCCCATGAGACTTCCAACTGTAATTGCTGCAAAAGGTGGCTCTACAAAGTATCTTCTTTGGGGGGGTGAATAGTTAATAGTTAACCTAGCAAAGACTTTATAGGTGACCTGGAGCAAGTGGGTTTGGCGATGAGCATGAAGCGAGGGCCAGCAACTGAGAGCATACAGGTCACAGTGGTGGGTAGTATATGGGGCTTTGGTGACAAAACGGATGGCACTGTGATAGACTGCATGCAATTTGCTGAGTAGAGTGTAGGAGGCTATTTTATAAATGACATTGCCAAAGTCAAGGATCGGTAGGATAGTCAGTTTCATGAGGGTATGTTTGGCAGAATGAGCGAAGGATGCTTTGTTGCAAAATAGGAAGCCAATTCTAGATGTAACTTTGGATTGGAGATGCTTAATGTGAGTCTGGAAGGAGTTTACAGTCTATCCAGACACCTAGGTATTTATAGTTGTCCACATATAAATCAGAACCGTCCAGAGTAGTGATGCTAGTCGGGCGGGCGGGTGCGGGCAGTGATTGGTTGAAGAGCATGCATTTACTTTTACTAGCATTTAAGAGCAGGAGGCCACGGAATGAGTGTAGTATGGCATTGAAGCTCGTCTGGAGGTTAGTTAACACAGTGTCCAAAGAAGTGCCAGAAGTATAGAGAATGGTGTCGTCTGCGTAGATGTGGATCAGAGAATCACCAACAGCAAGAGCGACATCATTGATGTATACAGAGAAAAGAGTCGGCCCGAGAATTGAACCCTGAGGCACCCCCATAGAGGCTGCCAGAGGTCTGGACAACAGGCCCTCCGATTTGACACACTGAACTCTATATGAGAAGTAGTTGGTAAACCAGGTGAGGCAGTCATTTGAGAAACCAAGACTGTTGAGTCTGCCGATAAAAATGTGGTGATTGATAGAGTCGAAAGCCTTGGCCAGGTCGATGAATACGGCTGCACAGTATTGTCTTTTATCGATGGCGGTTATGATATCGTTTAGGACCTTGAGCGTGGCTGAGGTGCAACCATGACCAGCTCGGAAACCAGATTGCAAAGTGGAGAAGGTACGTGGGATTCGAAATGGTCGGTGATCTGTTTGTTAAATTGGCTTTCAAAACAAGAACAGTGTCTGGACAGGGGGAACAAAACGACATAACAACAATAATGCTGACACGGGGAACAAACTGAGGAACTGACAGATATAGAATGGCAATCAACAAAGTAATGGAGTCCAGGTGAGTCCAAAATTGTACAGCTGCGCGTAATGATGGTGACAGGTTTGCGTAATGAAGGACAGTCTGGTGCCCTCGAGTGACAGTACCCCCCCCCCCCCCCGAGCCGGCAGAGGCATGGGAGCCTGGCGAGCCGGCTGAGGCGTGGTAGCCTGGCGAGCCGGCTGAAGCATGACGTGGGGTGTGCGCCGGCTGAGCCAACCGAGGCAAAAAGACCACTCGACCCAGCTAAGGCATGGAAGCCCGACAAGCTACCTGAGGCACCCCCGGTACAATCGGCAATGGCACCCAGACCCGACGTCACCAACTATAACAAAAACTCCCTGATGCTTCTTTTAGTGGTTAGAGCATTCTGTAAGGATCGACACTGGAAACGAGAAGCAAGTACAGAGAGTGAACATTTACTGTAAAACAGACATTAAAACAAAAACAGCATCTGGACAGGGGAACATAACAACAATAATGCTGACACAGGGAACCAACTGAGGAACAGACATAGATAGAAGGGCAATCTACAGAGTAATGGAGTCCAGGTGAGTCCAATATTGCACGGCTGCACGTAATGATGGTGACAGCTGGCGCCAGAGAGGGAGAGCAGGAGCAGGTGTCACACAGAGGCTGACATCTAAAATATTCAGATTTTATTAAAATATTCATATTTAGGGCATCAATCATTTCCTGAGCATTTTAAGGACATCTCAGTAGGGAAAACAGCATCCCGGGTCACCTCAGCATCCTCCTGTAAAGGGAACAGAAGAAGAAAAAAATTTAGCTGAGAGAATTAAGAAAAATTTGACCATTTGTGACTTTGATTGTGCGGCGTGACCATTTTACCTGCTCATGCACCTCCACCTTAGTCTTCTTTGTAGTAGCAGCCTCCTTCTTCCCCAGGCAACAAAGACATCTCAGTCTCCTCCAGAAGGAGGCCTTCTTATTGGAGGAGTCTTTACTTGCCACTTTTTCCACCTCAGCCGTTATTTCCATTGGGGTCTCCTCAGGCACAGCCTGGCTGATCAGGTGGACCACCTTAGTCTCATCTTCCTCATGGATACTGGTCAGGGTCTGTTCAGAGCACCCTGACCTCAGTGACAGGGAAGACATTGCCCGGCTCTTTGATCTCTTCCTTGGCACGGTGGGAGAGGGATACTTCTCCAGCGGAGGCATTCTTTCTTGTTGGATTAGTTCCTCACAGCGTGGGTAGATTGCAAAAGGCCATGACTTATCCACACAATGTGAGGACAAATGGCTAATAATGCTTATCTCATTAGAGTCATGTTCCTTGGAGCCCCAATCAGCTTTAGTAAGAGGTGGCATTGGTGAATGCAAGGATGTCACGGATGCAAGGAGTTGGGAAACAGAAGTCACTGGCGTTCCCAAGGAGGTTCTGGATGCGATGATCTGGCTCATGGAGATCCCAGTGAGTTCACTGACCTGAACCACTTGAGACATTTCTTCAGTGAGCTCCTCTATAGAAGGGGCCATTGATGAAAGAGATGGACTTTGATCCATGACAATTTATAGATAGATCAATCCATTGATCACTCATGAAAAAAAAGTTATTATTGCTCTTGCTCTGAAAATAATTGCACAAATCAAAATTACGTTATAATACAACGCTGGTATTCATTGAATTTGGCAATGTTTCCAATTTGTCCTGATGGTGGCACTATGTGACCAAAGCTTGAACCCCAGAAGCTTGCAGCTATATTTGAATTTGAAGTTGACTGATGGCTAATCTTGATCCACTAGAATGCACATGTCATCATTCATCATGTAACAACATCTGCCCTCATAATGATGATGATTATGATGTAATAATCATAGAAATAGAATGATTCTAATTATATTGAATCATTCTATTGTCATAATGATGATAGTTTATGGATAAAATAGCCCAGAGCCATGTACAATGAAAAAATATATAAAAACAACATGTAGAGTGTTGGTCCCATTTTTCATTAGCTGAAACAAAAGATCACAGACATTTTCCAAATGCACAAAAAACGTATTTCTCTAAAATGTTGTCCACATTTTTTTAACTTCCCTTTTAGTGAGCATTTCTCCTTTGACAAGATAATCCATCCACCTGACAGGTGTGCCATATCACCTTGTACTTTGGACAATAAAAGGCCACTCTAAAATGTGCAGTTTTGTCACAACACAATGCCACACACATCGCAAGTTTTGAGGCAGTGTGCAATTGGCATGCTGACTGCAGGAATATCCACCAGAGCTGTTGCCAGTGAATTGAATGTTAATTTCTTTACCATAAGCCGCCTCCAATGTCGTTTGAGAGAATTTGACAGTACGTCCAACCGGCCTCACAACCGCAGACCACATGTAACCACGCCAGCCCAGGACCTCCACATCTGGCTTCTTCACCTGCGGGATCGTCTGAGACCATCCAACCGGACAGCTGATGAAACTGAGGAGTATTTCTGTCTGTAATAAAGCCCTTTTGTGGGAAAAAAGTCATTCTGATTTTCTGGGCCTGGATCCCACGTGGCTGGGCCTAGCTCCCAAGTGGCTGGGCCTATGCCCTCCCAGGCCCACCCATGGCTGTGCCCCTGCCCAGTCATGTGAAATCCATAGATTAAGGCCAAATTTATTTATTTCAATTGACTAATTTCCTTATTTGAACTGCATCTCAGTAAAATCATTGAAGTCAAATAAAATTGTATTTATCAGATGCACCGGATACAACATGTGTAGACCTTACTGTGAAATGCTTACTTACAAACACTTAACCAACAATGCAGTTCAAAAAATAGAGTTAATAAAATATTTACAATAAATTAAAGTAGGAGTTCTTAAACTTCTTCAGCCTGGGACCCAAGCTTAGGAAAATATGCAACTTATACGTAAATATCGGTACATTTCATTGCCCTTATGCCTAAAAAAAAGCAATATACATAAAAACAAATAAAGAAATACCCATAAATATATTTTGTTTATTTTTCTCTATTAAAAACACTCTTACATATCTGTCTAGGTTGGAACTGTTGCAGTTAAAATACAATAAATCATTTCATTCTGAACTGGAATAAATGGATTGATCACATCACACAGATGTATAACAGAACACACACAGGCTTTTTGATCGTGCAACCCTAAGTAACAGTACAGAGTTGGGTATGGCTGCCTTTTCCTGTTACGCTCCTTGCCTATGGAATAGCCTGCAGACTAAACTTGAGACTCTTGTCCCCCTTGCCCATTTTAAATATTTATTGGAGGATTTTTATTTTTGTGTTGCTTGTAACTGTTTCGGGTAATGCAAGTTCTTGTGCTGTTAGGGGAATAACCTGTGTGTAAATGTAATCTGCTGCTCTATTTTTTTGTGTTATCTGTGATTGTTTTGTTTGTCTTGTTTAGTTTCTTAATCATTGTACCTAAACTGTATACGCAGGGCGCAGCTGTAAAAGAGACCTTGGTCTCAGTCTGTGTTCCTTGTTGAAATAAAGGTATAATAAATAAAAAAATTCAGGCCTACTGTACATCTTAAGGTATAAATTATTGTTTATAGAAAGTCTAGGTTGGAAATGTTGCTGTTAAAATACATGTTTTATTCTGAACTGGAATAAACTGATTGATCACATCACACAGATGTAGCTCAGAAAATGAATACACACAGTCCTAATGAGAGGTTGAAGTTTTCAACAAGCATGTCTATTCTGGGATCTGTTTTTGACAGTGCAAAACTGAGGTCATGCTCAGCATTGACACTGTTTCTGTACTTGAGAACCATGAATTGCATAGGTATGTAGTGCCAAGCTGGATCAGAATATCTACTGCTTTCTCAGTTAGGCAGGGGACTGCTTCCTACTGCAGATGAGCAACCCAGAACTGTGTGTGTTTGCCTCAAAAAGCATCTTGCGTCAATCAGTTTATTCCAGATCAGAATAACAATTATTACTTGTAATAGCAACACTTCCGACCTAGACTTGTTTTCAACAATAATTTCTACAGTAAAATGTACAGTAGGCTTGAATTTTTCATCTTCATCTGTACTGTTTCTTAGGGTTGCACCATCAGTAGCTAGTTAGCTGGCTTTGGCTAACGTTAGCTATTAGCTGTGCAACGTTACAAACCCAGGGGATTGTTTGAAAGAGAAACTCACATCTACTACTATGCGAGATAGTACATCCTTATTTCTGCGTATCATCATCACTTGTTATAAAATGACAATCCCTTGTTATTTTACTTTTCCACTTTCCTGAAGCATTCTGCAATGTTCTAAAATAACTCCCCGGGTTTACCGTCATGTAGTGCCTCGATGTTTGGTCAGGACGTGTCGTTTTTGATTAATTTGTTCGTTTTGAGACTCATTAATAAACACTTCTCCACACAAAACACATTGTGGGCGCTCCTCGTAATTTCGCAACGTTTGTATGAAAGCGACAAAAGGCAATCACTGTATTTGCGTTTCATGACGATTGAACTCAGTCAGAACTTGTGGCTAGCTAGCATGAGTCCATTTCATGACATCGGTTAGTGGTGGCGAGTGGGAATAACAAATCAGTGGCTTGAACGACAGCGCTGCATCATGTGGGTCGCAGAGTGATCTTCAAGGAAACTTCAGAATAATATCCGGTAAACCGCGAAGCACACGGTCATCTCCCGCTACCTCTCCCACACACGCAGCTGCCAAACTAGAGCAGAGACCGCTGCTAAGCACTGAACCGAGAGCGCAGTTGCACTTGGCCAAATCAATTCCAGTAATTTCGAAATAATTATACATTTACGTCGCGACCCACCATTAACAGGTCCGCGACCAATACTTTAAGAAATGCCGAGCTAGAGGAATATAATGCTGACCACACCCATGACGCGCATGTTGATTTTGTCTATTAAAATACCAAAATCAACTATTAATCAATTATATTCATTTCAGGGCAGGTTGAAAAACATTAAACATGTATCTGTTGCTAGCTAGTTTGTCCTGGGAGATTAACATTGGGCTGTTTTACCTGACATGCATGTGGTCCTTTTTTGAGCTGGTTCTTTGTAGAATTTTGTCCCTGGGTCATACAAAATAATAATATATTTCTCTACTCTGAAGAGTAATCCACAGATAAAAAAGGTAAACCTATTTCATTTTTTGTTATCTTTATTTATTCTCTCCTCATGAGTCTTTAAAGCATTCATGTGGGTTTGTATCTTCCTGATATCCAATAAAGAGGGGACTTGCGGCATGTGGAGTTTCTAATAATGAACCAAGTTCTATTTTAGCGCTTGGCTATTAGTTGGTTCAGAGTTGGTTTTGATATTTTACCTGCACGTCATGATCGTGTTTGGTGTGGCTGGAGAAAATCAACATGCGCGCGAAGCATGTTAGTTCCCAAAAGCCTGTTTCAGCATGGGCAACGCCATTGAGGACTTCCACGAGATGGAAGAGGAAGTGAGGCATCCCACTGCCTATTATTTTTCTGATTCTTATACAGTAAATGAATTAAGCACACCAGACCCAGCTGCTAATGCATTGGTGCTAATGGGAGAGCCATCCCTCTAAGCAGACTGGAACTGTGCCATTTTTTTCCAATGGTACACTGCTTGAGTGGGACATTTTTATTTATCTACCATCTTTGCCTACACCATGTTGAAGTAGTCAACTGGGTGGGTATTCCTATGGTTTAAGGAAGGATGATATAATTCAATCTGGGTCATCAGGAGGGATCAGCCAATTAATTATGCTTGTGTGTAAACATCCCATAACTGCACACTGCATAACTTACTTCGCTAGCCTTGGCGTCCTACCTGTTCAAAGAACATACTCCGGGTGGCAGTATGCACCCTTTCAGTTTGTTTATCAACTCATAGAAGTAGTAGTAGAAGAAAATAATAAAATTGACTGCTTCAAAATGGACAAGCCAGTGCTCTGAGGCCATAATGGGACCGATACAAAGAAGAGGCCTCTGTCTTTCTCTATGGTTGGGGCATAGCCTCTTTATTTGGGGCAGACAATGATGTTTTCTATCATCTCTAGTTGAAGTGTTGTGTCAAGGTGCGTCTTGTGTCGCCAGATGTCTTGGAGACAGATATTCCACACCAGCTGCGTGGTGCTTCTGGTACAGCTGCTCTGTCTGGAGGCAGTGCCCATCAGTCTGGACAAGACCAAGGTGAACCAGCCGGAGGACAAAGCCTCAGAGCCATCACCAAGTGTGGTAAGAGTTGGTGAAGGATCACGTACCAAGCAAGCACAGTGGAGAAACATGGCAGGCAGAGCAGCCCTAACAGCCATGAAAAAAGCAGTCATTTGTGTTTCCTGTATGAGCTCACACCAGTTATACCAGCTAGCAAAGATTTTCTCGTACATAATTTATTGAATTCTAAAGTATACAGACTGAACTGAAGGTCTATTGGATGATGCATGAGCTAGTATGCATGTTATGCATACTACTACTACTTACTACATTATTTCATGTAACAGGACACTGGACTCCACTATGACCGTTATCTCAGGGAAGTCATTGATTTTCTGGAAAAAGACCAGCATTTCAGAGAGAAGCTCCATAACACAGATATGGAGGACATAAAGATATTCTAACTGTCCTGCTCATTCTTGTCGTTCTTACTCTCTCCTTGAGTCATTAGTCATGAAAAATTCAAAACAGCAGCAGTATGATAATGATTACATCACTTTTCCTACAGATGGGGAAGCTGGCCAAAGAGCTGGACTTTGTCGGCCACCATGTAAGGACACAACTGGATGAGCTAAAAAGGCAGGAGGTTAGCCGGCTACGGACACTGATCAAAGCCAAGCAAGACATTGAAGGAGGGAACGGTATGCTGCCCAGTGAAAAGACCATTAATATTCCTTAAGTGCTGTACTGTTACCATCTAGAAACACTAGGGCGTGTGGGCAAGTGACCAAGAAGTACATTTTTGAGGGAAAGGTCTCAGGAGGATGTGGTTACTGTAGCGTCAGTGTTGAGTCACCTACTTACTTGTGAAACATGCTTCTGAAAATCTCTGCTTCGAATCACAATAATAACCGCACACTATTACAGACAACAGTAACGTCTCACTTCAACCTCTAATAGGAAGGATTACAGGCTAGTATAGATGCACACGGGGTGAGCTTTGCCACTGGATAACTATTACAGTGCCAATGTCAGGTCATCAAATGTCATATTTGTGTAATGACTCTGTTAAACCTCACTCACAGATATGGCAGTAGACCACCAAGCTCTGCTGAAACAGTTTGAGTACCTGAACCACATGAATCCTCACACCTTTGAAGTGGAGGATCTGGACAGACTCATCAAATCTGTAAGTATAATGTAGAATGCATGGTACGTACATACAGTAGCTTACTAAAGTACCTGTAGTCCTTTTCTCTTCAAGACATTTTAACTCTCATCCTTCATTTGACCACAGGCCACAAACGATCTGGAGAACTATGACAAGGAGCGCCATGAGGAGTTCAAGAAGTACGAGATGACGAAAGACCATGAGCGAAGGGAACACCTCAAGACTAGACGATGGAGGGAGGAAGAAGGAGGAAGAACATTACGAGGAGATGAAGAAGAAACATGCAGACCATCCCAAAGTCAACCATCCAGTAAGTCCAACTGCACTTGGATGATATGTTGCACACATATGGTCTAGCCAGTCTCTAGACCATGGATGGGTAAGTTTGATGTGGGGGCGGGTGGTGGGGGGCCGCAATAAATCTGAACTCATCATGAGTGGCTCGAGGGTCTGTATCTAAACATTTTTTAGCTGACATGGTTTAATTGAGTGACTGACATAACGAGAAACTGCTGATGCACAACCACATTTCAAAATGGGATCTTGTGTTTTCTACTATTCTAACTCCCAGCAGTTAGTTGAGACCCCAAATTAGTTCCTAAACAATATACACTGACTGTAGAAAACATTAATGACACCTGCTCTTTCCATGACATAGCTTTCACCCGGTCAGTCTATGATCCCTTATTGATGTCACTTGTTAAATCCACTTCAGTGTAGATGAAGGAGAGGAGACAGGTGAAAGAAGGATTTTTAAGCCTTGAGACAATTGATACATGGATTGTGTGTGTGCCATTCAGAGGGTGAATGGGCAAGACAAAAGGTTTAAGTACCTTTTGAACAAGGTATGGCAGTAGATACCTGGCGCACCGGTTTGAGTGTGTCAAGAACTGCAACGCTGCTGGGTTTTTCACGCTCAAGAGTTTCCTGTGTGTATCATGAATGGTCCACCATCCAAAGGACATCCAGCCAACTTAACACAAGCGTGGGAAGCATTGTAGTCAACATGGTCCAGCATCTCTGTGGAATGCTTTCAACACCTTGTAGTCCATGCCCCGACAAATTGAGGCTGTTCTAAAGGCAAAAGAGGGTAGAACTCCATATTAGGAAGGGGTTCCTAATGTTTTGTACACTCATGCTAATGTTTTGTACACTCATGCTAATGTTCTGTACACTATGCTGTATATGTTTATTTGTTTATGGAAATTGATCTGCGAGCCTACAAAAGGGTTCAAATGCAAAATTTAAATTGTCTATTTCTGCTCTAAACTTTCCCCATAATGATTTAGCTCAAGTTAGCCATTTATATCTAACAGGGGATGAACATTTGTTGTTTTTTGCTATGCAGGGCAGCCAGAATCAGTTCAAAGAGGTGTGGGAGGAAGCAGATGGTCTTGACCCTGAAGATTTTGACACCAAGACCTTTTTCAAGCTGCATGGTAAGTTCTCATCAATAGACATCACAGGTTGGGGCAGGTACATCCATCTCAGAGTTCCTTAACATTCTTGCGTTTGAATTTTCAGATTCCAATGGAGATGGCTTCTTCGATGAGCAGGAATTGGAGGCATTGTTTACCAAGGAGGTAAAGATTTGTCCTCTTTTTGAATGTTTCACTTGCAATGATGATGAAACGTGTGCATGTATAGATAACGGTTCATTCTGTGGGCTCAGCTGGAGAAGATCTATGATCCTACCAATGAAGAGGACGATATGGTGGAGATGGAGGAGGAGCGCCTGCATATGAGAGAGCACGTCATGAGCGAGGTATACTGTTGTCCCGGCCGTGAACCTTGCATACTACACTGCTCAAAAAAACAAAGGGAACACTTAAACAACACAATGTAACTCCAAGTCAATCACACTTCTGTGAAATCAAACTGTCCACTTAGGAAGCAACACTGATTGACAATACATTTCACATGCTGTTGTGCAAATGGAATAGACAACAGGTGGAAATTATAGACAATTAGCAAGACACCACCAAAAAAGGAGTGGTTCTGCAGGTGGTGACCACAGACCACTTCTCAGTTCCTATGCTTCCTGGCTGATGATTTGGTCACTTTTGAATGCTGGCAGTGCTTTCACTCTAGTGGTAGCATGAGACGGAGTCTACAACCCACACACGTGACTCAGGTAGTGCAGCTCATCCAGGATGGCACATCAATGCGAGCTGTGGCAAGAAGGTTTGCTGTGTCTGTCAGCGTAGTGTCCAGAGCATGGAGGCAGGCCAGTACATCAGGAGATGTGGAGGAGGCCGTAGGAGGGCAACAACCCAGCAGCAGGACCACTACCTCCGCCTTTGTGCAAGGAGGAGCACTGCCAGAGCCCTGCAAAATAACCTCCAGCAGGCCACAAATGTGCATGTGTCTGCTCAAATGGTCAGAAACAGACTCCATGAGGGTGGTATGAGGGCCCGACGTCCACAGGTGGGGGTTGTGCTTACAGCCCGGTTTGGCGGTGGGTCAGTCATGGTGTGGGGTGGCATTTCTTTGGGGGGCCGCACAGCCCTCCATGTGCTCGCCAGAGGTAGCCTGACTGCCATTAGGTACCGAGATGAGATCCTCAGACCCCTTGTGAGACCATTATGCTGGTGCGGTTGGCCCTGGGTTCCTCCTAATGCACGACAATGCTAGACCTCATGTGGCTGGAGTGTGTCAGCAGTTCCTGCAAGAGGAAGGCATTGATGCTATGGACTGGCCCGCCCGTTCCCCAGACCTGAATCCAATTGAGCACATCTGGGACATCATGTCTCGCTCCATCCACCAACGCCATGTTGCACCACAGACTGTCCAGGAGTTGGCGGATGCTTTAGTCCAGGTCTGGGAGGAGATCCCTCAGGAGACCATCCGCCACCTCATCAGGAGCATGCCCAGGCATTGTAGGGAGGTCATACAGGCACGTGGAGGCCACACACACTACTGAGCCTCATTTTGACATGTTTTAAGGACATTACATCAAAGTTGGATCAGCCTGTAGTGTGGTTTTCCACTTTTGAGTGTGACTCCAAATCCAGACCTCCATGGGTTGATACATTTGATTTCCATTGATAATTTGTGTGATTTTGTTGTCAGCACATTCGACTATGTAAAGAAAAAAGTATTTAATAAGAATATTTAATTCATTCAGATCTAGGATGTGTTGTTTTAGTGTTCCCTTTATTTTTTGGAGCAATGTCTATTCCCATGGATTGCTAGCACTGAAAGTTAGAGATTGGTTTAGTTGATTTAATGAAATAAATAGTTCACATGGTGACTGATCTCACTGTTTACAGGTGGACACCAACAAAGACCGACTGGTCTTCTTAGAAGAGTTCCTGATTGCTACAAAGAAAAAGGAATTCCTGGAACCAGATGGTTGGGAGGTGTGGTAGCCATATCTATTTAACTGTCATTCATACAGGCCTACTTTTAATATTTCAACATTATAACTCATTATTATGAAATGGCAAGAGTAACAAAAACCACACCATATCTCTAAACACTCCTACATTCAACCACACTGTAATTATGTTGCTTTTCATATCAATAAGGAGAGGTAGAATGAACCTCCTTTTATTAGACCTTAGAGCAGAACCAGGCCTACACAGACGAGGAGATGAGGAAGTTTGAGGAGCACCTGACCCAGCAGGAAGAGGACCTCAACCAAAAAGCATCAGACCTCCAGAAACAGAGGGATGAGTTGGAGAGGCAACAGGAACAGCTCAACTCACAGAAAGTAGAGCTTCAGCAGGTACAGAGTGTGCAGTGGTAGAACAGACACAACCAACAGGTTCTCTGTGACTGTAATGCACTTCTTTTGTGTGGTATTGTTCTTTTTGACATGAGCTGACATGTTTACCTACAACCATTCATCTGCTTATCTCTGTTTGTCTGTGGTGTTTCAGGCAGTAGAACACATGGAACGGTTGAAAACCCAGAAAGTTGAGCCCCCTCCAGAGGTTCATGGTGAGTGATAGTTTACCCCAATTCCATTTTCTCTTTACTGGTGTGTCGTGTATTTTTCAGAATGTAGAGGTGACTATGGAAAATGGATCTTAAGATGAGAACAATTCTATTGGGGAGAAAATAAACAAAATTCTAAAAAGATGTAAAAAATTCACTGTATTCAAAACTACTCCCTTTTTCAGTAGAAGGGAATGCTATCCCAGAGCCACAAGGAGAGTACCATCCTTTGCCCCCTGGGCCACCAAGATATGTCCCATAACCACCCGGGTATGAAGCAAGACAACCACTTCCAGAACCAAATACCCCACAACACCCAGGATTTGTCCCAACCACGACTCCAGGATCTGCCCCCAGGCCATCAGGCAGTGCCATAGGGCCAACATGACTTACCATGTCATGTTGCCATAGGCCCCCATCAGAACCAGCTCACTCAACCCCAGCTGTCAGATGAAACTATAAACACCTCTGGCTCCATGGCCCCCCACCCACAGACCTTTGCACACTGGACTGGAGGTATATAAGTACTGTGGAGGTCCCTCCATATGGCCATGTGTGGCCCGTTATCCTGAAAACCAGCTGGAGAACACAGGAGGCGTTTACAGTATCTCTGCCCACTTGTGGATATCAATTTGAGCCTAGAAATGTTTTATACGTTTGCAGTCAGGGAATTTGTGTTATAGAGTGCATATATGGTATGGATTGGTCATAAGTGATCATTACTTAAAATGCAGAGCTTTGGTGGAATTGTTTTGGTAGTGTCAATGTATTTTGGAACATCATTTTTAATTAGTGCTGTGTGAAATCATGACAATTAAGCCTAATAATTGTCTGGTCACTTCACCTGAATAATGATAATGTTGTGAAATGTATGGATTCCTGAAAAGGTGACATTTCAAAAGGCACTGAAAATGGCATTGGGAGCATTATGAACAGTAAAGACAACGGTCTCATGCAACAGAATAGAATATAAATATACTTTATTTTTTGTATGGGTTCATTACTGTGTATTACTTCATATTCTCAAGTCTGATAACAGCAATGTATGCTAATGTTGGCTATTTTGGGCACTAGTCATGGGAAACCTGAGTGCATTGCAGTCTTATTTTGTGGTACTTATACTATAGCCAGCCCTTTTGGATTACCTTATTGATGTGCAAATGTAAGAGTCAGTTGATGATCTGGTTATTTCTGTAGAGATTATAGGTAACCACGTCTTGTTTTCACATTTGTGTTTGAGTGAGCCTACTGTTCCTAATGACCTGCAAGTGTGTCTTGGCCAAGGCCAGTACATGTATTGATACTGAACAGCCCGTTACCAGGCAATGTCTACCTTTTGTACTCAGCACATCACCCCCAGAGTCTCTTTTAATTGGCCTTTTTGTTTTACTTTCACCAAATTCTGCTGGCTAGGGCAAATGGTCTTATCTTGCACCATAGAGGTGTGCCTAATCTATCTCTGTATAAAAGATTAGTTTAATTTTCAGATGACCAATTGCACAGGAAAACATCTGTAAAGTGATATTCTTTACAGCTAGAGTTCAAGACTCAGAGTGAAACTGACAGAATCCTTACATTCTACAGACCTACAGTGTAGACATCAGTTCCAAAGTATGTTTTTGGACAGAGCCGATATGAAGTGACAAATGCAAATTTACAGAACATAACAGCTACCATCTGGCCAGAGCAAAATGTACACACAGGAAATCTTCATTTTGGGTAAATCAGTCAGACCTATAACCTGCTTAGACTACACACCATTTGTACTGACTTTACTCCCCAACATGCCATAGCAATACAATGTACAGTATAAACAATCTTCACATTGAGACAATGTCCTTGCATGGTATGACTGCAGTCAATATTGTTTGGTCTTTTGTGTCATGCTTCCAAAACCTGTCTCTAGCCCCAGACAGTTTTGTAAATGATTGCCTATCAAGCAAATACCCAAATAAACAGTCCAACAGCAAAGGCACACATGTTCCAGCTTGATCAGTTTAAGGCTATGCAATAGCATGATTGTGAGAAAGCTAAAGATCTGACAGAGCTACGGGTGGTATGTATGGCTTCAGACCCAGGCTTCATATGGAGAGGAACAGTCAGATCAGGGGAAGGATGGTCCAGGAGGGTAGAGGTGATGTGGAAGAGTTGTTGGTATCCAAGACTAATTGGCTTGATGTCCAGACAGTTGGGTCACCATCCCTCGGCTGGGCTTGAACAGTCCCCCCCGGCCTGCAACCGCCAAGCAGACAGAAAATAATCAGTCAGCTGAGGCCAACCTGTCACCCTTATTCTGGGTTAAGTCTGGGCATGGAGTACAAACAAACATCCACATTCTATAAAATTGCTAGTGTGCACCTGCCAGGGAAGGGATCAACTCTAATATGGAGACAAAGTGGACATTGTTACGAGCAAGCTAATACACCCATCACAAAATGTAATCATGTCAATTCAGTTATATACACAGTGGCATTATTCACTGTGACTAAGAGCTTCGGAAGCTTTTATCCAGGTCTACAGAATATGTATTTTGCCAGATGGAACCAAAAGGGGCGGGGTACATCTGTTGCTCTAGGATTTACAAATAACTCCACAGGTTTACTTTGAAACTCAGTGACATTTGTTTCATGAATGTTAATGGCCAACAATACATGTATGCTCCCATGACAAAATACAGAAGGCAGGGCACAGCAAGTGAGGGAGACAGAAGCAGAGAAGGTCTTTCAGCAAAGCATAACCAAAATCCTCCAACCCACTCTTAACACCAAGATGTCAGCAGAGGCAGATAAGGCTGTGGTGGCACCACAGAGCAGCAGGGATCAACGAAAATAAATTAGCAGCAGACAGCAGGTTATACAACACATCTTTATTGAAACAGTCTCCCAAGGAGTAACATCAGCTTACAAAGAGGATGGAAAAAAACAAACATGTAATGCAATGAGAACCAAAAGCACCAGGGAAAAGTGGTTGACAGGGCTGGGCAGTGACAGAAAATATAAAAGATTCTCATGGATTGGACCGACAGTTGCAGGGGTTTTTTGCATTTATTTTGTACAAAAAATAAATTAATGAAATCTTTCAAGTTTACAGGAATATCTATTTGTTGTTTCAAACACAGACTTGCTGATAAATCTAAATGCTGTGGATTTCAGCTTTACATGTGTTAAAACAAAAGTATCTTAGACATACCAAAGCAGGCTTACTCTGATAAATAGGCTTGGAGAAATGAGAAGATAGATGAGAAAAGAAAAAACTTTTTTTTATAAACGTGAGCTGGGGCAAACATTCATAATATCTGAATGTTCAATGTGGCGGAAGTTGACAATCCTTTAAGCGCTTTAGGATCGCATCGCTTGAGCATTACCTCGAGAGCAACCCCGAGGTCCCTGGGCTGCTCCCCGCTTGTAGCCTGGTTGATATCCCTCCTGTAGAAACAACAGGTCATTCAGAAAGACTTATACAGCACCACACAATCCTAATGCAAGGGTCAAGTGTCTTCTAGTCACTAGGACCTAAATGGTTGGCTGTGCCCTTCCTTACCCGTTGGTAGGTGCTGTTGGAGTAGTCCCGGGGTGCAGTGCTGAACTGGGCCTGTTGCCCATAACCATTGTTTGGAGCGTTCGAGAAGGGAGGGCGATAGCCATCATATCCTCCTGAGGAAGACAACCATTTATGCTGTTAACACCATAATAAATCCCTCCTGTATGAAAGTATGTCCCTTACAGTAAATCAGCTTGAGCTCATACCTCTGAAACCGTTAGAGGATCCTCGGTATCCATTGATCATGCCCCGTGGGTTCCTGGGGCCTCCGCGAGACACGGCCCCCCTGCTGTTATAGAAGGACTGGCCTTGCCGCCCAAAGCCTGGCCCCTGCACCTGGTGGCCTGCTGCCGACGACATCACTTGGTCTTGGGTGTGGAAGCCTCCTACAGCTGAGAACATTATATGGGTCATTAACATTTGACCTTTCTGATCATGCCCTTAGACCCAAGGTCTACTGCTCCTGATTCTGCTCGTCTAAATCACATCCTCAACAGACACCCCCAGTCCCTCTCTCACCGGACTGTAGAGTGTCCTGCTGGATGTCAGGCTCCTCCACGGAGTGCTCCGCCTGGCTACTGAAGCCCTGGCCGTAGCCACTGGGGAACTGCTTCAGACCGTCTGCTTCGTTAGTGGGGGGCACAGGGGCATTCAGGTTGAACACCTTAGGGACACAATACAACCAGAGGAAAGCTTTCATTTAGAGATGCCAGATACCCATGCAGGACAACAGCAAAACACCACTAACAGATTGTAGTCTGATTATTGAGCATACCGTACATACTGTTCAAGGTTTGCAAAAATAAAGTTAATCAGCTTAGAGTTGATTATAAAGCTTTATGTAGACATGGGGGCAGACAAGAAGAGCATTCTGTTCTGCTCTGACAGAAAGGGGGGTGGGGAGGGGGGTATGGGGTGAAGCTTAGTTTTGAGAAATGTAGGCCAACACTGGAATTCTACTTATTAATTCAGTTGATGTCCCAATCAGTTTTCTCATTATCCTTGCAAAGTAAATCTGGTATTACTGTTGTGTGACAGTGTGTACTACTTATTTTCTTCCTGTCGTAAGACACATTATGAATGTGTGGTAAGTGATTAGAGTTAAGTGGGTTATATGACGGTTTTGTTCAAGTGAAGCGATGTCAGTTAAGTCCTCCATTAACAAAGCCTACCGCTTGCATGGACTGGAATGGTGCTGCGTTGACATTGATGCCGCCGCTGTGGGGGGTGGAGACGGGCGGGAAGGCAGAGGGCAAGGAGGACAGGGCGGGGGACTGCTCAGACGACAGGGACATCGAGGCCTGGTTTAGGGAGGGGGCGGGGCGTGGTTGGGAGACAGAGACGTCACATACTTCAATGGTTTTCACAGACACTTCAGGACAGGCAGGTAGGATGAGTGTTAACCATCTCTCACACTACCCAATAACAACCAAGCATAGAGAAGCTCCACCACCCAACCACACACACAGCCAGGGGGGTAGAGGAGGGTGGAGCAGAGGGCACCTTGGGGAGGGAGGGTTTACCTGGATGTGGTCGATGCCGTCTGTCTGTGGCCGGGGCTCTGCTGTGTGGGAGGGCTGGTAGAGAGGCGCTGTGGAGGAGTAGGCATCCGGTGTAGGGGAGACCATGAGGACCTGGGGAGGGAAGGGGGAGAATAAGGGAAGGTTCACATAGTACCCTTGCCATTTAAATAAGTCTGCTCCGGTATCGAGTCTTGGGGATCACTCCTATCAGAATTCTGTTCAAGTATCATTATTGCTACTTACTTGTGTAGATTCAGGAACTGAGCTTGGTTGAGCAAGTCTGGATTCTGAATGAACTGTACACAAGATAAATATAACATGGTTTGTTGGTAAAACAGCTAAGAGCAACAACAAAATAAACAGACAAAACTCAAGAGTATATAAGCAGTACCACACTAACTGGACAGTTAATTAGGTACACCACCCCGCTCACGAAAATAAATCGCTCCTACAGACAATGAGTCACATGGCCTGCTATATAAAGCAGGCAGACAAGCATCCAGATACTATTCGATTATCCTTTAGAATGGGAAAAATAAGTGACCTAAGAGACTGAGCATGGCATGATTGTCGATGCCAGGCTCGCCGGATGCAGTATCTCAGAAATGGCTGGCCTCCTGGTCTTTTCATGCACGACGGTGTCTAGGGGTTACCAAGAATGGTGCGACAAACAAAAAACATCCAGTCTGCAGCAGTCCTGTGGGCAAAAACAGCTCATTGATGAGAGGTCAAAGGAGGATGGCAAGAATCGTGCAAGCTAACAGGCGGGCCACAGAGACAAATAACGTTACAGTATAACAGCGGTGTGCAGAACGGCATCTCGGAATGAACTCGGCAGTCCTTGTCACAGATGGGCTAGTGCAGCAGATGACCACTCCTATCAGCTAAAAACAAGAAGCGTGTCCAGTGGGCATGCGATCACCATTAAGGAGTGGAAATACATTGCCTGGTCCGACGAATACTGGTTCTTGTTGCAACATACTAATTGGCATCATCAGGATTTGGCGTACGTAGCATGAGTCCATGGACCCATCCAGCCTGGTGTGGGGACTGTTTTCCTGGCACACGTTAGGTCCCTTGATACCAATGGAGCAACGAACATTTCCTACACCTTGTAGAATCCACTCCCCAAAGAATTCAGGCTGTTCTAGAAAAAAGGGGGGAGCTGATCCAGTACTAGATGGGTGCACCTAATAAACTGTCAGTGAGTGTAGAAGCGAACATGTGAGGATTACAGCCTCAGTGGTGGTGTTGGTCAGAGGAGAGTTAAAACAGAATGTGATATACTAACACTTACCCATCTGCTGCAGGTCCACGCTCTGTGCAGGCTTCATGGGCTGGGCCAACACGATGGCTGGGTCCAGGGCATGGCCATCAAACTCCAACATGGAGTCCTGTGGAAGGAAGCACATGGGTCAGCATGAACAAGAGACCAAACAGGATCCGATAAGGCACCCAGCGCAGGACCATAGGGGGCAGTTGGAAGGACCATCACCTGCATGAAGTTATAGGTCCCCTGCATCTGGGCCATGAGGTCCTGTACGACCTGCTTCCGGACCACGGGGTCAGGCGTGTGGGAGACTGGGTTCACAGTGTGGGGCTCAGGGGTCATCTGGGGAGGAGGCTGGTGCTGGAGGACGTTGACCACCTAAAGACACAGGGACAGATTTAACCTGTTAAGCCTATAGGGGCGCTATTTCATTATTGGATAAAAAAACGTGCCCGTTTTAAGCGCAATATTTTGTCACGAAAAGATGCTCGACTATGCATTGACAGCTTTGGAAAGAACACAGTCTAACGTTTCCAAAACTGCAAAGATATTATCTGTGAGTGCCACAGAACTCATTCTACAGGTGAAACCAAGATGAAACGTCAAACAGGAAATGAGCAGAATCTCTGAAGCTCTGTTTTCAAATGTCTCCTTATATGGCTGTGAATGCAGCAGGAACGACCATGTGCTTTCTGTGGTTTCTTCAAGATGTCTGCAGCATTGTGACGTATTTGTAGGCATATCATTGGAAGATTGGCCATAAGAGACTACATTTTCCAGGGGTCCGCCCAGTGGCCTTTGTCTAAATTAGTGCGTAATCTCCAGTTGCGGTCATTTTGTCCTGGGATTCAGAACGGAACGCACACTTCCACGAAGGATATATCATCGAAGAGATATGTGAAAAACACCTTGAGGATTGGTTCTAAACAACGTTTGCCATGTTTCAGTCGATATTATGGAGTTAATTTGGAAAAAAGTTCGGCGTAATTGATGACTGGATTTACGTTTTTTTTTGGTAGCCAAACGTGACGCGCCAAACGGAGCGATTTCTCCTAAACAAATAATCTTTCAGGAAAAACTGAACATTTGCTATCTAACAGAGTCTCCTCATTGAAAACATCTGAAGTTCTTCAAAGGTAAATTATTTTATTTGAATGCTTTTCTGGTTTTTGTGAAAGTGTTGCCTGCTAAATGCTAACGATAATGCTAACGCTAAATGCTACGCTAGCTAGCTACTGTTACACAAATGATTGTTTTCCTATGGTTGAGAAGCATATTTTGAAAATCTGAGATGACAGTGTTGTTAACAAAAGGCTACGCTTGAGAGGTAGCATATTTATTTCATTTCATTTGCGATTTTCATGAATAGTTAACGTTGCGTAATGGTAATGAGCTTGAGTCTGTATTCACGATCCCGGATCCGGGATGGGTAGATCAGAGGTTAAACCCAGCTGATGACACCATTGAGCCATGGCGTTACTTGTTGAACCCTAAAAGATTCTGTTTGTGACTGTGTGATATGACAAATGATATGAAAGGTGTAGACATGCAGCATACCTGGACCTCTGCTGTCCACTCCTCTACTTGGTCGTTGCCAGTGCTGCTGTATGTGGTTTCTGGAATGAACTGTCTGTTTACAAACTACACAAATAAACATAAGATCACTTAGATTAGATTCCAATAGGTAAGGTAAACCAGAGAATTCCAAACTTTACAGCAGTTAAGAGTCAGGGTAGAGATTGAACTCACCTCTGTGGCTTCTACTTCAATGGCCTCTGTGTATTCTTCAGTAACTGTTCCCTCTGTAAAAGGAATACACTCTGATTAATATCCACTCATCCAGGTCCACACACTCAGACCAATGTTAGACCAATTGTAACATGAGTTCCCCTCAGATGATAATTTCGTCAGCTGCGTGATTAACATCTGTCTTAAAACGTATTAGTAATTGAGAGATACTGCGACAAAAGTCTCCAACCTCGCAATAGGAAACATTCAGCCAAAGCGAAGAAGTTTAGAGCACTGCCTTCGCCCAATCCTGATACATCCAAATAGCCAGCGCCAAAAACCAAAAAAATAAAACTTAACTAATGGTGCTCATTAGTCCTGGCAGATTCTCAGTCTACACAGAGATCCTGGTTACCTGGTGCTGCAGGCTGCTCCCCGCCCCCAGACAACTCATGCGCCACAGACTGCTCCTGCTGCTGCTCCTCCTCCTCCTCCTCCTCTTCCTCCTCCTCCTCCTCTTTTTCACACACTCCGTTCTGATGCGTTTGTGCGCTATCAAAATAGCCACTCAGCAGCACCTTGTCCAGGGTCTCCTTCAGTGCCTTGTCTATAGGAAAGGGGCAGATCATATTCAGAACGCATTAGAAATGAAACGTTTGTGTTGTGCAACAAACTCAGTCAATAGGCCGGTCTATGCTTGGTATAATCATAGCTGTGACCCATTCCACAGCACCATGCCAGGCCTGGCCAAGATCCACAGCTCGAATCACTTTAATAACCTACAAGTATTTATAATCCACAATGCCATATGATCCACCACAAAGTTGTTGCTGGAACATGTGGGGTGGATGCTCAGCATTTGTGGAATGACAGGTGTCCTGTGTCTGGGCTGGCACTACCCCTCAAAGCCCACTGGCCTAACCCCAGTTCACCCCAACCACCCAGAAAAGCACTTCCCCTTATACATGTTCTGCTAACATGGACTGTATGTCCAGCAAGCCATTTGTGCTTCAAGGGGCTGGAAGGGCTTTAGTCATAACACTGCTCCCAGTTGAGCCAGCTCAGAAATGTCCTTCCAAGCTCTTCTTTTCCCCAAAATCTAAAGATAAGCCCCAAGATACTCAGTATACAGATGGGGGTGTGGGTAACTAATTAAACAAGCCAAAGCCTACATGTACAGAGTAAATGCATTGAGAGCTACTTCAGAAGTGTTAGAAACATACATGTGGTTCCTGCCACAGCCTGGTCTCTGCCCTCTAGCAGTTCCCATAGGTGTAGGGAGGCCTCCTCATACTGGTCAGTCAACCTGGAGAACAGGGTAGGACATTTACAACATGCATACAATCATATTACGTCACTCCATCAAAAAAAGAGAAGCAAAAAGGTTTGTACC
Organism: Oncorhynchus mykiss; assembly: GCF_057628025.1. Classification (NCBI taxonomy): domain Eukaryota; kingdom Metazoa; phylum Chordata; class Actinopteri; order Salmoniformes; family Salmonidae; genus Oncorhynchus; species Oncorhynchus mykiss. The sequence goes on along the minus strand of NC_143027.1, from coordinate 72,837,096 downwards.
TGACGTCATGGTCCCGTTCCGGGCCCACGAGCTTGTAGAAACTGTCCAGTGCGGTGAGGTTAGAGTCAGTGAGCAGGGGGGAACCTGCAGCGGGCTGTTTCAGGTCCTGCCTCGTCTGCTCATCCCCCAGTCGGTCAAGCAGGAACTGCAGCTCCAGCACAGCCTTCAGCCGCCTCTGCTCCGTCTCCTCCCGCTGCAGCTGCTCCCTCCGGGCAGACTTCTTCACTGCTTTCTGAATCTGCAAGGAAACGGGGAAGGAGTTGTCACTGCACTATGGCCACAGTGACTGAGAAACAGCACCTAATAAATACAGTGAGTGTGGTCATAGTGACCAGAATGAAACTTTGAGACAGAACTCACCTCCTGCCCCAAAGACAGGAAGCTCTTCTGCAACTCCCTTGCAAAATCCAAGTTGTTGGTCACTTCCTGGAACTTAGTTAAGGCATCCTACAGATGAGACAAGAGAGGGAATGAACATTAAATATGTTTTGTTAGCTGTGTCACAGATCAAAACAACAAACACCACAGTATAAAATCAATGGAAAGCTGAAGAATGAAAGATTATAGTACATATGCAACAGGTTAAACAATCAAGTTCACAATTGAAGTTCCCTGAGATAACATCAACCCAGACCTGTGTCTGGTACATACCAGCTGATCCTGGTTCAACCGTTCTCCTTTATTTTTCTTGGCCTGGTAGTCATCCAGCTTGCCCTATAGAAATATGGCACATTTAATAAGGGTTACGAGACGGTCTGCTGAGATTCTTTCTGCAGAAATATACTATATCTATTAAGTGCTGTGATTCTAACGCCAAATAAAAGTCACAGGTTAATGATTGATTACACCAACTAAATTTGTCTGTAGCTGTAATCTTAGCCTTAATCTTAGTTACCAACTTTGAGACAAAGTCAATGCATGGTCATAAAGCAGACAATTTTCCCAGACAAGAGAGACATCCCGAATTGCTCTTCAGTTGGGTCTCAAGCAACAACTAAGCATGAAACAACCTATTCTTTTTGGGAGGTATCTGAAAGCATGCTTAGATTAAAAAAAAGGAAACATTGTTACCTTTTTCTTTTCCATGTTGCGGACTTTCTTGTCTATCACCTGCAGGACCTGCTTCATGGCCTCAGACTGGGTCCCAGAACCCAACTCTGGGCTGGAGGACTGAACAGCATTGTGGCCAACTGTTGCTGAAGGCATCTGATGAGAAGACAGAAAATTATGTGTAGCAGTCATTATTAGTGAAGGCTACACAACACTGAGGCTGTAATTGAATACAATAAAGATTAAAATATGTTGATTAAAACAGTTTGCCAATGCATGGTGCTGTAAACAACAAAGGCCGGAACAATGACGTTACATTGTTGACCACACAAGTGGTCAGAGACGTTTTATATAAAAACATTTTTTAAATCAACATGGGGTACTACCCATTAATGTTCCTTGGCGAAAAACTAAGACCTATGAATCACTTTGGATAATATGTCGGTTTGCAGGGTGATTTATGTCAACCGCTAACGTTCGCTAACTCAAGACAAGAAACGTTAGTTATAATTCAATAGCTAGTACCTAGCTAACTAACGACGTTAGTATTCCCAGATTTTTTTTGCCATAAGCCAACTAAGAAGCTGAAGCCGGGGAAGGCACAGGAAAAAGTGGATAAATTGCAAGTCCTTTGTGAGCCGAGGGACTGTCAGCCGAGCATTGGCCATTGAACCGCATAAACGTTACCTGCCAAACTAACGTTAGCATAGCTACACTACTCATCTTCCATCAACATCAAATAAACAACTATTCCGACAAAACACTTGATATAGCTACCTACATGTCGTCACAAGTATAACGTGTATGCCATTTGAAAACAGATGGTCATAAATGAGGCTTAAACTTGAATCCCATCCCACAACAACCCACACCCAGCTACAAGGCTAGCTGAGCTACATTTAGCTAGCTAACGTTCGCTAGTTTCATTTTCTCCTCGCATTGTTACCGCGACCGGCGTTAGCTAGCTGGCAACGCGAATCACTTAGATGCGAGATAGAAATCGATAGCTGACTAGCTAATTAGTTAGCTAACGACATTCGAGAAAAAAATATGAACTACATTTATATGAACAACAGCCATCACACTAGTTTGTTGAAATGTACCTTGCTAATGTGGTCACTGAACTTGGATTCCGTTAAATCAATTGGATGACAGGACAATGCTAGATAGAGACGACTTTAGTCAGAGGCTAGCCTAGCTCGCTAACTTAGCTAGCAAAATTATTTCTGAATTTGACGCTGACAACATCCACTTACCTTAAGGCTATCTGTCTTTGTTCGTCGTCTGACGTTGTAGTTTTAGCTCTATATATTTCGTGTAACTTGTATGTTATTTTGTATCGACAATGGTGTTCTGCCTCCACGGCCTCACCGAGAACTATACACTATACTGCTGGCAGGCTACAGATGCTAACGAGACACGAGAACAGGGTCGGGTGGCTTCAAGGCCCCGTTGGTAGTCCTAGAATTGCCTGAGTTCATCTTGGTAGATTGACAGATTTAACTAGAATCAGTCCTCAACAACATTGCCTATTTAATTGCAGACTAATTATTATGGAAGCTGTATGACAGATTTAGGTAAGCATTTTTATGCAAGTCAATTTGTATTGAATCCCAAATGTATTGCAAGCCATTTACTGAATCCCAAATTTATTTAAGCCATTCTTCTCTGCTTTGAAAAGGACAATAGATTATCTTTTGCAGATCTATCGAATGATTACGTCTAAATAATATCACAGTTTCTAAACCCAAAGGCGCAAAACCGCGAGACTCCCGGGAACAGTTGCCAAACAGACCAGGCCAGGATTTGAGAAGTGAAAAAATATTCCTTAGTTAAGTTTCTCGAAATTTAAAGGCACAACCTTGATTCGAGCCAATGTCGTTAGTAGTTGAACTCCAACCCCGTGAAAGTGACAAACTGACACGTTTTCATTTGTGTCAAAAACAACTATATATCGAAGAAGTGCATTTGAGGGCATGTACACGGATGACGTGTTTCTATGCATCAGTTTAGCTAAACAACGTCGCCATGACATCGCCTACTAATGTGATCGGGGATTTCTATTGGAGAAGCAGTGTTAGCCTATCTTCAAACTGTACTGTGTTTGATAATATTGTTCGCTAATAGTCGACAAATGTTTTATTAACAGGTGCCTGATAATCATTAAGTGATCATGTGTAGTAGGCCTAAATCAAATTGTATTTGCCACATGCTCCAAATACAACAGGTAAACTTAACCGTGAAGTGCTTGCTTATGAGTCCTTCCCAATGATGCAGTTAAAAATAACAAAACAAAGAAAAATGGTGACACAAGAGGAATGACTACACAAGAATGGAGCTAGAGTGCATTCGGAAAGTATTCAGAAACGTTGACTTTTTCCACGACAGCCTTATTCTAAAATTTATTCTATTGTTTTCCCCCCTTTCCCTCATCAATACTCGATAATGACAGAGCAAAAACCGTATAAATGCACCTGCACTGTGATAGTCTCAGAGGTCCGTTAAAAGCGCAGAGAGCATCATGAAGAACAAGGAACACACCAGGCAGGTCCGAGATACTGTTGTGAAGAAGTTTAAAGCCGGATTTGGATACAAAAAGATTTCCCAAGCTTTAAACATCCCAAGGAGTACTGTGCAAGCAATAATATTGAAATGGAAGGAGTATCAGACCACTGCAAATCTACCAAGACCTGGCCGTCCCTCTAAACTTTCAGCTCATACAAGGAGAAGACTGATCAGAGATGCAGCCAAGAGGCCCATGATCACTCTGGATGAACTGCAGAGATCTACAGCTGAGGTGGGAGACTCTGTCCATAGGACAACAATCAGTCGTATATTGCATAAATCTGGCCTTTATGGAAGAGTGGCAAGAAGAAAGCCATTTCTTAAAGATATCCATAAAAAGTGTCGTTTAAAGTTTGCCACAAGCCACCTGGGAGACACACCAAACATGTGGAAGAAGGTGCTCTGGTCAGATGAAACCAAAATTGAACTTTTTGGCAACAATGCAAAATGTTATGTTTGGCGTAAAAGCAACACAGCTCATCACCCTGAACACACCATCCCCACTGTCAAACATGGTGGTGGCAGCATCATGGTTTGGGCCTGCTTTTCTTCAGCAGGGACAGGGAAGATGGTTAAAATGGATGGGAAGATTGATGGAGCCAAATACAGGACCATTCTGGAAGAAAACCTGATGTAGTCTGCAAAAGACCTGAGACTGGGACGGAGATTTGTCTTCCAACAAGACAATGATCCAAAACATAAAGCAAAATCTACAATGGAATGGTTCAAAAATAAACATATCCAGGTGTTAGAATGGCCAAGTCAAAGTCCAGACCTGAATCCAATCGAGAATCTGTGGAAAGAACTGAAAACTGCTGTTCACAAATGCTCTCCATCCAACCTCACTGAGCTCAAGCTGTTTTGCAAGGAGGAATGGGAAAAAATTTCAGTCTCTCGATGTGCAAAACTGATAGAGACATACCCCAAGCGACTTACAGCTGTAATCGCAGCAAAAGGTGGCGCTACAAAGTATTAACTTAAGGGGGCTGAATAATTTTGCACGCCCAATTTTTCAGTTTTTGATTTGTTAAAAAAGTTTGAAATATCCAATAAATGTCGTTCCACTTCATGATTGTGTCCCACTTGTTGTTGATTCTTCACAAAAAAATACAGTTTTATATCTTTATGTTTGAAGCCTGAAATGTGGCATAAGGTCGCAAAGTTCAAGGGGGCCGAATACTTTCGCAAGGCACTGTACCTGCTGGAGCGCGTGCTACAGGTGGGTGATGCTATGGTGACCAGCGAGCTGAGATAAGGGGGGACTTTACCTAGCGTGGTCTTGTAGATGACATGGAGCCAGTGGGTTTGGTGACGAGTATGAAGCGAGGGCCAGCCAACGAGAGCGTACAGGTCGCAATGGTGGGTAGTATATGGGGCTTTGGGAACAAAACGGATTGCACTGTGATAGACTGCATCCAATTTGTTGAGTAGGGTATTGGAGGCTATTTTGTAAATGACATCGCCGAAGTCGAGGATTGGTGGTCAGTTTTACAAGGGTGTGTTTGGCAGCATGAGTGAAGGTTGCTTTGTTGCGGAATAGGAAGCCAATTCTAGATTTAACTTTGGATTGGAGATGTTTGATGTGGGTCTGGAAGGAGAGTTTACAGTCTAACCAGACACCTAGGTATTTGTAGTTGTCCACGTATTCTAACTCAGAGCCGTCCAGAGTAGTGCTGTTGGACAGGTGCAGGCAGCGATCGGTTGAAGAGCATGCATTTAGTTTTACTTTTTAAGTTTTACTTTTTACTATTTAAGAGCAATTGGAGGACACGGAAGGAGAGTTGTATGGCATTGAAGCTTGCCTGGAGGGTTGTTAACACAGTGTCCAAAGAAGGGCCAGAAGTATACAGAATATTGGAGGCCACTTTGTTCTTGGGGACCTTCAATGCTGCAGATGGGTTTTGGTGCCCTTCCCAGATCTGAGCCTCCACACAATCCTGTCTCGGAGCTCTACGGACAATTCCTTCAACCTCGTGGCTTGGTTTTTGCTCTGACATGCACTGTCAACTATGGGATCTTAAATAGACAGGGGTGTGCCTTTCCAAATCATGTCCAATCAATTTAAGTTACCTCAGGTGGACTCCAATCAAGTTGGAGAAACATCTCAAGGATGATCAATGGAAACAGGATGCACCTGAGCTCAATTTTGAGTCTCATAGCAAAGGTTCTGAATACTTATGCAAATAAGGTATTTCTGTTTTTATTTTTCTAAACATTTCTAATAACCTGTTTTCGCTTTGTCATTATGGGGTATTGTGTGTAGGGTATTTTGTGTGTATATTGAAAAATGTAATCCATTTTATAATAAGACTAATGCTACAAAATGGTCCACCACCCAAAGGACATCCAGCCAACTTAACACAACTGTGGGAAGCATTGGTGTCAACATGAGCCAGCATCTCTGTGGAATGCTTTCGACACCTTGTAGAGTCCATGCCCCAACAAATTGAGGCTGTTCTGAGAGCAAATAGTCTTGTGGGTGTGCATAGGGTTAGTGCAGAATGTCCGGTTAACTATTAATTAACTATTTAGCAGTCCTTATGGCTTGGAGGTAGAAGCTGTCTTGGAGTCTGTTGATCTGCAAGCCGTTGCTCTGGTCCTGTTTACGGGATGGTAAGCAGAGTGAACAGTCTATTGCTTGGGTGGCTGGAGTCTTTGGCAATTTTTCGGGCCAACTTCTGACACTGCCTGATATAGACGTCCTGGATGGCAGGGAGCTTGGGCCCCAAGGCCATTAGGAAGTTCTCTGCTGTCTGAAAATGATTCCGCATTACTCTTTAAATGTCAAAGGTGGCACAATAGCAGTGCCTGCAGTCAGAAGCAGTGTGATGTTTATGACCAAAGAACTTTCTGGTACAGCATCAATGGTGATACACACTCATGCACCTAATCCACCACACACATACAAATATACAGGCACACAGATGTTCCTAGATACACTCATTCCCATACACACTTCACCCATATGAGAGGTGTCACGTATACACCCTCTCTGGTGTTCGAGTTCGCCATTCTGCTTATTATTACGCACACCTGTCACCATCATTACGCGCACCAGCACCACATCAGACTCATCTGGACTCCATCACCTTCCTGATTACCTTCCCTATACCGGTCACTCACTTTGGTTCTTTCTCTAGGCATTATTTTTTCTGTTCCTGTGTTTAATGTCTGTACGCTACTCTTGTTATGTTCAATTTTGTTTATTTATTAAATACACTCCCTGTACTTATTTCCCGATTCTTAGCGTACACATTACAGAATAACGCTTCACCAAAGGGGAGCATTAGGGAGTGTTTTGTTTTTTTAGGTGATGTCGCGCCGGGTGCCGCTACTGGAGCAACCGCGGATGCCTCAGCTGGCTCGTCGGGTTTACAAGATTCAGTTGGCCCGTCAAGTGTCTGTGGCCGACGCTACCAAGGATGCCTCAGCTAGCTTGTCAGGCTCCCATGCCTCAGCTAGCTCGACAGGCTCCCATGCCTCAGCTAGCTCGACAGGTTCACAAGACTCGGATGGTTTGGCAGGCTCCCATGCCTCAACCGGCTCGACAGATTCCCGCGCCTCAGCAGAAGCAATTGGCCCAGTCCTGGTCCCTGTGACCATCCCTCTAGTCAGCGTCCTGTGGCTGGAGCCGTGCGTCAGGGAGGGGGTACTGTCACGTAAACTCCCTCTCCGGTGGTCGAGGTCACCAGTCTCCTTATTTTTACGCACACCTGTCATCATCGTTACGCTCACCAGCACCTCATCAGACTCACCTGGACTCCATCACCTTCCTGATTACCTTCCCTATCACTCCCATGGGTTCTTTCCCTTGGCGTTATTGTTTCTGCCACCCCAGAAGCCACATCTGCCTACCTCATGGGTCAGCCACACTGTAGCCTACCCTCCGATGGCTGCTCTGCCACCATAGCGATTATGACAGCAGGGTGAGACAATGACGTACTACTGCTCAGGTCAGGAACAGCAGGCAGGCTACTTGGTCATTGAACCCTGGGACCGTGATCTAATTCTAGATTTACCCATTTCAATTAAATTCCATGAGTTTTCCCACTCTGGCTATAAAGACATTGAGGTGATTTACAGTACTGTAAATTGATGGCCCTTGATTTCCAATAAAGAGTAACAAATGCTTAGCCACATTTTCATAGCTCGTTTTGATTTTCTTTGTATGTTATTAAACACTTATTCAACTAGTTTTATATATTTTTCTGATCAAATAATGCAGCCCACATGTTGTTAAACAGCTCTTGATGTGCCTATGCCAGAAATAGTGGGTGGTTTGTGATGACATTCAGTATCTCTCCCTTCAGTCTCTTTCTATCTCCCTCTCTGTATCCTGGATCATGGTTTGATACACAGCAATGCTGCTGAGACGTCTGTCTGTCCAGGTCGGTGTGATACAGCGATCTATGCCTTGGACAACACAAGAACAGTGAGCAATAACATACCCAAATGTAAAATAGTCCTGAAGACACACCGTGCCGCCACACACAAGCAGCTGTTGTCTCTTCCCCATCGTTGGGGTTTGGAACAGCTGTATGTCTCTCCTGTCTTCTGTTAATTTATGTGTTTGTTATTCTTCAATGTAGTCTGGTTTGGCGCAGATCTTCTTACTGTCTAATCTTTAAGATGGATGGCCAGAGATATGAGAGTCTGTGTGAGATCTGCTCCCCTTATTGACCAAAACTCATTATTTATGGATAAAAACTAACTACACCCCTGATATTGAGGGTAAAATGTACTGTAATTTGATTAAGGAGGAGCAGTAAGAGACTGTTAATTTCAAACTGGCATTACTAACACATCTGGGCCCTGAGAGATGCTTGAGAACCTTCCATAAGAGCTGAATTGATGATCTGAATATTGTCCCCTGACAGAAAGCGCTTGCGCAACTGTTGAGCTGTGCTTTGATAGGCTATTTATGGAAGCTGCTGTGGATGGATGTAAAAAAGAGAATACATCTGAAAAGAGAATCGAGTCTGTCTTGTGGTTAAAAAGGCTTTCATGTGGAATTAAGTTGAAGCTCAAATCATTCCCCATTACCTTTCCCCTGCTTGTGCCTGTCATGGGAGCTTCTCCATCTGAGCGCCCTGTGTCACTGACAGCTCCTAAAGAGCCCCGCCCCCATCTGACATCCCCTCCTCAGGCTCCAGTTCTAGTAATCCTTCTCTTTCTCTGAGCCAGTGAGTGAATGATCACAGCTCTCTCTCGCTCTGCCTGTCTCTCTGTCTCTCGCTCTTCTGGAACACTGCTGAGAAAGATAATTGCATCCATGGTTGCTATGTTTTTGGTTTTGCACGTGAGGTCCCTGAAAATGTTTAAGTGTCGTAATTGGGGGAGTTGGAGAAACAGCGCTAACAGACATAAATAAATGGTTAGCGTTTGGCTTGTGAAAGGATCACGACCACATGAGAGGGATGATGTCCTCTTTGTGTGCAAAGAGGGAGGAAAGAAGTGAAAGAAGGAATGAAAATAGAATGAGTACTGAACTGGCTCCATCCACAAAATGAACGGTTCCAGAATTCTGTCCCTTTGCCTAGGTATGAGGATGGCTCTGTATGTGTGCATGCACCAGGAGGGTACATGGCCTGGCATACACATCAGAGAAACTCATGTCTGATTATAAATTGTAGCATACCAAATGGTTACTCAGCATAACGACTGCCTATACAGTGGGGCAAAAAAGTATTTAGTCAGCCATTTAAAAAGATGAGAGAGGCCTGTAATTGTCATCATAGGTATACTTCAACTATGACAAAATGAGCATTTATTTTCTCCAGAAAATCACATTGTAGGATTTTTAATGAATTTATTTGCAAATGATGGTGGAAAATAAGTATTTGGTCACCTACAAACAAGCAAGATTTCTGGCTCTCGCAGACCTGTAACTTCTTCTTTAAGAGGCTCCTCTGTCCTCCACCTGTATTAATGGCACCTGTTTGAACTTGTTATCAGTATAAAAGACACCTGTCCACAACCGCAAACAGTCACACTCCAAACTCCACTATGGCCATGACCAAAGAGCTGTCAAAGGACACCAGAAACTAAATTGTAGACCTGCACCAGGCTGGGAAGACTGAATCTGCAATAGGTAAGCAGCTTGGTTTGAAGAAATCAACTGTGGGAGCAATTATTAGGAAATGGAAGACATACAAGACCACTGATAATCTCCCTCGATCTGGGGCTCCACGCAAGATCTCACCCCGTGTGGTCAAAATGATCACAAGAACGGTGAGCAAAAATCCCAGAAGCACAAGGGGGGATCTAGTGAATGACCTGCAGAGAGCTGGGACCAAAGTAACAAAGCCTACCATCAGTAACACACTACGCCGCCAGGGACTCAAATCCTGCAGTGCCAGACGTGTCCCCCCTGCTTAAGCCAGTACATGTCCAGGCCCGTCTGAAGTTTGCTAGAGAGCATTTGGATGATCCAGAAGAAGATTGGGAGAATGTCATATGGTCAGATGAAACCAAAATATAACTTTTTGGTAAAAACTCAACTCGTCGTGTTTGGAGGACAAAGAATGCTGAGTTGCATCCAAAGAACACCATACCTACTGTGAAGCATGGGGGTGGAAACATCATGCTTTGGGGCGTTTTTTCTGCAAAGGGACCAGGACGACTGATCCGTGTAAAGGAAAGAATGAATGGGGCCATGTATCGTGAGATTTTGAGTGAAAACCTCCTTCCATCAGCAAGGGAATTGAAGATGAAACGTGGCTGGGTCTTTCAGCATGACAATGTTCCCAAACACACTGCCCGGGCAACGAAGTGGCTTCGTAAGAAGCATTTCAAGGTCCTGGAGTGGCCTAGCCAGTCTCCAGATCTCAACCCCATAGAAAATCTTTGGATGGAGTTGAAAGTCCGTGTTGCCCAGCAACAGCCCCAAAACATCACTGCTCTAGAGGAGATCTGCATGTAGGAATGAGCCAAAATACCAGCAACAGTGTGTGAAAACCTTGTGAAGACTTACAGAAAATGTTTGACCTCTGTCATTGCCAACAAAGGGTATATTGTAAGTATTGAGATAAACTTTTGTTATTGACCAAATACTTATTTTCCACCATAATTTGCAAATAAATTCATTAAAAATCCTACAATGTGATTTTCTGGATTTTTTTTCTCATTTTGTCTGTCATAGTTGAAGTGTACCTATGATGAAAATTACAGGCCTCTCTCATCTTTTTAAGTGGGAGAACTTGCACAATTGGTGACTGACTAAATACTTTTTTGCCCCACTGTATAGCCTATCTCTCATAGAGTTTGCTGTCTCCTAAGGGGGCAACACCCACCCAGTCCCTCTGTTGTGAATGGATATGGCCATGAATCCGCAACACAGAACCCCTGTGTTACCCTCCTGTTGAAAGTGCTTGGAGACACCTGTCTTCAGTCAGGCCATTGAACAAGTGCACAGGCCTGACACACGTCTGCCCCAAATAAAACCCTCTGTCGCTGGAGTTCATCGAGTCTCAGATGGAAAGCCACGAGAGACTTCTGTTTTCATCATAGCTTCCAGAGTATAAACAGAATGTAAACCTCTAATAAACGACATGAAGGGCGTCTGGTTCCAATCGCAGGTCTTTCCCGGAGCCTGAGAGGGCTGAGCCTGAGAGAAACTGAACCCTGTTGAGACAGAGGAGCGTTTATTTAAGAGATCATGTCTGTTACATCACTACTCCATCACTATTCAGCAGCCATTCAGGACAGGAGTGGATCACAGAGTCAACGGATGAGCCTCATGGAAAATGAGGTAAAGACGATGAACTAGACCAGTGTGTTTGTCTGAAGTCAGACACAAACTGAACAATTGGAGATTCGCCTGTTGATAGCTCCTATAGACAGAAGATGGCGCTAATATCACAGATTGGGAGGAGAGAAGCGAAACTGCACAGTTTGTGAGAGACACAAGAGGAGGGAAATAGAGGAACCGGTAGGGACAGTAACCGCAAGTGTTACTCGATATTCATGTCCTGATGTATTTGAAACACTATATTGGCAATAATTAATCCTACATCTGACTTATTCCTTTATCTATTATTTTTCTTGCCTTACTTTCTCTCATAGTCCTAGTTGATGAATCAGATGGCCAGAGAAGGGTTGTCTGAAGAGTCAGATTTAGGATGTCTAACACTTTGAATCAATTGGTGAAGGACCTGCGAGTACATGGAGCTTTTCAGGCCTCCAGAACACCAGACATCTCAACAGTGATCCCCAGAGTCTGGCCCTCTCCTGGGCTGCCGGAGACAGGGGAGGTGGGAGTTTATGGATCCCCAGCTCCTCTCTCTGATGTGGGCCGCTGAGTAATGGTCATACATCCTTCAGCGCTCTTCTCCTGCTGCACATTCTGACTGGATTAAATACGTGCAGAGGATTTATAGGCTGAAAAACCACAGGAGCCCCACAAACACTTCAGCCCAACTCCACTCTCAGTGCAGCCTAGACGGGTGCAGGAATTCAACAGCTGCCCCGCCGGTTACTCCTCTCTTCTCCTCTCCCTTTCACAATGTGTCTCTGTGTCTCTCCTCACCTCTCCTTTACTTTCTGCCTTTTCTAGGTTCTCTCCATTATCAGCTCTCCATATTATTTTGTATTTCCTACATCTCGTATGAATCTCTCTGGTTCCACTCATAGTTCTACAGCTGCACCATCGAGAGCATCTTGACTGGCTGCATCACCGGTTGGTATGGCAAATGCACCGCCCTCGACCGCAAAGGGCTACAGAGGGGGGTGCGGACGGTCCAATACATCACTGGGGCTGAGCTCCCTGCCACCCAGGACCTCAATATTAGGCGGTGTCAGAGGATGGCAAGAAAAATTGCATAAGACATCAGCCACCCAAGCCATAGACTGTTCATCTGCTACCATCCTGCAAATGGTACTGAAGCATCGGCTCTCCGACCAACAGGCTCCGAGACAGCTTCTACCCCCAAGTCATAAGACTGCTAAATAGTTATTTAAATGGTTACCCAGACTATCTGCACTAACACCATCTTGCTTGCACTGACTCTATGCATACTCATAAGACTATATATACACTATATACACTACACAAACCCATACACACACACACTGAAACACTTTCTCACTCATCAAATGCTAGCCCTACTCTGTTCTTTAATTTAGTAGTATTATTATCTATCCTGATGCCTGGTACCTTTTACTCTACCTTTATGTACATATCTACCTCAAATATCTCGTACCCCTGCACAGTAATATTGTACTAGTACTCCCTGTATATAGCTTAATTCTTGTGTATTTTATTCCTCTTGGGTTACAATATTTTAAAAAAATCCTTGGTAAGGGCTCGTAAGTACTTTTTTTGCCTTTACCTCCCTTATCTCACCTAATTTTCTCACATTGTATATAGACTTATTTTTCTACTGTATTATTGACTGTATGTTTGTTTTACTCCATGTGTACAGTGCCTTGCGAAAGTATTCGGCCCCCTTGAACTTTGCGACCTTTTGCCACATTTCAGGCTTCAAACATAAAGATATAAAACTGTATTTTTTTGTGAAGAATCAACAACAAGTGGGACACAATCATGAAGTGGAATGACATTTATTGGATATTTCCAACTTTTTTAACAAATCAAAAACTGAAAAATTGGGCGTGCAAAATTATTCAGCCCCTTTACTTTCAGTGCAGCAAACTCTCTCCAGAAGTTCAGTGAGGATCTCTGAATGATCCAATGTTGACCTAAATGACTAATGATGATAAATTCAATCCACCTGTGTGTAATCAAGTCTCCGTATAAATGCACCTGCACTGTGATAGTCTCAGAGGTCCGTTAAAAGCGCAGAGAGCATCATGAAGAACAAGGAACACACCAGGCAGGTCCGAGATACTGTTGTGAAGAAGTTTAAAGCCGGATTTGGATACAAAAAGATTTCCCAAGCTTTAAACATCCCAAGGAACACTGTGCAAGCAATACTATTGAAATGGAAGGAGTATCAGACCACTGCAAATCTACCAAGACCTGGCCGTCCCTCTAAACTTTCAGCTCATACAAGGAGAAGACTGATCAGAGATGCAGCCAAGAGGCCCATGATCACTCTGGATGAACTGCAGAGATCTACAGCTGAGGTGGGAGACTCTGTCCATAGGACAACAATCAGTCGTATATTGCACAAATCTGGCCTTTATGGAAGAGTGGCAAGAAGAAAGCCATTTCTTAAAGATATCCATAAAAAGTGTTGTTTAAAGTTTGCCACAAGCCACCTGGGAGACACACCAAACATGTGGAAGAAGGTGCTCTGGTCAGATGAAACCAAAATTGAACTTTTTGGCAACAATGCAAAACGTTATGTTTGGCGTAAAAGCAACACAGCTGAACACACCATCCCCACTGTCAAACATGGTGGTGGCAGCATCATGGTTTGGGCCTGCTTTTCTTCAGCAGGGACAGGGATGATGGTTAAAATTGATGGGAAGATGGATGGAGCCAAATACAGGACCATTCTGGAAGAAAACCTGATGGAGTCTGCAAAAGACCTGAGACTGGGACGGAGATTTGTCTTCCAACAAGACAATGATCCAAAACATAAAGCAACATCTACAATGGAATGGTTCAAAAATAAACATATCCAGGTGTTAGAATGGCCAAGTCAAAGTCCAGACCTGAATCCAATCGAGAATCTGTGGAAAGAACTGAAAACTGCTGTTCACAAATGCTCTCCATCCAACCTCACTGAGCTCGAGCTGTTTTGCAAGGAGGAATGGGAAAAAAATTCAGTCTCTCGATGTGCAAAACTGATAGAGACATACCCCAAGCGACTTACAGCTGTAATCGCAGCAAAAGGTGGCGCTACAAAGTATTAACTTAAGGGGGCTGAATAATTTTGCACGCCCAATTTTTCAGTTTTTGATTTGTTAAAAAAGTTTGAAATATCCAATAAATGTCGTTCCACTTCATGATTGTGTCCCACTTGTTGTTGATTCTTCACAAAAAAATACAGTTTTATATCTTTATGTTTGAAGCCTGAAATGTGGCAAAAGGTCGCAAAGTTCAAGGGGGCCGAATACTTTCGCAAGGCACTGTAACTCTGTGTTGTTGTATGTGTCGAACTGCTTTGCTTTATCTTGGCCAGGTCGCAATTGTAAATGAGAACTTGTTCTCAACTTGCCTACCTGGTTAAATAAAGGTGAAATAAATAAAGTAAGCATTTCACAGTAAAGTCTACACCTGTTGTATTCACCACATGTGACCAGGTGTGGCAGGGGGGGAAAAGAAAGAGTGTTAGAGAGAGATAAGGAATCGCTAGATTTTAGCTAATTTAAAACACTGTTAAAACCAAGGGACTCCTTATCTCTCTTTCTCTCACGCTCTTGTCCCCCCTCACATCTCTCTTTCTCTCTCTCTCTCTCCCTCTATGCGGAGGTAAAGGCAGGATCTTCAACTCCTCGAGTCGTTTGGGGATGTGTGTACCCCACCAAGAGTCTCCCTTAAATTAGCCAAACTACATTGATAATTCATGGGCCATATGTGCAGCAGAGAGAGATGAAAAACAAAGTCCATGGTTGTATCTACCCATCGTTATCATTATTATACAAGGCCCATTTTATGCACCATCATGCAAATACAGTGAGGTTTTGGTTGGGGGCTGGTTCAGAATTGCTTACAATTCCATGCATTAATCTGTTTTTAGGATCTCAGCTCAATATGATGTATTCCCTAGCTTTAGATTTCAAACCCAAATCAACCATGTTCTGGATTTCAGATGTTACAAGACCAAACCAGCAAAGGCTCTGGTAGTTTGTATGTTTTCAAAGAGGCTATAAGAGTCTCTTATCGTACAGAGTGACCAGCTGAAACCACTGGCCAGTCATAACATGGTGAGTTCATAGGAGTGTGTTTACTACTAACCAGGCAGCAGACTGATGCTCAGTGAGCCTGTTGTCTGTTGTCCCCTGGTCTGTCTGCCACGTGCACCACTCAGGGATGACATGGTGTCCTGCCGGGGGGGGGGGGATAATCCCAGCTGGTAATTACCACAGACATCCATCAGGGTACACATCCATCCATGTGCAGCTTGGGACAGGGGCCTGTGTTCGGCCTCCACACAGACCCTCCCTCTAGCTAACTCTCTCTTTCACTCTCTTTATCTCTGTGTCTCCCCCTCGCCCTGTGTGTCTGTCTTTATGAGGATCCAGGGATGGCTGCCCATATGGAGGAAGCTAGGAGCAGCATTTGGTGCCAAGATTGAAATCAAAAAGATAAATATTCCTTTCCCCAGGAGGGAAGTGAGAGTGGAGGCCTGATCTCCTCCTCTATTGATGGGGGGAATGGGAGGCTGTTGGTTGGGGGGGGGGGTATGTTCACCAGCTGCCTTGTATGAGATATGTCCTATACTCCTTGTAAGCAAGGGGTGTCCCTCTCTCTAGTTTGGGTGTATGTATGCTTCCCATTTGCTTGCAGGATTAGCTGACTTTCTTTCCCCAGCATTGCGGGTCCCTCAGCATCACCCTAAAGGAGACCCCACAGATTGGCCTCACTGACTTCAATAACCTCTGCTGCCACATCTGATTTATTTACCATTTGATAAAAATGTGTTGATATAAGATGTTGAACTTCTATTCACCATGCCTTGTATACTGTAGTTCAACTGCTACTCTTGGGGTAAGGTTGTGAAAGTTGTGAAAATGGGAATGGGAATTACATAATTAGCTTAATGTAATGTCTGATATGAACACAGCACCTAGTGTGCCACCTAAGAGACACTCAGAGAATGCCCTCCCTAAAGTAAAAGAGAGATGGATGACATTGAAGGAAGAGTGTTTCATTATGAGGCACATGGATAACTGAGGTCCTTTCTGATCCACAGCACATGCTCTTTGCGGTTGAAATTAGCACACAGCTTTTCTACATTTTCTTAATGCGAATGCTCTCTGATGCTGAATATCTGAGTTGGTATCCCTAGTTTTTTTATATGTCGTTCACACGAGCACAAATCCTCCTCCAAGTAAAGAACCATATATTCCCCAGACCGCAGGGAGTAGCAAGTTAATTGAGAGAGAAATAAAAAGATAAAAAGAGCTCTGTGAGATGCCCCTCTAATCCTTGCCTCTTCTACTCCGTTATTCCTCAGCAGGCCTCTCCAGGCTGAGTAACTGAGGGGCCTAGTGTACTCTTGACTAGGAGAGAACCATAACTGGTGGGGCCCATATTCTTTCTCTCTCTCTCAGCCGACACAAAGCAGACTCCTCTGCCTGTGAGGCCCAAGCAGGCCCTGCACAGAGATACATTACAACACTTATCAAGAGAGGGAGAGAGAGAGAGAGAGACAGAGAGACAGAGAGAGGAGAGAGATGGTCTGGATTGCTGTAAGCAAAGAAGTTTAGACGACTGTGTAAAATCAGTTAAATCATACCAACAGGAGAAGAATTGCCTAGCTTTGACCCTGGCTTCCTGTTGTAGTGTTGCGTGACTGAGTTTGGCTCCTGAACCCCCAAACCTGGGGCATTATTTATGCTGCTCCAAGGGGTCAATGGTAACCTGCGTTGGTCAGTGAGCTGAGGAATCCACACGCGCCGATCTTATCTGGCAAGGTGAAACCAGAGCAGGCCTGGCGCTGCCATCAAACTGAGCCAGGCCCAGAGGGCATCATGGGAACTACTGGGATGCCTGCCTAGGGACAGGAACCTGACTGAGGTTCACAGTCATGTGACCGGCTCGGAGACTGGCTTTGAAGCTCATCTGTCACTCATCATTAATCCCTCTCCAGGTCCAGTTACACTTCCAGGGGAAAACATTTAATATACTACAACTCATATACCCAAAATAACTACTGAAAATTATACTACATAATAATTTTCTTGTCATATTTTAACATTTGTCTATTAGCTTTTTAAGGATGGAAATGTAAAACATGCACAAAAAACAGGGTTGTATTGTTCCATACACAGAGAAATGTGTTGTTTTACAGGGTCAGCTATCGTGTACAGAGCCCCTGGAGCAAATTAGGCTTAAGTGCCATGCACAAGGGTACATCAACATATTTTGTGTAATGTGTCTATGTATTTTATGTTTTAGGCCATTACCTTATCTCCTATTTTAAACCATCACCATATTTTCTATACTAGAGCACTTCTGGTTCTGGTACTGTGCAGTCACTGTGCATGAAATCCTTCAACACTCTTCATTCCCTGAAGATAGACAAGAGGTGTGTTGCACACTCCCTTGTCTCCTACCATTCCTTTTTTGTGAGATGGCATTCTTTTCAGATGGCCTTTCAAACATGTGTCCCTTGAAGAGATCATACATGACATAAAATGATACTCCTATTACTACTACAAGGCAGAAAATAGGGATCATCAATGATTAAATCTTGCAGGGCAGAAAGTAAATGGGTCCCAATGGGTACTGGATCTTTGGTTCTCTCCTCCTCTCGTCTCCTACGAACTTAGAGGCAGGGTTGGATCTCACACCCTGTGCTGGATCTCAGACTTTCCCCTGGGGGTGATTGACTCCATCCAGAGGTGTGACTGTCTCCTACTAAATCTGAGCTCACCCACTGTGATCCAACTGCACTGCTCTCCCATCTCAGATCCAAGCCTGGACACACATGGAGGGGTCACATAGTAGAATGGGAGTCTGTGACCTGCCACGCTCAATGTTGGACTACACGTTTTGTGTGCTTCGATTTAGGTCTCATTTGAAATCAGCATCAAAGCACTTTGTGATATTTCTGTGTGCTCTGCCAATAAAAACCCCTGGGCCACACAAAGAGGGTCTCAACTAGATCACAACAGGAGGATAGGAGAAAAGACAGTGATGAGTTGACCTGAAATACCTAGCTGTGCATTTCTTTAAAACATTCTGCTCTTGTCATCAAAACTCTCTTGTTTTTTCAATTAAGCAGATGGAATATGTCATGTTTACTTGAAATTCAGATTTTAATCAATTCAGATGGAAATCTAAACCCAAACTTGGAGCCGAAGAGCCTCCGCTTCAGACCGGTGTTTGTATTCTAGCTTTATGGAGGGTTTTAGACTTCCACTGTTACCTCGGGTGAAATCTATCCACTTTAGAAAAACAAAACAAAACTGATCTGCAGATAACAGAAATGGACATTTCATCCAAACGAGTCAAACGAGAAACATGTTTTTGGAGGTATCCTCATTCCTGGTGATGGTATCAGTCCACGAGCTTGTTGAAATCTCTGAAGCAGAGCTCTTCGAGTAGATGGTCAGCTACCTGGATAAATATGCAGCAGATGAAAGTGGACAATTAGTTTTTTAACTAGGTTAAGAGAGCATTAAAATGATCTCTGCCTAAGAAAGGAAGGGGAGGTGAGTAGTAATATTAATGCGATCAAGAACTACTCCTTTCTCCAGGGAAAATCTCAGCATACAGAAGGAAAAAAAGAGGGACTGGGAGAGGATGATTGAAAAAGAGAGCCTACATCACACTGTATCACAGATAAAACACATATGCTCCACATAAATCATAGGGACAGAGGAGGAGGAAGGCTCTGAAAAACACAGTATGACTGAACCTATGGTAATGGAATGGTTATGAGAAACACAGGATATGCAATTACAGATCATAGACAAAATTAGCTATATGACTGCGCCCCAAAAATAATGCGCAGTGCAGAATGCTTTCATGTGCATGAGCAAGCGTGCACAGATTTAGCCCAAACAGTGTGCGAGAGCATTTCTGACTTGCATGCTTATAGCTGAACACACATGCTGATGTCTGGTGTATTTCCCTGAAGAGAAGGGTCTATTGTGATTCCTGTGTGTCCCAGAACTCCCCAGTCCTCTGTGGTGTCTCTCTGCAGTCTAGTTGGACTGGACCAGGGCTCTGTGGTGTCTCTCTGCAGTCTGGTTGGACTGGACCAGTCCTCTGTGGTGTCTCTCTGCAGTCTGGTTGGACTGGACCAGGGCTCTGTGGTGTCTCTCTGCAGTTTAGTTGGACTGGACCAGTCCTCTGTGGTGTCTCTCTGCAGTCTGGTTGGACTGGACCAGTCCTCTGTGGTGTCTCTCTGCAGTCTGGTTGGACTGGACCAGTCCTCTGTGGTGTCTCTCTGCAGTCTGGTTGGACTGGACCAGGGCTCTGGAACCTGTCAGCGTTTCCTCAGAAGGAGACTTCAGGAACAGACAGGCTTCATTTAATTCACTTTGGTTGCTATTCTGAATAACATGAGCCACCCTCTCTCTTTCCTCTTTCTTTAGGGCTGACGTGAGGCGCTGGCTGACCCCATCGGCCCAGCAGGTCTCAGAATGGGCATGGTGATGGGGTTGAAAGGGTGACGTGGTGGGGCTCTGTGGATGATCTGGGGTCAGGGTTTAGATTGAGGCTGAGGAGCTGTTAAGACAAGGTAGGGTTTGACATTACACCATGGGCATGCGTCAGTACCAGGAAGTCTGCGGAGCATTCAGACTCCACATCAGACACACTTCCTGGCAGGCAATGGGCGGGCGGCGTCCAATCCAAGACCCTGAAAGGAGCCTTCAAAACACACTATATGCAGTTGAAAGCTCATTAAGACGCACTGCAGAGATCCACCTACGTGTTTCACACACATCAACAGGCCTCTCTCTCTGTGTGTGTGTGTGTGTGTGTGTGTGTGTATGTGTGTGTGTGTGTGTGTGTGTGTGTGTGTGTGTGCGTGCGTGCATGTGTGTCAGGGAGTGTAAGAGAGTGTGTGCACGTGTATATGCGTGTAAATGTGTGATTGGAGACAGTGTGCAGGCCCTTGTGGTCTGCTGCGTGTGTGTCTGTGTTTGTGTGCAATGCTGTAGTCCAACATCAGAGACCAGATGGTTCATTATGTAGTTATAGTTCAGTTCCAGACCTGGTGGTGGTGGTGTGACTGTGCATTCATTGTGGGAGAACGCCTCACGTCAGGTAAAATAAGAAAACATGGCATATTGTGTACCTCTCAATTGACTTCACCCACAAGGGCCACATCCGCAGCTTTTGAATCCTGTTGGTTTATCTTGCCCAGAAATGCTCAAAAGACCAGTTGACATGTTTTATGCCACAAGACATTGACTGCAGACCACCAGTATGCATTGGTATGTTATGTGATATTATGTGAATCACATCGTTTATTCAGTATCTTGTTTTTCCCTCTAATATAATGTAGTATAACACTGTAATTATCACCTGACCTAAACCATTCAAAACAAAAAATACCAACAGTGGATAGTGTGTCATTGTAACATAAATGACATTTCCCTTTGAGAGCCAAAGACTGAAGAAATGACCAGAGTACTATTACTCCACACAAACTATTACTCCACACAAACTATTACTCCACACAAACTATTACTCCACACAAACTATTACTCCACACAAACTATTACTCTACACAAACTATTACTCCACACAAACTATTACTCCACACAAACTATTACTCCACACAAACTATTACTCCACACAAACTATTACTCCACACAAACTATTACTCCACACAAACTATTACTCCACACAAACTATTACTCCACACAAACTATTACTCCACACAAACTATTACTCCACACAAACTATTACTCCACACAAACTATTACTCTACACAAACTATTACTCCACACAAACAAATGTGTTTTTCAAATATGGTAAAACTGATGGTTATCTGGAAACGGAGCAAATGAGATTTGAGAAAAGACAATTACTGCTCACGTCATCATCTAACCATGACAACACACAGTACCAAACAATAAACAACTGTAACTCTGCCTCCGAACTCTACGGGAGAGAGTTACAACTGTAACTCTGCCTCCGAACTCTACGGGGGAGAGTTACAACTATAACTCTGCCTCCGAACTCTACGGGAGAGTTTTGGACAGTGGATTATTATGACAAAGTTATGATGGCGTGTCCTCTGCAGAGAGTTGCATTACATTTGGTTGTGCTGATTCCAACCACTTACAGTTTACAGAACAGCCGAGGCAGAAAACGTCTTTTGGCACTAAATCCTATACTAAGTCACTATTTCATATTAAATAATCAACATGTCTCTGCTAAAATGTAGACGTATGAATCAGGACGAACCTGTCATCAGAAACAAATTCATATCAATCCCATATCATCTCCTTTTCCCACCAAATCATGGAGCAGCAGGGAGTTCCGAGGGTAGACAGCTGGGGTCCTGACAAGAGGGGGAGAGCAAAGCCTAAACATAGTAACAGGCAGCAGGGTTCTGGCCCTGCAGGCTCTCCAGTTAGTGGAATAAGGCCAGGCCAGGCCAGGCAGGCTCTACCAACCTCCATCAGGGCTTGTTTCTCCCTGACAGTGAAGAGAGGAGACCATGAGCAGCATAAACACTGCACTTCCTCCCTCTCCTGGTTTTCATTCACAGCAGCTTCCTCCCACCCTGTGGGTCTCTCTCTTCAGGGGTCCAGCTAGCCCCACCCCCCACCTCTTCCCCCTTTGAGACATGGCCAGAGTGTTCCACTCAGTCTTGAAGCTCCCACATTGCCTTTCGGCTTGGCAAGTGGGCCTGGCGTTTAGTCCAATCAGGGTTGACCCCACTGACCCCCTACCACCAGAGAGGGGGTTAGGGTCCAACAGAAACTAAGCTCTGTTTACAAGAGCAGGCTGGATATCCACCTAGCTGAGCTGATCTCTAAGTTAAAATATGGAGTGGCACTCCGTTTGAAGATGCAAATACTGCTGTTCACTTAGGAATGTCTTAGGATTCACTTTGTGTGTGACGTATGATCAGTATATTTTCTTGTCAATTTGTTTTGAATCAATTGCAATGCCCTCGTCATATTTTTGACATACCATCGGCACAGTCAGAGTAGTTCAGGACAGGCACATGACAAAGTAATTACCATGACCTTCAATGCAATCAAGAGCTCGGCGTCCTCCAGCAGTTGTCCTCTGCTCTCTCTGTCTGTGTGCCATACAACCATCTTAAGCATGTGTGTTTACTGCTTGTTCTACAAAGCAAACAAAGACAAGAAGAGCCTCAGCAGTGATTAGAGAAATCAAACAAATCCTCACCAGGACGTGACCTCATGGGCCTCCAGGCCGGATCAGGTTCTTTGGAAAGGGTGAGTCAGTGAGGGTTGGGGGTGGGGGTTAAGGGAGGGTGCTCCGGGACCAGAGGTGTGAACTCATAGCCAACGGTGCGCCCTGTCTCGATTCGGTTTACCATATCCGTCATGGGAACATCGCCTCTATTTTCTTTTCATTACAGGACCAATCCCTCTGCAATCCTTCCAAACAACAGTGGAATAACAGCTTATTTGCTCTGTGTGGCCTAGGAGGAGGGTGGAGTGATTGTAGTCTGCACTGAGGTCCATCGAAGACTCTTTGTTGTTGAGCTCGGCTCTCTGCATAGGTGGAAACAATCTTTCCTCTCAGTGTAAACTTAATCAGTGGGGAATTGGTGAACTACTACAAGATTACATTTTTCCCACGATAATAACCTGGCCTCCTCACTCAAGCTGGTCCACTGTCTTACTAACTCTGCTATCTGATGCTGTTTGGAAGTAGAATGTTGATGATTGACACAACTAGGACATACAGTATGTTTTTTGAAAAGGGGTAAAATGTGATTAATATCTGACAGAATTACCACAGAGGAAATCCAGACTGGGGCACATTGAAGGATGCTGGCAGGGGACATTTGATTTGTACCTTTGTTGTATAGCATAATGCAAAACCAAAATATGTTACTCTTTTCATTTGTGCTCTGCTTCAAAAAAACCTTGACAACAAAGAAGAACACCCAATTAAGGATGATTTAAAAAAAAAAATCTCCCCAGTTCAAAAACATGAGCAGATGTTGCAGTGTCTGGGACGATCTGTCTGGGCAGGTGAGGGATGTGGAATGGCAAGGCCTGGCACGCCCACGTTGTCCTCAGAACAGTCTTTGCCTAATTGGCCTTTCCACACGCAGCCTGCTTTAGATCAGGGCTGACACTGCTGCGTGCAGCGGGAGTCCAGGACAACCAGCTCTACATACATGTACAACAATCCAAGATCTGTTTAGTGTTTCCCTGAGGACTGGTTTATGATGCGTTTAACTGAACAGACAGGCTTGGCTCTGAGACCTGGCATCATGGGCAGTGGGCACGGGTCTATTGAAAGAAGATGATGACAGACAGCAGAGATACAGCAACAGCAGTGAGGGAGGGAGTTAAGGCTAGCTGGGTTACCCTCAAGGCGAGGATCTGCTCTATTATCAACAGGTATATCAAAGATCGACGTTCCGTATGCACCTGTGCTGCACCAAACCTTCCTTTCTGCCTCCATTCCACATACCAAGGATTTTTCTCTCTGTCACTGTGTTAAAACACAAGAGAATCCAATCTGCATAAAGAAAAACAAGAACAATGTCCATGTTTGTGATTTGTCAGTTTCATTCATACCATTCACATCAATCCTCAGAAATAGATGTTATCAGGTTAACCAAGACACAACCGGGAAGTCAGTCTTAGTCAATGGGATTAGTTTTCTTTTTAGTAAAAGCTACAAGATTCTCAGCAGCCAGGGGTGCTGAAGACAGAGATTCCTGTCATGATGTGTGAATGAGATGGAAATGAAGATGAACCTCTAATTTAAAAAATCATGTTAACACCAAAGAGGAGCTGGAGAATATCTTAGTTTGAAAGATAAATCCTTCACTTATTTTCTGAGGGAATCAAAGGGATAATTTGACCATTATGGTGACAGTTGAAGTCTGTGCATGACCGTACTATCCAGCTATTCCAACATAATCTTTTGAAATAGACAGACACCCTGTGTACCCCTTTCTCTGGCTTAGCTTTTAATGTAACTGCGATCAACCACAACAAGATTTTTGAGGTCCGGTGTTCATCCCTCCAAAATCCTGCTGAACGTGAGTAGTTTTGGAATTCTGGAGTGCCATGCCAACCGTGAAGCCTCCCTGCCTCTCGCCGGCACTCCATGGAGGGCAATTTTCCTCTGGCTGAGCTTACCAAAGCTGCCTCACCTGGAACCAATCTGTAATACAATCGAAGGGTCCTGACTTGAAAGCCCAGTCCTTCCCTTTGATAGTCTTCTCCTGGTAGCCTGCGTGGCGCTGGAAACAGTCCCTTTGTAATCTTCAGATACAAAAGAGACCGAGGGATGGAGACAAGTATTCACCCATCAAAGTGAATTATGCAAATAACCCAGAAACAAAGCTCAGATATTTTTCATGAGAGGGAAAGAGGAAATTGGGCTGGACACAATGTTCCCTAACATCAATTGTGTTTTTTGTTACTTTACCACACACTGTAACCTACAGTAACATCATGGTATGTTGTAGATGTAGTAGTGACGCAGCACTGAGTTCTCAGGCTCGCAGGTGTCAGGTGAGCAGCATCCTCTGAACATCCACCCAGCTTACAATTATAGGGAGAGAGAACATTATTTTGTGTTCTGAAAACATGGCAACCATGTTCTGTGAATATTTGGCTCAACTTTGATGGAAAATTCTCCAAACCCTCAGAAAACTGGACATTGGAATATTCTTGCAATGTTCTGATGAAACTTGTCTACAACACTGAATATTGAATATTCTGAAAACATGGTAACCACGTTCTGAGTAAGTTCTGTTTGATATTAAGGGAGTGTTCTTGAAACAGTCCTTGCACATCACTGGAACGTTCTCATGAAAACGTTAGGTAATGACCTAATGACACTCTTAAGGGAACGTTCTCTAAAGTTGTGAGAGTGTTTGTTGTTAGCTGGGCAGACATCTCCTACCTAAACCATGACTGGGCCTTATTCAACAAATGACCTTCCTTCCCCAGTAGCTCAGCAATTTACCCCTACAGAGCTCTGAGGACTTCCATGATAGGCGAGGCTAGCAATTAAACTTTAATAGCTGTCCGTTGAGGGGTCCAGAGGGGCCTACTCCTGAGTCAACATGCCAGACCCCATTTCCTCTTCTTCACATCTTCCTCTGCAAGCAATCTCTCCCTTCTATGTGTGCTGTAGGCCTCACCAAAGCCGTGCAGCTAGTGCTGTAGGGAGCATAACAGAGAGGAGGGAGAATCCCTGATTCTAAGTAGCCTGGGAAATATTTTTAAGGAATGCAAAAGAGAGGTAGACATTAAAACATGTAATTTCGGGGAATGATAATTAGATCCACTTTAAGAATAATTTATATAACTTTAATATTGGTGTCCATATGCTGTAGCATGGAGAAAACTACAAAAAGTTGTAACCACTGTAAAGAAAAACGGTCCTAAATGAACCTCTGAACCTCCCAAGTGGGCTAGCGGTCTAAGGCACTGTATCTCAGCCTCACTGCGGTCTCTGGTTCAAATCCAGGCTGCATCACATCTGGCCGTGATTGGGAGTCACATAGGGCGGCGCACAATTGGCCCAGTGTCGTCCGGGTTTGGCCGTCATTGTAAATAAGAATTTGTTCTTAACTGACTTGCCTAGTTAAATAAAAAATATATACAGTATGTCCTCAGATGAATGTCTTTTACTAACGAGTGGCCAATTTAATGGCTGGTTGTATAAAGGTGCTAAAAATGGGATAAAGGGCCTGTTCTGCCATGTCATGTAGGAATTCTCTTCACCAGACATTCTGGGGGGGATGTAGAAATAGTTATTTTGGAGCTGAGGCTCTTGAAAAAAAGGTTACTTGCCCCTGCATGTGATTTTAATTGAGTGATTATTTGTAATTGAATCAGCAGCAGAAGGGCATGGATGTAAGGCATCAAATGAAAAGGCCGACTGCTCAGTGGCCTCTTTGTATCCCGACCCGGCCGCAGTCCTTACCTTTGATAGTCCCCTCAGTCACAAGTCCTGATCGGCACGTGGCCAGCAGCCCTTCTAGACCGGGGTACTGCCAGCCCTCGCACCACACACCCCCTGTCCAATCGTCTAATCAACTTAGCCCCTCTCTTGCTTTCATTTTTAGGATTCTCCTCTCACATGTCTAACGTTTTCACATTTTGGTGTGTTTCCATAATCATATTTCATACCCCAGAGGCCCTGAGAGGAATTCCGGACCAATATTAGATTATATTAACTTCCCTCCAAACGTTTATCTTCATCCAAACTTGTCGGTTTAGTAATTCACATTGAATTGTGTGTAAAGTTGAACCTTTTGGGCTGATATCTCACTAATCAGATATGTGCTTTATGGTCTAACACCCAAGAGTATTGGGACTGATGACTGTCCACATTGTAAACCATAGCAAACAGTAGCAAATCTACCAAATAAACGTGCACCATTTTCAAGGCAACAGTAGTCGATGGACCAGGACTACAACATGGCTGCCGTGCTCTCATTACGAGAGGCCGTGCCATAACAAGCCTGGTGTTAGACTTTGCCAACATCATACAATATCCAGAGAAAGGTCCTCTATAATGGCCATCATTATAGGAATATAATTGCTGTGTTATGCTCTAGTATGCTGCAAGCCACTATATTAGGAAATCATTAAATCTTATGGAAAAAACATGTGTTTCTAAATAACCATAGCTCATTAGCTATGAACAAAGACTGTGAGTGGAGCACAGCAAAGCTTGTCCTGGGGAGTTTGCTATTTCTGATTGGTTGTTAAGTTTTATTTCAAATCACTGCTACTGATTCCCCATGCGGGCAGCGGGCAGGACGTATTGTACTGCTTTATTATTACAGCCGCAGCAGCTGGCACCAAGGTGGAAGGAACCCAGAACTCAGCCTTGGATACCACATGCTGGCGCTACTTATTACCCCTTTCACTACCTATTGTCAAGGTACACCACCTGAAACCTACTGTACCGCTGGATAGACATTCTGATGACTGACTGGTTTATCGCTTGACGCACCTGAACAGCTAGCTACTGCTGAATCACACTCTCAACATTTGAGTTGGCCCTCGAGACACTAAAGTGTACATATACAGCCATACTAAATCAATACTTATTATCACGGCTTCTCATAAAACAAATCATAAAGATATCTGTTAACACTTCCGTTTAAGGGGTCCTTGTTACAGTGTAATTACACTGTAACATGTATTGTAGTTAATGGTAACAACTCACATTTACAGTGTAATAACAACCTGCAACTGGTAGCAATTGCGGTCTGTAATTACAGCATGGTAACAACAAATGATTGTTACCATGCTTGTTACAAATGTGCAGATTTCCACTAAATTCACCAACTTCTTCTCAGTTGCATCCGATTCATTAACAACTGTGACAAAGGTTGGGAACCCTTGTGGATTGTGGCCTATACTCATTAGGATCTAATTACTTACCCATGCACTGTTCAAAATATACTGAACAAAAATATAAACACAACATGTAAAGTGTTAGTCCTATGTTTCATGAGCTGAAATAAAAGATCTCAGAAATGTTCCATACACACAAAAGCTAATTTCTCTGAAATGTTGTGCATACATTTGTTTAAATCCCTGTTAGTGATCATTTATCCTTTTGCCAAGATAATCCATCCACCTGACAGGTGTGGTAAATCAAGAAGCTGATTAAACAGCATGATTATTACACAGGTGCACCTTGTGCTGGGGGACAATAAAAAGCAACTGTAAAATGTGCAGTTTTGTCACACAACACAATGCCACAGATGTCTCAAGTTTTGAGGGAATGTGCAATTGGCATGCTGATTGCAGGAATGTCCACCAGAGCTATTGCCAGATACTTTTATGTTAATTTCTCTACCATTGTCATTTTAGAGAATTTGGAAGTACATCCTCTCCACCCTCACAACCGCAGACCGTGTGTAACCACGCCAGCCCAGGACCTCTACATCTGGCTTCTTCACCTGCAGGATCATCTGAGACCAGCCACCCACCCGGACAGCTGATGAAACTGTGGGTTTGCACAACCAAATAATTTCTGCACAAACTGTCAGAAACCATTTCAGGGAAGCTCATCTATGTGCTCGATGTCCTCACCAGGGTCTTGACCTGACTTCAGTTAGGCGTCGTAACCAAATTCAGTGGGCAAATGCTCACCTTCGCTGGAGAAGAATCCTGGATGAATCCCGGTTTCAAATGTACCGGGCAGATGGCAGACAGCGAACAGAGTGCTCTATGGTGGCAGTGGGGTTATGGTATGGGCAGGCATAAGCTACGGACAACGAACACCATTGCATTTTATCAAAGGCAATTTGAATGCACAAAGATACCGTGATGAGATCCTGAGGCCCGTTGTCGTGCCATTCATCCTCTGCCTTCCCCTCATGTTTCAGCACGAAAAAGCACAGCCCCATGTTGCAAGGACCTGATCACAATTCCTGGAAGCTGAAAATGTCTCAGTTCTTCCATGGCCTGCATACTCAGTAGACATGTCACCCATTGAGCATGTTTGGGATGCTCTGGTTCAACTTGTACGACAGCATATTCCAGTACCCACCAATATCCAGTAAAAGAGGAGTGGGACAACATTCCACAGGCCACAATCAACAGCCTGATCAACTCTATGCGAAGGAGATGTGTCGCGCTGCATGAGGTAAATGGTGGTCGCACCAGATACTGACTGGTTTTCTGATCGACACCTCTACCTTTTTTTAAAGGTATCTGTGACCAACAGATGCATATCTGTATTCCCAGTCATGTGAAATCCACAGATTAGGACCTAATTCATTTCTTTCAATTGACTGATTTCTTTATATGAACTGTAACTCAGTAAAGTCTTTGAAATTGTTGCATGTTGCTTTTATATTTTTGTTCAGTGTATATCTCCAGTCAATGTTGTTGCTAGCACTTACCCCCAAAATAATGCATACCACATAGACTAAATTGGTTGAGCTTACGAAAACAGTGTCATCCCAGATGAGGAATAAGACACAATTTCAAAGCCTAAGTACAATGTAATTACTAGTTGTCCCACATGATTTAGCTAGTTAAAATTAAGTGTATCTTGAGGGGTACTTACTTTTAATTATACTGTACCTACAAAGTGCATTGCCCATTCTGACAATCTTATCATCAGCTTCTGATAGTGCCATCCAAATGAAAAATAAACACACTAGTGTGTCAAGGAGTACATGTAGTATCTGCATAAGTACAATGTAATTACTAGGTGTTACACAGGATATAGGTATTCCTATATAATTACTTTGGCCTGCTACTCATTACCAAGTGAAAATATCTACAAACAATAGATTAACTTCTACTTTAGTCAACTTTATTGTCACATGTAAAAATAACTTGCATTTCTTACAAAATAATTAGAATTGTTATTGTTAGATTAATAATTTCACTCATTAGATTAAACAAGACATAACATAAAAATAACTGTTATAGTTGTGACTCAAATCTGTAGTCTATAGAGGGGTGAGTAGCCTAGATAGGTCATTTAGAAAAATAAAATGGTATTTTTCTCCCCTTTTTAACATTACAAGTAGCAATCTGTCTCTGTCTTCATCTATTTGTTTATTGTAAGCATTTTCCCATCCTGAGACCTTTCCCATCCTGAGACCTTTCCCATCCTGAGACCTTTCCCATCCTGAGACCTTTCCCATCCTGAGACCTTTCCCATCCAGAGACCTTTCCCATCCTGAGACCTTTCCCATCCTGAGACCTTTCCCATCCTGAGACCTTTCCCATCCAGAGACCTTTCCCATCCTGAGACCTTTCCCATCCAGAGACCTTTCCCATCCTGAGACCTTTCCCATCCAGAGACCTTTCCCATCCAGAGACCATTCCCATCCTGAGCCCTTTCCCATCCAGAGACCTTTCCCATCCTGAGACCTTTCCCATCCAGAGACCTTTCCCATCCAGAGACCATTCCCATCCTGAGCCCTTTCCCATCCAGAGACCTTTCCCATCCAGAGACCTTTCCCATCCAGAGACCTTTCCCATCCAGAGACCTTTCCCTTCCTGAGACCTTTCCCATCCTGAGACCTTTCCCATCCTGAGACCTTTCCCATCCTGAGACCTTTCCCATCCTGAGACCATTCCCATCCTGAGACCATTCCCATCCTGAGACCATTCCCATCCTGAGACATTTCCCATCCTGAGACATTTCCCATCCTGAGACCTTTCCCATCCTGAGACCTTTCCCATCCTGAGACCCAGTCTGAGACCTTTCCCATCCTGAGACCCAGTCTGAGACCTTTCCCATCCTGAGACCTTTCCCATCCTGAGACATTTCCCATCCTGAGACCTTTCCCATCCTGAGACCATTCCCATCCTGAGACCCATCCTGAGACCTTTCCCACCCAGTCTGAGACCTTGTGGAAATATGTGGTCGAGAAGAAGAATGTATGACAATTTAGCATTAGACACTACGTTAGTCTATACTAGTTATTATCATCATGCTTTCTATAGTTTAGTCTAGGCCTACCTAGCTGTAAAAGTGCATGCTAATGCCAAATATGTTTATATTACGAACTAAATTGGCATCTTTTCGTTAGGGAATGCCTACTCTGGGAGGTGTGCGTGGGCAATAACTAAATTTGTCCTTGTACTCCTTCTAAACAAAACTTCTTTTTTTTTTACTTTGGCAAAGGGTAAAGTCTACAAAACTAAGTCCACTGAGTCTGTTTGTAACATGTTCTAGTTTTGGGAACGGAAAACTGTACTGACATCAAATGTTTAATTGATGAGAAAATCAGCATTGTCACATGTGTATTGTCATAAATTGGGAACACATTATGCCTTAACAGTGAAACCCTTGCAAGATTACATGATGAATAAGAGTTTGTCTTATGACCATTTAAGTGCATTTATAAAGCATTATTCAACCAAGCTTACAATTTGGCAAGCAGAAATGACTATTTCACAATATTTACCACAACTGTTTGTTGTCTAAAATATTTATATTGGTGCTTAAAACAATCGAACCATTGTCAAATACAACATTAAATTACTAAACATTTTAATATATATTTTTACGTGAACCGTTAGTGAACCCATTTTTGCCATTGCACTTATAAGCTTCCATTAATTTGAAATGAAAACTTGACCTGGGGCTGGATATCAGACTCCAGAGCTCTTTATTGCAGAGTTGTGTCACTGAGGTGATCGGTTCTAAGTTGGCTAACACATATAATGTGGTTTGTGCAGGCTGAAAATGGTGTGTTAGGATGCTATTGGCAGTGATGTAAACTAAAGTACCTGTACTAAAGATGCACTCCAGGATCTTAAGCACAATATATTCATAACAAATAGTACAAATTGGATTCCTAACATATCATATACTGTAAATTGCACATCAAAAAAATCTATGTTTTTTTTGCAGGACGTAACATATCATACAAAATGGATGATGTAGGACACAATTTTATGGCGTAGTACACAAAAAATGGGGACCACTTTTGGCTCTCTTTCAAAACTACTGGCTAAAATTATACAAAAGTTTGAGTGTGCATCTTCAAGTAAAACCATTTTAATGTACTGTATCTGTACTTTACTATTTATATTTTTGACAATTTTTACTTTAACTCCACTACAGTTCTAAAGAAAATCATGTACTTTTTACTCCATACATTTCCCTGATACCCAAAAGTACTCATTATATTTTGAATGCTTAGCAAGACAGGAAAATTATCCCAATTCACACACTTATGAAGTGAACCCCCCTGGTCGGCCCTACTGCCTCTGATCTGGCAGACTCACTAAACACAAATGCTTTGTTTTTAAATTATGTCTGAGTTTAGGAGTGTGCCCCTGCTATTCATAAATGTTAAAAAAACAAGAAAATTGTGCTGTCTGGTTTGGTTAATATAAGGAATCTGAAATTATTTACTGGGTGACTTTCACTTTTTATTCAAGTATCTTTACTTTTGGGCCTCCCGGGTGGCGCAGTGGTTAAGGCAGTATTGGTTGCAGCGCCAGCTGTGCCATCAGAGTCCCTGGGCTCGCGCCCAGGCTCTGTCGTAACCGGCCGCGACCGGGAGGTCCGTGGGGCGACGCACAATTGGCCTAGCGTCGTCTGGGTTAGGGAGGGATTGGTCGGTAGGGATCTCCTTGTCTCATCGCGCACCAGCGACTCCTGTGGCGGGCCGGGCTCAGTGCGCGCTAACCAAGGTTGCCAGGTGCACGGTGTTTCCTCCGACACATTGGTGCGGCTGGCTTCTGGGTTGGATGCGCGCTGTGTTAAGAAGCAGTGCGGCTTGGTTGGGTTGTGTATCGGAGGACGCATGACATTCAACCTTCCTCTCTCCCGAGCCCGTACGGGAGTTGTAGCAATGAGACAAGATAGTAGCTACTACAACAATTGGATACCACAAAATTGGGGAGAAAAAGGGGTTAAAATAAAATAAAAAATAAAAAATGAAAAGTATCTTTACTTTTATGCAAGTAATACAATTTGGTCATTTTTCCACCACTGGCTATTGGTACACTATAATTACAAGTAAGTACCCCTCAAAAAACACAGGATTTGGCTAGTTAAAATGAATTGTAACACCTAGTAATTACCTTGTACTTATGCAGATATTACATGTACTCTGGTTTACTAGTGTATTTATTCTCCCATTTGATGGCCAGGTTGTCAGAATGGGTGATGTACTGTAATGTACTGTATAAGTTGGTGAACTTAGTGGAAACCTGCCCATTTGTAACAAGCATGGTAACAAGCATTCATTGTTATACTTCTGTAATTACAGACCACAATTACTACCAGGTACATCTTGTTATTACATTGTAACTATGAGTTATCACAGTTAACTACAATACTTGTTACATATGACTACACTGTAACAAGGAAACCTTAAAAGGAAATGTTACCAGATATCCTGTAATATCATAAATTCAAGTGAATTGGGTTTGTATATTCACAGAGTAGAGATGGGAAGACTCACCCATATGGACATAACGTTGTCACATGTGATGTTTGCCTCGTTTCCCAACCATGCCATCCCCTGCTGGGCTGTAGCTGTGGAATGAGGCTCTGCCTCCTTGGGCCTCTGTCTGTGGCCTCCATTGTTGCTAGCTGAGCTATAGCTGGCCTCAGGCACAGCTAGCAGACCACTAAACTCAGCTTCCTCTCCCCTCCAGGCTCGGCCTTCCGCTCCGTCCACTTCCTTTCACTCAGCGGATGTCATAATAAACTAAGACAAATTGATTATTCTTGCCTTTATTTGTAGCATGGCTCTATGCTAATCAAATTAATTGGTTTACATTGTTCTTGTGCAGTTTAGTCATGTTGGTTGTATTTTAGAGTTCAGAGGAGAGGATGAGGGGAGAGACCATAAGGGTCAGAGGTTAGCCAAGTCTGTTCAGATTCACTTGAGATTGGGAGTTTTATTGTAGGATGTGGTGCTTGTCTGAAACCCCTCTGGAACCATTCCATTTATTTTAGTACCATTGTATTATGTTAGGGGATTTCCACCAAATCTGGAAGAGGACAAATCTAGTTTCAGTGTTGTATGGTCCTTAAGAACTATAACACTGCTGTTTGCAGGCTCTCTTGTAATGTCCAGCCAGACTGAGGAATAGAGAGAGAATACTGACTTTGGATCCTGTGTCTGTGCATTGGGAGACAGGATGAGGGACTCAGGGCTCTGGTCCATACCACGAAGATCAGCATGACCCATGTGACCCAAGTGTCAGTAAACAGCACACACAGCTTTGACTGAAATCATTTGGACCTTCCAAACAGGACTTTGTTGCCAACCTGGCTGACCCCCACAACCTGCATATCTAAGGTTTGGACCACATGGGCTACACTTTAAACTTCTACACCTCTACAATTACAGTGCAAATGTGCCCTTTATGCACTAAGTACTCACTAATAATACTGCTTACGTGTGCCCTATCAGTGACATCCCAAGTCAGGTCTTCTCCAGATGAGAGGGGTCAAACTGATAGCTGACCCAAGTGTGTCACAGAGAAAACCATTCAACCTGTCAGGCCGTAACCTGCCAAGCCTTAACCTTCCTCAATGTAATCAGTGACTACATACCAAGGCACTCACATTCACAAGGAAGATCTTTGTGCGTCCTTATGTTAGATAATGTGATCAAACATTATTAGTAAATTTCATAAAAAATCATGGCAGTTAGATTGCTCATTCGCCCAGCCTGTGACACAAGCGCACACACTCACATATACAAAATAAGATCAGATTACTATTGTTGAAGTTAAATTGCATTTACATTGAATTGGGTAGTGGACCATTGAAGCAAGCAGTGAAATAAATGTTTGGACGTATGTATGGGTTTATGAAGGGAGAGATGGAGAAGACACCAAGCCCCCTCACTTCTTGTGTTCCTCAATTCCCCAACCCTGGGAATGCATGAACTGTGAATAAAGGACATCTTCATACATGCAAGTGTCCTCACAAATTAAATGAAGAACATGACTCTGATTAGGGGGCTGTTTGAAAGGGCTCCTTTCTAGTCTCTGTCAGGACATTCCTAGGTATTAGGCCGATGAGTGGCCCTCTCTGTTTCCTCCTCATGGTGACCTCTGCTCAAGCAGTTATTTTTTCGCAATACCTGACAGCTCTGTTGGGCAGAGAGGATGCCAGCTGCTCCGGCTCCACAACACAACACGCCACCCAGGCCTGTTAGCAGATAAACCAATACTGCCTTAGAGAGGCTGCAACTCAAACATGTCTGATCCAACATTGTACTTAGACCAACAAATATTTTTGGCATTTCCTGTTCATCAAACTGCATCAGACTTCTTTGTCTTTATCTTATCACTGTAGTAATGACGTAGTAATGCCCTCAAATTCAGTGTCACAGAGAGATAATCAACTAATTGGAGAAGCAAATGTGAAGAGATTATTTTAATGCTTGTGGGAAATCCTTGTTTCTATGAAAGATCAGGAAAATCATAGTTTAAACTACAAATGTGCCTTACTGAGGCAGAGATTGTTAGTGTGGCATTCTTAGGGCAGCCATCTCCTCTGTTGAGCCTAATAAGATCTGACAGTGTTCTGACAGCCAAAGGACCACAGACTGTAACTACTTTGGAAGATGGGCTACCGGCCTTCAAAGTTAGAGATGGACTTTCTACCCACAAACCTCCTGTCCCACTGTCTGCCTCTCCTGAGCTTTGTGAACACAGTGCAATATCACCCCTTAGCCCTCTAAGAAATACCTGTGAATGCAGTGGCAATGTCTATATGTGTCTATGGATTTCTTCCATCAACGGAGACTTGAATGGCTGTCACGTTCGTCATATGAATGAGACCAAGGTGCAGCATGGTATGCGTACATTCTTCTTTATTATAAGAATGAACACAACAAACGAACAAAATAACAAAACGAACCGTGAGGCTAATATGAGTAGTGCAGACAGGCAACTAAACATAGAACAAGAACCCACAAACACAAAAGGGAAAATGGCTACCTCGATATGATCCCCAATCAGAGACAACAATGAACAGCTGCCTCTGATTGGGAACCATATCAGGCCACCATAGATCTACAAATACCTAGACCTACTAAACCCCTAGACATGCAAAAACCCTAGACAATACAAAACTAGCATACCCACCCTCGTCACACCCTGACCTAACCAAAATATAAAGAAAACAGAGATATTAAAGGTCAGAGCGTGACAATGGCCTTTGGCTACAGTCCAGCCAGCCATCAAAATGTACATCATAGTGGGGTTTCACTGAGAAAACACAAACACTTCATTAAGAAGTGAATGATATCTATGAAATATGCATATTTTTGTGTTGCAGACAGACGCTGCCTTGACTGCAGTTTGTCTCTGTGCCACTTTCACTGAGTGTGCTCTGTCGATGGAAGACAGTCTCAGATAAATTGATTCTTGATTTCTCTACTGCCTGTCCACTGAAATTAAGCACTCTGTACATTCATGCAGTTTTACTGTAAAGTATGTGATGTGGTGTCATGCTTGTTAAACCCAAGTAAGCAGTGGTGCTCTGTATTGTAGAAAAAAGCTCCTGTCTAGGTCAGAATCCCCATCTCAAACCCTTTGATAAACAGTGAACCCCCTCTGTGGCATCACACAAGAGTGTTTTATGTGGAAACCTATGTAAAATGAGATCGCCATAGAGAGTCTTTACAGCTGCTTCTCTTTTTCCAAATAAATGATAGAGTTCTTCTGCTCGTGGTCATTATCCAATATGGAAATGACTAACACAACCAGGACAACCTAAGCGGCACACAATGTATCACCATAGAAATAGGACATGGATGATTTTCCTGAAGAATATCAAATCCATATTGACAATGAGACTGAGTTAATACACTGACAAATAGAGAATACAAATATTGGAGGCATATTTTCTTCCATTTCACAGTATTTTTCAAGTAGATGTGTTTTTCATTTGGCTCATGGCTTCATATAATTGTGTCCCCTCTTTGTAAGGCTGTTTTACCACAACATGGAAACCAGCAGTACACATCTTCCCTCCACTTGACTAAAGCCCTGATAACATGAAACACAGTCACAGTTGTGTTCAGATGAAATAAGCATCGGTGGAAGGATGACACTGGGTTCCCATGGCTGGGGAAAACACTGCAAACATTTAGCAGATATTCTACCATAAGCATTCTCATCTTCTCTTTATAGACTGTAAGTCAATCTGTATACAGTAAGTCTACAGTGGGTATCCAAGCCGGGACAGAGATGGACCTCAAGCTTACATTCTACAAAGATGGATTTCTCTCTCCAGATTTGACAAATTAAAGACAGACTTTTAATTTGTGATGTTTTTCCTCTGTGACTGTACAGTCTACAACACAGGGTTATTATATAACATGTGATTGCTCTCTGTGTTGCCATTAACCGTGAGAGAGGCCTTATTACACAGAACACGAGAGCGAGACACTTTAAAGGGGTAATTCAAACATCTGACGGAAATCACAGACACTTCACACACATGACACCTTTTATGAGATAAATAACACACTATTACTTTCCACTGAAACAAAATATTTATGCAAAGTACAAGATATACAGTATTTTACAAGGGTTGTTTTGGGAGCTTGTGAGGACTCTGAATTCTTCCTTTTACATGTTGTGCAAAGTACTACGTTAAGTTTTGTAGGCTGCATAGTCATAGAGGTACTCCACACATTTCATGATATTGAGAGTGAATAAGGACCTCCTAACTGCTGAGGGCATCAGTAAATCCATATGTCAGTATGGCTCTGTGTCCCATAGCACTGAGAGCTTTTGTCTGCAGTATATGCTGGAAGGCCTGTGTTGACCTGTGTCTGACCAGCCAGCCTCTTCCTGCTCCATCCTCTTTAAGAACATATTTAATTGAATTACAATGGCGTGCCTGGAGGGGGCATGGGAGGGGATGGAGGGGCAGGGGTGACACTGACCTCTGTCCAATCATGATATTTCCACTTGATTTGGAGGTGGTAGTTATAGGAAGGAAAAGGTAGTCTGGAGACTGGACTATGTGCCAGCCTAGAGGCAGGTGGCTGACCTGGAGCTCTGAGATCCGCTCGAAAGCTTGGGAAGGAGGGAAGGAATCTGTGTGTGTGTGTGGTGTGAATGTGTGTACACTGAGTGTGCGAGCAAATGCGTGTGACAATGAGTGTACAGGCTTGAGAGAGTATGAGTGAATAGTGTAAAACATAATAGAGAGTTCCTATCTCAGCCTTGGACACTGTCTGTCAGCTGTTGAGTGATAGGCTTAACGTCTGTAGCTAGGTTTCCATCCAATTGGGGACAGATTTTCATGTGAATTTTCTAAAATCTGCATAAAAACAATATGCACATTTTCCCACCAGAGATGTGTTTCACTCAAATTGACTTGTTGCGGATAAAAGGCTGTGTGTGTTGACATGTACCAAATAAAGAATACAAGTTAAATGGGTTTCTATCACATTTTCAACTTTACTGATGATTTTGTCACAAAACATGTTGTGTTATATAGCTCGTCGATACAGTGCGTGTAGGCTACGTATATGATGTGTCACGCCTTGCTCCCGCTCCCCCTCTCTGGCGCTCGAGGGGCCAGGCTGCCCGTCATTACGCACACCTGTCACCATCATTACGCGCATCAGTGCTTCATTGGACTCACCTGGACTCCATCACTTTATTGATTGCCTCCTCTTTATCTGTCTATTCCTTAGCTTGATCCCTGTGTTCACATTGTTGTCGTTAAGTTTCCCTTGTCCAGACGCTGTCCATGTTTTGTTTCATGTCTGTTGTTTATTAAACATTCACTCCCTGTACTTGCTTCTCGTCTCCCAGCGTCTGTCCCCACATGATGAAATTATTATGGACAAAATAGCGAGATAATTTTTATTTGTCAAACGGCAGCCAAGCATCAATCATCATGTAACCAGAATAAGACCCTCAATATTTATTGGAAATACCATGCACTTTCACCACCCTGTGAAGTTCATCATCATTTATTTCATCTGTAGCCTAATAAACTGCATGCTTTCCCAAGTCGTAGTGGGGGGACCACACAACATAAACGTTCCAAATGACACCAAGTTTCCACCACCATTTCTTGCATAATACATTTTACAGACACAAAAAGATCTCATTGTTTAGCATATTTCCTTTGGTTGTCATTTGGAATGTTTACCAACAGATTTGCTGTTTCCATCAGGCCTGTCGTGACATTTTATATCTGACATATATGTACTTTACTCACCTAGAAATGTTGGATGGAAACCTGGTTTGTGT
Organism: Oncorhynchus mykiss; assembly: GCF_057628025.1. Taxonomy (NCBI): domain Eukaryota; kingdom Metazoa; phylum Chordata; class Actinopteri; order Salmoniformes; family Salmonidae; genus Oncorhynchus; species Oncorhynchus mykiss. The sequence goes on along the minus strand of NC_143027.1, from coordinate 72,798,009 downwards.
AGCAATGTGTTTAACCTCTCCCCTTCCTTGTACAAAACGAGGGCCAGCAGGATTGGCAATGTATTAGTTACATGGAACACACTCTCGGCACAGACGTGATCCAAGCACACTATTTGCTGTTGACAAGTCCACTGCATACCCTTCACTGATAATTATAGCTCTATTTAAGACAAACGCCTGTCCTGTCTGGGGAACACTCAGCACTACATGAATATAGTTTATCTACTCTAGCTAACACACATAAGCCTCATAGTAATCAGACACTATGAAATGAGACAGAGACGGTTGATTTGGGAGGTTGAGAGCAGGCTACAGATCTACATGAAGCTGGCTTTTGGCAATTCTTCACCACACTTGGATCAGGCATTTACCCTGTCATTCAGTAGAGATATCCATTGCACATTGGCTCAGAATTAATTTAAACCTCAGACAAAACTCTAAAGGGTAAATAACTGAGAACAAATCTAGAGACCAGAAATACTGATGAATGAAGAAGAGAGAATGTGGTCCACTTCCTGACACATGTGCACATGGCCAGCATCCCTGCCCTCTGACCTCTGTGTGATTGTCCCAGGAGCCCCTGCGGCCCTCTTCTCTGGAGTCCTGGGGATTGCCAGTGGCTGAGGCCAGGGGTCAAAGCGATGACAGCGAGCACCTTGCTGTGAGAGTCCTGCCCGTCCCGCAAACCAAACAAAGGAGGGTTAGGGTCCGGACCCTCCCCACCCCCTGTCCAGCTCCATCCAGGCCTGGCAGATAAAACGCCCAGGACCCAGCCTCCTCTTATGAAAACATTGGCAGGGTCGCAGGATGACCTGGAAGATCACACACCACTTTCATCCCAGAGACTTCTGACCAGGGAATGTGGCTTCACCCTGGTGAAGGGAGAGTCTATTCTGTTTTCCTACGCTGGACTCCCATTTGAGGCCCATTTCACCACCAACACTTTGCTGCCTCAGACACGTACTGAGTCAATGTCTGCCTGTATTCAAGCTATATGCAATATACAGTTTTTAGAAAAATAATGATATGGGAACTGCAATGGATTTCACAATACAATATGTTGTCATACCAGAACTCCCGTAAAAAAATGAGATTAATTCTCAGAGGGTTTTATCCTCCAAACATTTCTAAATAAAGGAAGATAAAATATGCCTTTTGTTACGGCCTTGGGAGACAAATAAAAAAGCTGTGCAGCATGGAGTGTGAGATGAGTACTGAGCCAAATCTATAACTCTGAACTTCATACCGATGTTCTACCCTAACTTTCACAGTTCAATCCATAAGGGAAACATTGAGACCGAACGCTTCTCACAAAACCCCAAATGCTATAGAAGACTATTCGTGCTGGAGCCAGGGAGTGTGGGGGCGAGACCTCTGTCCTCACACCCTGATCGTCTACCCATAATTCAGAGCAAAGAGAAGTACAGAGACAAAGACAGACAGGGCCGACGTACACGTACACATGTGCACTGTCTCTCATGCACACATTCATGCAGAATGAGTCTTACTCTCCCATGAACAATGACTAAAACATGATTCACAGTAAACATTCATGTAGCTTTGTTTAGGACAGAAGAAATGGCTATAATTATATAGTCTGGTGAGTTGTGTATCTCTAAGATCCAGACAAACAGGTGTATCAGTCTCCAGGAGATCTGAACCTCCACATGCCTCAGTGTCTGACGCTTCAAATGAATCTCTAATAGTCATGGTGTGACTGAAAACAGCAGATAGGTGACAAAGACGACTATGGTATTACTATCACAGATGTGGAGTCAGGTACATTAAAACCTGCAGGATACCTGGGAGATGACCATAGCAGAAGAACTGCCCAGTCCAGCAGATACACAGCTTGACCAGCTCTGTCTGGCTAGAAATAGTGCTGTCAGGTAACTGATTTGTACCTAATTTTCCTTACAAGTGCTTCCATATGGTAGTCATATGCAGTAGAGGGGGAGAGGAAGAGAAAGACAACTCTCCTCTATTCTCCCGCTCCATCCTTCACTCCTCCTCACGTGCTCCTACACACTGTGACTGACGGTAAGAGAAAACACAACCTGAGAGCAGTAAAGTTCAGCTTCTGCAGCCTGTTGTCATACACACTCACAAACACACAAACACACACACACACACACACACACACACACACACACACACACACACACACACACACACACACACACACACACACACACACACACTGTGACTGACTGTAAGAGAAAACACAACTTGAGAGCAGTAAAGTTCAGCTTCTGCAGCCTGTTGTCATACACACTCACAAACACACAAACACACACACACACACACACACACACACACACCCTTTTATGATACAAAGGGACACACACACACACACACACACACACCCTTTTATGATCCAAAGGGACACACACACAAAATTCAATAAAAATAGTTTTGATTGGGCTATAAAACTGCTAAATTTCTTTCTTGCTATGATTTTTTTTCAATGTAAAACGCAAAATAAACATGAAGAGCATTAGATGGGCTAGCTTTCAACAAAAATACAAATAATGATGCATCATTTTTTACACGTGCACAAGTACAGTGAAATGCCTTTCTTGCTAGCTCTAAACCCAACAATGCAGTAATCAGTGTAATACTCCAAATGACAAGGTAGAATAAAAATACACCAGAAATAAAAATAAGAAATAAGAAGAACACAAGAAAGTAAGAAGCTATATACCGGGTCAGTTCCAATACCGTATTTACAATGTGCAGAGATACTACAGTGATGGAGATGTATAGGGGTAACGTGACAAGGCATCAGGATATTATAAACAGAGTAGCAGCAGCGTAAATGTAAATGTACTCCTGTTTAAGTCATATTCACCTGATTTCCCAGGTAATTTTAACAAACTTACGTTCAATTTAGTATTCTGCATTTGTTTTCATACCTTTAGGTAGGAATTGGGTTGATCTTTTCCAACAAGATTGTAAACAATTTAAGGAATCAGAGGGTTGTGATCCTCTTTATCAAAACATTGCTGTAATGTCACTTAAGACGTTTAAGTGGACCTAACTAGACCTGCTGAATTGATACACATCACTAATAACACAATAACGCTCATGGGAGTCCAATGTGCAAAGATGAACTAATCCACAACATTAGCATAATCATGTATCCATGCAATTTCAATGATTTAATTAATGTAGATATATTGTTTGGTGTGGATAGTGTTGAGCTTAACAAGCATCCGGTAGCAGTTTCCATATATAATTGATTTTCATTTAGGCTGCGATACTGAAACAGTGGTAATAAGAGCAGGGTTAGTGAAGGGACAGAGGTAGCTTGGTTTGGAGACAACAGTGCTGAAGATATCCATATCAAGGTGGGAGGGCTCAAAGAGCCATGTGTACTATTTTCAAATTGAAGGCATTTGGGGTCCCATTAGATGTCCTTGGAAGTGAATAGCAGCTTCAGAAAATTCAGAGCAGTGCTTCTCTGTTTTTTTGGCAAGCACTGTCCTCCCAATGCCCTACAGTGTTTATAACAGTCCTTCCCAGAATGCACTAGGACTGGCTCTCTGTGACTTAAATAGAAGGTTTGGACAAGACTGAACAGCCATATAATAGTACTCTATACAGCTATAATGTTGTGTTTATGATGTGCTTATAGATAGATGTGTGTGCTTGATGATTATAGTAAACAGGTCATGCAAATCGTTACCAAACTTTTAAACAATGGTAACACATAGTAAAGCAATGTAGCGATGCCAAAAACAGGACATAACAATTCACCATCTGGCTTTTTACACGGGAGAAGAGAAACAAATTGCTGGAAATTTGAGTAATTTATTCAGAATACATTGATGCCTGCAACCTATTTGCACAACATTATCAGTAAGATGTGGTTGTTGTTTGTTACGATGACTGTGAGGTGTTGATAAGGTATTCACTGCTTGGTTCTCTCTCATTCTCTAAGGAGAGGTTCACACCAGTGGAGGCTGTTGAGTGGAGGACGGCTCATAATAATGGCTGGAAAGGAGTCAATGGGTTGGTATCAAACGTGGTTTCCATGTGGTTGATACCATTCAATTGACCCCATTCCAGCCATTACTATGAGCCGTCCTCCCCACAACAGCCTCCACTGGTTCACATGTTATCCACATCAATTCAAAAATACCTTCTCACTTTGTGTGCTGTTCCCCATGCATCATTCCCGTTTGAGGTGTGAAACAACAAACACTACAGTATCAGTATGCAACTTTGGCAACTGCAGTTTCATGCTTCCAGAGGTTTTATGTTCATCTACCATTATCATATGAAGAGCCCTATCTGAATACTTGCGGCTGTAGACTGTAAAGCACCCTAAGGATCTCCCTAACAGCCTCCTGGCCCATACAACCAGAATGGCTGCATTTGAGAACTAAAGTATAGGTAGGGACAAATACCACACGTACGAGGCTGCCAAGCATGTGAGGCATTAGTTGTTTACATACCAGTGGGTGACTGTTAAATACTCTGAGTATGACTCATGGCAGTCGATATTCTATCTCCCCACATTCCACATGATTCCTGTGTCACTTATTCACATGCAAGATCTGAGGACAGTAGGCTGCATTAAGGTGAGGGACGTATCCTCTGTGGGCCTGTGTGTGTTCAAACACAATGACACAGTATGGCTAGAGGGAGCCAAATCCATCCTCTTGAGGTTTATCCTATACATGTGCACTATCCAGGTCATGGACAAGTGGACCACTCTGATATTGACTGCTGAGCATCTGGGCCCGGCTGGACCGATAATACCTCACAGCAGGCAGTGTTATCTGGGCCTCTGTCAGGGCCGTGGAGGATGGAGGGGCTTTAATGTGCCGCACGCACAGTGCTCCCCTCCTTCGCTCCTCTTCTCTGTGCAGCGCATGCCGGGTGTGCTCTGAATTTGATGAAGTGGGATAATTCAACCAACTGATCATATCACTCAAGGAGGAATCCCAAGATCAAGACCAGACTGCCAAGCCAGTCACATATGGGATGCATTTTTGCAAATCCTAATAAACTTTCATCTGCAGATTGGGGGGGCTGTGGGCATCAGCTCCAGGCCCCCTACAAGTTCTGCAGGAGCAGATCCTAATGTAAGGAGGTGTCTGATAGGGGCTGGGTGGAAAATGAAAATCTGGGACTGAGCTAGAGTGAAACCCAAACTATACGAGCAGAAAATTCACATCCCCACTCTGACTGTGCCCCCTCTTCTAAATAAGATTTCATTTCAGAGAGTGAAAATTATTTCATAAACAATACCACATTTAGTATAATCAACATTTTACATAATATTCAGTCGTTTTCACATTATTGTTCTTAATTTCTAGTAGTTGTAGTATGCATATTGTACAGTCTTCTGACAAGATGAACAGTGATGCTTATGGACGAGTGTTGCTACACAGGAACGTTACCTGTTCCACCTTGTACCCCTAGTGTTAGAGTAACAGGACCAGATGTGTGGCGCTGCGGTGCCCCATCAGGGGAAGACCAGCAGATGTTCCACTGATGCTGCTGATCAGTATGTTACAGAGGAACATACTCTGTTCTACACTGCACTAGAATGGTTAAACCCAGCCATGGCCAAGGAGCAGAGACCAGAGAAAGAGGGCACTGATGATTTTTCTGTCTCCCTCCTTGGTCCTGTTTATTAAATTAAAGATCAGTACAACCGCTGGCCCTTTCCCCCTTCTTCTCTGTTTAATATGATCAGAGAATCTGCTGATGCAGTCTGCCCCTCCACTCATGTGAAACCAATTTCAGCAGCACATAAAAATCTGGTGCTCTGCTCCAAATAGGCACGGTGAGGGCTCATCCTCACCCAGAAGAAACTCACATATCCGGGGTTGTCTGTCTGAATACACAGGGGTAGGGACAGATCAGAGCTATAGGCCCATCACCCCACACAGGGACAGGGGAAGGGGTAATGGAGTTGAGCAGACCTGGATGAGCATCGCGGGTGGGAATGGGTTTCGATTTTAAACTCCACCCGCCTATCTTCAGAAAAACCATGACTGACGACACCACACAACATGCAGGATGGAATAAACAAGCGTCGGTGAATACTGTGGGTCATGCGTCATCCAATCAGCACCACAGGATGACTATGGTGGGGTACACCATATGGTTACTATGGTGAAGGGAAGACCCCCCCACTACGCCTCACAAACACACTGTATCTATGATTCAAAACACTAGTCACACGCAGAGCAGTCTGTTGAATACACACCGTCTCACTCTCACCACACAAGCACACACACACACACACACACACACGCACACACACACACATATATATATATATATATATATATATACACACACACACACACACACACACACACACACACACACACACACACACACACACACACACACACACACACACACAAAATCGCAACAGCTGAGGAACATTTCTATTGTAGGTTAGTAATTCCAAAATCCCCATTGGAATCAATAGATTTAACAGTTCACCAAGAACACAGAACACAAACGACATGAATGATGAAGAGATTTTCAAATGTCCAGGTTGAAACGACACACACACTAAACGGTCATGTGAGTGACATGAGAGTAACCTCCTACACTGTCAGATAGAACACTGTGTGTGTATGTACGCATCTAGGTATACAGACCAAAATCAACTCCCTGGTACACTGTGATTCTTTCATCTGGGCAATGTAATGAATGTCAAATGTGTTCAGGAGTAATTACTTGTGTTCACTTCCTGCCTGGGCAGGGCTGTTTTCACCTCTGCAGAGCACGGGCCAGTCTAGATACCTGTGATGCAAAAACAGTGGACTAGATAGAGGAAGCAGAGCAGAGTGGAGCCTCAACCCAAAACAGACCCTCTGGAGGGAGATTGTGTTCATCAAACACTGCTGAGCTGTGTCCTCCTCACTTTGGCTTCAGCAAGCCCAAATGGAACTATCTGGAACATACAGTGCAGTCCCACATTAGAGAGAGGAGGGGTGTGGTAGTCATGTTATATGCTGCTCAAATAGACTGCTTTGGAACAGTTATTTCATGTTAAATTAAATAAGATCTGCGTACGATCCACTCCTCTTCCTGTTCCTCTGTCCACTTTACATCCGCTAGCATCACTGAACAATGCTGTCAATTATTAGCATCTCTCCACGCTGTATTAACAGCCATCAAAGGCCTCCACCACCAGCCTAGCCAAGGGCTACAGTCAACATGGCTGACACAGTCAACATGGCTAACACAGTCAACATGGCTAACACGGTCAACATGGCTGTAGAGTCAACATGGCTGACACAGTCAACATGGCTAACACAGTCAACATGGCTGACACAGTCAACATGGCTAACACAGTCAACATGGCTGACACAGTCAACATGGCTGACACAGTCAACATGGCTAACACAGTCAACATGGCTGACACAGTCAACATGGATGACACAGTCAACATGGCTGACACAGTCAACATGGCTAACACAGTCAACATGGCTGACACAGTCAACATGGCTAACACAGTCAACATGGCTAACACGGTCAACATGGCTAACACGGTCAACATGTCTGTACAGTCAACATGGCTGACACAGTCAACATGGCTGACACAGTCAACATGGCTAACACAGTCAACATGGCTGACACAGTCACTGCACTAAGGATGTAGCCCGCATGGTGTCTCCTCCATATCCTTGTGTTGTCTTTTAACTTCCACATTCACTACTAATTGACTCTTCCCGTGACTGGAATGAAGCGTTTGAATAGAGGAAAACACAATGGGTGCATGTCAAGGTCATTGATTATGACAACTGTTACTCCCCCCTTGTGTCATGAGGACAATGTGTTGGGCTATTACACTGGGCTGACTTCCTTCCAGATCAGTCACAAACTATAATTTAGATGGCTGCGAATACTATAGAATCAGACTTTCTAATACATAAGCTGTTAAGACATTGTACCATCAGACTGCGATATTGCAAGATATTTGCAGAGTTGAACTGTGGGGGGGTTGAGGGCGGTTGTCATCTCCCTCCCATCTTCTAAAATCCAATATTATGAATCACATGCAGCCCCTTTACTAAAACAGATTTTTTTCTCATCTTTTTTTCATATCTCATTCGCCATATTTTCATAAAGTGTACCTCATTAAAATGGATGAATTCCCCCCTGTTCCATTATAGTGGGAATCTTATGTCTTTCAAAATCAAATCAAATCAATTTTATTTATATAGCCCTTCTTACATCAGCTGATCTTGCGTGCAAGGGTGCACTGCCCATCGACGAAATAAGGGGTTCACGTTTGAATAAATCAGCAAATGTGTCAACATTTACACCATGCAGACAGTTTATTTCATACTTTTACCCTTCTACTGAATGTCAGGGAATGAATCGTTGTTGGTTAAGGGAACATACTTTTACCCTTCTACTGAATGTCAGGGAATGAATCGTTGTTGGTTAAGGGAACATACTTTTACCATTATACTGAATGTCAGGGACTGAATCGTTGTTGGTTATTAAGGGAACATACTTTGACAGAAAGGGCAAATGACTTTGATCACATACAAAATAAACAACAAAACGTGATATAAAAACCTCTGCATTTGATTACATAATTTTCAGACAAAATACTTATACGATACTAGCATTTGAACTACTCCCTAGAGAACAGTGAATATAGATAATGTCAGGCATCCTCAAACATTGAAATAATTCAAACTGACAAACAAGTGTAAAAATGATTATGATCAATGGTCTCTCTGCTTCTCTTCCATGAATAAAGACATTGACATTGACATTAATGCTGTGTAGTCCAACGCTTTATGATGATAATAATACTCTTACCCCCTAATAATAAACCCCCTGACTATTAGAAGCAGAATAGTGGTTATTGTGACACATATTTCAATGATGGAGACCTGCGTTTGTAATTGCAAGAGCAGCAAAATAAATCCGACAAAGGATGTTGTAATGAATCAGCAGAATAGAATCCATATAGCGGCACTTTCCCATCAAACTGAAGTCTTGCTAACTGAAATATACTGACAGGCTCTGCATTACTCCCGACACGTTATGATGGCTTACAACTGTTTCCTCAGCATGAGATATATTATATTACAACTAAAAACACGTATCATCCATTACTTGCAATTATGACAAAAATGTTAAAATATACATAATGACACTTTCAATAATGCAATAATTACAGTGTTTGAGGTTTTAAGTGCACTACAGCGAGCATATTCAAAGGTGTAATAACTTGTTTCTACATGACTTTGGGCTAATGTTACGCCTTATAAAAACAGCACTTAAACATTTGTGATTAAAAGCATTAACATTCTCCTATTATACAAAACAAGTGTGATACCATGGTGTGCAAAGTGTTTCTTTTCTTGATGTATATATATATATATATATATTATATTTTATTAAAATGCCACACTCAATAAATACGGAGCCTTATTCAAGGCAGGTGGGCCTGTGATCGATGGGAAGCTTTTAATAGCTTTGCCAGAAAACTGACACGTTACTAACTTTTCAATAGTCAGGAGTGTAATCGCTAGCTGGAGCCCCTCTCCCTCTATGTACTGTGTCTATTCCAAGCTGCAGCACCAAAGGAGGGCGCATGGTTTTTATAATAAAACAATTACAGTGAGTGAGACTAGGGACACTTTACCCCTGAAATAAACGGAGTAGGAATCACGCTTGTGGCCAGAACACGAACCACCCTCTGAATATGCCAATAGAAATATACAACATATAGTCCATCTTTATTTACAGTGTAACCAACATACTCATTTGCACAGTGTATAGACAAAAGACAAAAGTAGCAAAAAATGTCAACCAAATGTAAGACAGTATTGCAAAGTTATATTGCACTTTTGGGGGTGCCATTTTCTGCTCACTGCTGCTTAGAAAAGTGAAACAAGTCACCTTTGGTATTAACCATGTAACTAGTAGCCTAACTAGTAGCTCATGGTATTGAAAAAGTACTGAAAATTGTGACACCTACTCTGGAGTCCATATCGATGTAGGATCTTAATTTAATCACTCTGTTGTAGCAGAACCTTCCTGCAATGCACGATATTTAAAATGTGTTGTGCATTTGAGGTTGAAAAAGGATTAATTTCCATTTTGAAATGTCAGATCTTTGGGGTTCCTGAGTGGCACAGCGGTCTAAGGCACTGCATCTCAGTGCTAGAGGCGTCACTACAGACCCTGGTTCGATTCAGGCAGCCGTCACAACTGGCCGTGATTGGGAGTCCCATAGGGCGGCCCACAATTGGCCAAGCGTAGTCGAGGTTAGGGTTTGGCCAAGGGAAGGTAGTCATTGTAAATAAGAATTTGTTCTTAACTGACTTATAGTTAAATAAAAACATGTACAATTAAAATAAAAAACAATCCCTTACAAAAATGTACAAACCCCTACAAAAATGTCAATTCATTATAATTCACATTTCCTGTTGCAGGATTATTTTCCTCCTGTAGCAAACTGTCTCAAATTAATATCCTACATCTATAGTTGCTTAGTTGGATCATCAATGTTTCTTGATCTAATACCTGCCCTAGGAGATGGCAGGTATTGGATGCATTCAGCATCCAGCTGTGGGTGTGGAAAGCAGGCACAAGCCACATAAACATTTATTATTTGGGTTCGGTGGAGGTATTAGTCATTCTAAGCCTCTTCTGAAAACCACAGCGAAAAGCAGAGAGAGATATTTCGCTCATTGTAGCCTACTTAGAGACATTTTGTGGAGCCACTGTGCTCTCCTAGCTGTTATTCTGAAGCTGGTGTCATCACTAACCCTTCTATCATTGCTGGGGTATATGATGTGTGTGTTCAGCCTCTTAAGCCCTGATGGGCTTTCATTACCAAACACACCTGTTCCTCTGGCAGGGGTCAGGGGGACAGAGTAGGACACACACACAGTGGTTCACTCACATTGTAAAAGTGTTTCTTGGGTTGTTTTCCCCCCCATAAAATCTGGTATTTGAATCCATTTGACTGTCACAAACCTATGTACCTCACTTCTCAAAGGCTTTTTTGTTGCTGGCTTGGCTGAACGTAAACAGTACTGAAGTATAGAGACAGGATACATAAACATAGAGGCACCTTTCAGCTGTCTAAATGCCCTTCAAATTTAATCTAAGGAACGAAGTGCTGCAAGTGCATTGCCGTATTGTGTGTGTGTGTGTGTGTGTGTGTGTGTGTGTGTGTGTGTGTGTGTGTGTGTGTGTGTGTGTGTGTGTGTGTGTGTGTGTGTGTGTGTGTGTGTGTGTGTGTGTGTGTGTGTGTGGTTGCTCAGTATGGCTGGTTTGCATTTGTTCTGCTGTAGTGTTGGGTCCTCCACACGTTCTCTCTGTGTGCCATGTATATACATTCCTCTACTGCCAAGAGTGCTGCTTTCTACCACCCTGAGCAACAGCCTCAGGCCTGTAACACAACCTGGCCCCTGCCCTGCCTGCCTGCTTACCTGCAGAACAAATACACAATGTGACATCATGTCTCCCTCCATGTCTACCTGTCGGAGACAGGCTGGGCACATCAGGTTAAGGTTGGGCGACCGGTTTCTGGACCACATCCGTAGAGGTTAAGGGTGGACCGACCAGTCCCTGGAACATCCTGATCCTGTTCCCATCTATAACTGACACATCACATAGTTTCTCCATTTAGACAACATGACAACATATTCCACTTTACCATTCACTAAAGCATACAATGTTCCTCATTTCATCGGTCTGTCATGACAGATGCCTTACCGAATACATCATATAAATCATCAATCTACATTATTCAAGCTTGTATACATACTGGTGTGGTATTTTTGCTACCTTGTCTTTTTTCTCTACCCTTTCATAAGGAACTGCACAATGTACCTGTTATCAACGGATGTTAACAAAACTCCCACATCTGAGAAAAGAAGTGACCGATGAGCTGAGAATTTTTAATATAAGTTTAATAACAGTTTATATAGCAAGTAATATGGAACAAACAAACGGACAAGTCCACAAAGCCTGTATTGCTGTATATCAGGTCACAATCTAGGATCATTGTATTATGTTACCGATAAATAACTGGCAAACAAAGTGAAAGTAACTTTGTGTTTGACACAGATGTGATAAATACAAAACGTCCATGTTAAGACGTTGTGGAAATGGAAGTCACTCTCCCCCCTGCTTCAGTAGATGACTAGCAGAAATTATTAATACTATTAACTTCGAAAAGATTCGTTTTTCCAGGACTTTCTCCTCCAGCAGATTTCTCAAGGATTTGGGTCCGTTTCTGGACCGTCTGGACAGAGACTGACTGGGAACACTGACTGGGGACACTGAATGGGAACACTGACTAGGAACACTGACTGGGAACACTGACTTGGAACACTGACTAGGAACACTGACTAGGAACACTGACTGGGAACACTGACTGGGAATGCTTATTGTTGTTGTATCTGTCATTGTCGCTCTATTCTTGTCCCATGTCTTACTTAAGCAAAACTTTACTTCACATGTCTTTTGTTTTGTACTAAATTGCTAAATAAAACCGTTTCAAATAAAATATTAAAAAAAGAAAAGATGTTGTGGAAATTAGATTCATTTGAAAGTAAAATAAAATAAACGGCCAGATCTAAATACATTGTGGCGTTTGATCTCTTTGATATGAATGACGAATGTCTGGAAACAGAACTTTGAAATAAATTGATTCACACTGCTTTAGAGTGAAATCAATCGAATTTAGCTGTCCTTGAGACTGAGCGTTTAATCAAGCGCCTATTTCACATTAAAGCAATGTTATCTACAGCAGTCTATATAACATTTTAGTGGGCTTCCACATTTCCAAAGTCCACTGCAATATGGTATTCATTCGTTTATGCAATTTGTGAGTCTTACTATATTAATATAATGGATGCTTCTCATTTAATATTTCTATGAATGATGCATTACAGAAAAAGTTGGAAGCAATTTGGAAGCCTTAATAATTATTAGAATATTAGGCTTATAATAATAACTATAATGCTTTAATTAATTATTTTGATTGATTGGTTTTGGTTTAAATGACAACAACATCTCTGAGATGTGTGCATCCCGTGGAAACAAATGGTGAATAGTGTCATTGGTTCGTTGGTGGAAAATATAATCACCCGTGAGTTTTACACAAGGTCTCTGATACCGGAGGGACTGGGGAAGAAAGTCCGCAAATGAGCAGCAATGTGGAGATGTGCTCTATTTAATTTAATATGGAAGGCGGATTTGGATAACCCTGTTTTATAGCGTCCTTAACGTCCCTGCATTTGCCTTTGTTTTTTACTGTTGACAGTAAAGGAGAAAAGGCTATCTTTAGGCCAATCTAACAGGTAAGATTGGCCTTTGCTTGCTCTAAAGAGAAATATATAAAGACTAATAACTAAACAATGTAGCCTAATTTACGATTATATATGTTTTAGTTAATTTAACAACCAAAGGAATCACCGAACCAATCACCAGGAACTGCATAGATAAAACAGCACACCGAGTAGGCCTAATGTGTACTATAGCGTGTGGTTAAATTAACAAGGCCACTTTAATGCAGCCTGTATTGAACTTTGTTATGTTGGGTTAAATACGTTTCCCTGGGTAGTAAATAATACCAATGAATTATTTAAGTGCTTGAATGCTCACGTCCGTTTCCTGTAATATCACCATGTAGCCATGTCCAATAGTATTAACCGAAATCTCTATCGTCTCATTATTTTATTTATTGAACATTCGTTTTGTAGCATCTGAAAAGCATGCAGGCCTTCGCTCTCAAAGGGATCTACAGCAAAAGGCACTCATTTTCAAATAGCTCGATGGAGGCTGCCTTTGACTAGGCCTTTGCTACGTTTTTGGGAAACGTTTCATAATTGGCTAATTATGCTTTTGTATATTGCGTTTGATATACTTAATTAAACAGTAAATTAGACATTTATCCTAATTAAAAGTTTGACTCGATTTCAGCCCACGCATGCAATATTTTTTACATAAACAATGAGTGTGAGATTGTGCTAAATTCGCTTAATTGATGACATTACATTTTAATGTAGCCTAATCATGTCTTACTACTCTGTCATCACCACTTCCCTTGTAGGTTTTAGGAGGGTGTCAGTCTCGTTTCCAAGCTCATTACCCATGAACTACACCGTGAACATTCAGCGATCAAAGAACCATGTTGTTGCAGATAGCCTACTGCAGAGATATTTTACGCGGAATATTTTTCACCAGAGGGGCTTTACACAGCAACTCCCTGTAGTAAGATTGTAGCCTAATAGCCATATGTCCAATGCTTAATACAGTGACTATAGTAGCCAAGCATGTTCTTCACCAATTCAATTCAAATATTTAATTTGCTGAGCAATATCCCACAAAATTGGAGATAACAATGAAATAAGTAACTCAGGGAGGAAAATATGTTTTATTCCTGCTTGTGACAAATAAATGTCCCACCGTCCCACGAGCACATTAACATAGGCCTAATCTGTTATTAAAATATTGAAGTGGCAATAGAAAACACGATGACTCCTACCACTACGTTTTGACATTTCAGTGATGTGCTTGTTGCCGAGTTCGCAATAATCGTTGTAATAGAGATATATCTCCAATTATTAAGACATATTGGACTAATTTCAATGAAATTATTAGATAATATTTTGAGCCCACAAGCCTTTAGGCCCAAATTGTATGATTTTGTTGAATTAGACGTGGTTATATCGTTATATCAGTGTGGTTCATTTATCGACGGGACTCATTCAACCTTTGCAAAGGAGTCTAATTAGAGAACCCGTGCTATAGGCTTAAGGTAAATAAGTTGCATTAAAGCTTGAACCCGGCGATATTAAATGAATCACATCAAGAGTGGAAGGGTTTGACACGGAGATAAATTATAAGTGCAATGTGATTTATTTCCAATCAGTTGATAACATGAGAAAAAAGGCCTTCAAAAAGTCAAAAAAGATCGATCAACGGAATATAAGGATGAAGTTGTAGATATTCTGAATATATGCCAACTCATCTTTAACGATAGAAAATATTTTCTGAGTGATGTGGTTTCCAGAAAAATAAAATGTAATTCTGCTTAAAACACACATACCCCCCCAACATATAAATGGAAATCAGAAAAATGTAGAATAGTTCTCCGTGTCACAAATCACACAGTACACATGAAACATGGATAGCCTATATTGTCCTGTATGTGTCGAGATTCCATTTGTCTGGAAGAAGTCCCCTCTTGACGAACCATTGCGAATCAATCATAAAATTGCGCTCTCGCTGTTGCCCTTCACTTACAATTAGTTATATATTCATACCCTAATTACATTAATGTCATGTGTTAAGTCCCCCCACATATAAAAAAAACCAAAACGTTTTTTTTCTTCTGAGGAAAGGTCTGACATCACCCATTCATTTGATCAACATAATCACTCCGGAGATGTCTTGACTTAAAGTCCACACAGCTCTCGGTAGTGTATATCGGGGAGATCTGTGTTGCATCTTCTGAAGAAAGACGCATTTTTGTTACTCGTCTAAACCTTAAGGGGAGTTTTTAGCTTTTGGTCAGCGAGTGGTTCCTGGAAAACATCTGAATCGTTTTATAACCAAACACAGCTGCCGTGCCAGTGTATGTGTGTGTGCGTGACAGTGTGTATGCGTGTGTTCATCCGTATGTGGAAGAGGGAGAGAGAGTGAGGGTATCTGTTTGCTTCCCTTTCCAAAACGGAAAGAAAGAAAAAAGTTTGGAAGTCTTTTTCTCCCAGTAACTTTTTTTAGGCATGAACGCCGAGACGTGCGTCTCATACTGCGATATGACATCCATGGATTCATATTATAGCCCCTCTGCACCGCAAGGTAGGGATCATCCGACGAACCCGTTTAGGACATTCCAAGTAAGTGACACCAAATACAGCCCCACTTTCCTGCCAAACAAAGGTCAGGCTTACGGAGAAAAGTCTCGGAGCCCATTCCAACAGGAGTGTCAGTCATTGGATGTCACCACTGGGGAAGGCACCTTTAACAAATACCACCTCTTCATGCAGAGGTCTTCTTGCAAACCCCCCCCCGAAGGAGGCAAACTGCACCAAGAAAGCGGACACAACGGAGCGCTCATTCCCTGCTATGGTGAGTAAAACCACAGTTCTGTTTCGAACGAACGGAGATTTCCCGTGTCCCGTATTGTTTACTCTTATGGAGAAACCGCATCAAATGACAACAGAAATTGTGCTTGTGTTCTGTATACACTGGTCGGTGTAAATATATGTTCACTTGACTGACTATACCCCCAATTATGAGGGATGTTTTGAGTATATTTTTTTTAAGTTGGGAACGTTATGCCTGTCTCCACATGCCTCTTAAACAGTTTCCTGTAAATTGAGAAATTCCTTCCAATAATCAGAACCGACGATAAAAGAAAAGAAATGGGTGAAGTAATCACGTCTGCTATCATCCCGGGTGTTAGGATAATATCACTAATCGCATATGAACATTTGTCAATGCATGAGTCTTTACAAACTCAATGTGATGGACTTCACAACTTACTACCAATATTACGGCCACAACTATCCCCTGTAACACAATTACGAAGAGGCATAACCTTCCCGACTATCACGTTTTCCCTTTGGCTATTGAATTAAATTAGGCTATATTTAATGCGATAATCTGCATTACAATCCTTCATACTGAATCTGAATCGGACAATTGAATTATCACGTTTTCAAGCATGACAAATATGGGAAATAGTTTATCAGCGGACCAATATTGTTATTATCCCTAGTCTCTTTACATCTATAGGCTACTTACTCAATATTGTCTCATGAGCAATAGATATTGGGGGAGTTTGCAAATGTTAAGAATCCATCGTTGACATACACACACCCACACACACACGTTTTGGCACCTATATGATATCAAGGTAAAGATATTCCGATTCTTGTAGAAAAGATTGCCCAAACTGATAGCCTGTGGTGAATTAGAGATTGTAACTAAAACATTGCTGATCAAAGAGCCTGATTTTTGTGAACTGACAAAATAACACTGTAAAGGCCTCTAGCCTACAGTAGCCTACGTGCACTCTGCAGAAACGTTGCGTTATCGTGACTTGGGTATTGGTGACCTTATAGATGTTTGTATGACCATACAATAAAATGTAACGGATCACAAGTTCTTAAGAAATATTTGTTTATTTTACAATGAAATACACACTTTAACTTTGCAACTCGAAACCCACAGTTACGTTGCATTAAATTAATATGTAATGTGTAAAATACCTACATGCAATTCTTAATTCTTAATAAGAAATAATACCCTCTACTGATTTACCGAACTATATCTTTATGTTGAAAATGTTCTGCAGAGGTCTAGCAAAGGGCACATCTTGAGCGCAGGAAAAATCCGCCCATGCTATAAATTTAACACAAATACCGCAAAAGCCAGCGCTTTCTCTAACCATCTGCGAGCAACTTGTGGGTGAGATGAAAACCCACGGACATAGAGCGGCTTCTCAGATGATGAACTGGATGGAAGCATCAAATACTGCGGTAGAAGTATGGAACCTCTCTCAGGAGAGTGGCTACAAGTGCTAAGAATTTTTGTAGGAGTTATTACAAATTTCAAAAGTGATTCATTTGTTGTTTATGGTTGAGAAGTCAGTGACCAAAGCCAGATGATATTCGATACGTAGGCCATGAATCCTCATGAAAATGGTTAACTTGAACAAGACTAAAGCAGTGCTAAAATTATAATAGAGGCAAAATATGCCTAAGACTTTCTGCCAAATAATTATGTCAGTCTCACGTTTCGAAGTCTCTATAAACCAATTGCGGCAGGTAGCCTAGTGATTAAAGCTTTGGGCCAGTAACCGAAAGGTTGCTGGATCGAGTTCCCGAGCGGACAAGGTAAAACATGTGTCGTTCTGCCCCTGAACTAGGTAGTTAACCCGTCATTGTAAATACGAATTTGTTCTTAACTGACTTGTCTAGATAAAAAAAAGAGTAGTTAGCTCACTTCTAAAACATTTTCATTAAATGTGGCCCAATTCTGTCTCAGTTTTAGGCTACATTTAGATCAAAGATGTCCAACGTTCTTTCATTTAAACGCACATTCTTCAAATGTTTTATTACAAAAAGTAAGAGTGCATAGACGATGATCGAACCACGTGATAGTTTATTGAACGCTACAAGTAACATTAAGCGCAAGGATAAGTAAAAATCCCCACAATTTCAATAATCCATAATTAATCATGCTCGAAAATCAACCAAGCGATCTGTGAGGAAACTTAAGTATTTTTCCATCCATCTGTGTAATTTAGAAAATGTAAATGTATACCCATTACACCTGATTTATAACATAACAATAACATCCGTTTTCTGTTTTTCCGGATCAATAAATAGAAAAAAACCGACACTAAAGATGCATGCACAGCGAACGTATGGACACTGGACAGTGCTGCTAACACAAACAACATCCAAATTAAAAGCAAATGCCAGATTACTGAAATTATAGAATGAAATTAGAATATTTAACAATTTTCATCAATATACTAATATCAATTTGCACTGCTGTGCATGTGAACGGTTCGATTAAACGAAAGTATAGGCTTCACCAAACATGTTAATGAATCACTATTACAGATATTCTAATGAATATCTAGTGAAAACGACAGGAGTCCTGTCCTTCGTGAAAATGAGAAAATGGGGACACAACCAAAGAGGATATAACGAGTTGAGATGTCAATATAAAAGCGAAAGCACTGAATCACTGCTGTCAAGGAGAAGACATTGATCAATTGTCTGGTCTAGCGTGAGAAAAAAGTACACATGAAGAAACTTCAGTTAAACTTTGCCATGCTGTTCTTACTATTGGCTAATGGCTACCACGATGAGGATCAGGATGATATTAATGAGGATAAAGATTATATTATTGTTGTTGACTAGACTATCATCATCATAACAGTAATAATATTATTATTATTACATAATTAAGTATTTACAGCTGAGTTACGGAGGAGGGCTGGGCACTGAAAACATGCCACTAACGTGCCAGAATAGGATTTCTGTAAACCCTAATAAAAGCACATAAACCAATCAGTCTTTTCCTCGCTACATAATTAGTTTAAACGGGTGACGTAACATAGCATAGCCATCAATATAAGATTTAATGATGGTCTGCTGTGCAGATGTTATCGAATCTCTTTGGTTTAATCAAATAACTTTAGACAACAACATACGAACACCAGACACTTGCTTTGTCAAGAGGCATACTCTTGACAATACTCTAGACTGATTGATCACTGCTGGGAATCTATGGGAATACGTCTACTACTACTACTACTACTACTAATAATAATAATAATAATAATATTAATAGTAGTTAAACAATAGTTAACCATATGAGCACATTATGATGAATCAGAAGTAATTTACCGTATGCACATCTTTATTATTCAAAAAGCAACAAGTTGCCTATTATATAGTCATTATATAGCTTCTAATATTTAGATCATTCTGTACAAGAAAATATTCACCTGAAATAAATGAGTAAATACTCTGATTCAAACTTGAACCCGTATGTGCAGTCTTTTCTCTATTGGTCATTTAAGCACATTACGCACGGGCGCCAAACGTGGTATGCCTATAACATTAAGCCTACAAGTTATTCAAGTTAAAAATAATATTCAGTTGTTCATATATTTAATTTCCAATCCTGTGTCATGGCCTTGCTTAACCTTTGGTACGTAATGACTCACAGGAGAGGCATGCGTAATATAGCGCGGAAAAGATCAGGCCTAGGCCTGCACATAAACCTGTAAGAAATTACGAAAATGCTCGGCATATACAAAGTCAACTAATGAAAACGTATAGACACGGACTGAAAATTGAAAGATCGATTTGAAGGTGCGTTTGAATCACATAGGCCTATACTAAAAACCCAAACACATTGTCACACTTTCCTATCAACTCGGGGTCATATTTGCAATGGAATGCGTTTGTGTCCGGGGAATAGTTTTTATGTTTCGTAAACCTACCATATCACATAATCACTCACGAGATCTTATTTAGGGTCACGTTTTAAAGACCCTAAACCTGGTCTTGGGAGCCTTATTGGTTTCGACCACAGGTATAAGTCATGGCAGGTAATTCAACGGGGACTTCGTGAGTTATTACTTCAATCAGGCTTAAGCAGGTAGGCTGAAATTCCTGGAGTCACAGTCTTTACAATATTTCCCGCTAGACACGGCGGGGTCCTTTGAAGATAATACCAGCGCTGTTTTCGGGAGATTTCAAGGGAGTTTGTTTCTTTTTGCGTTCAGCTGAACTTGCCAGTGACCTGTAGTCTACATAACGTCGTACACTCGATGTAAAGAGAATGATTGCCGCTGTTAATCCCAAACAAACCGCCATAAATAATACTTAGACTAATGATGCTGTCCTAATGTATCTTATTAAAGCAATAAGTGAGCCACTAAAAAGGAAGTTTACATATCTAATATTTTACAACAGATACCCTCAGGGCAAATGTTTTGTTTTTGTCTTAGCACAAAACACAGTTGATTCAAATAACCAAGTCATCATCAAGCATTGGCTATTTGAATCAGCTGTGTAGTGCTAGGACAAAAAAACAAAACTGCTCCCAGGGGAGGCCCAGGACCAAGTTGGTATCACAGACTGGCTGGGTAGACCATGCACATTTTACAGAGGAAGTCACCCTTGCAGCAGCCTTGCCTGACCACAGGTATGACTGACTCCTCAGATAGAGCGAGCGTTAAAGAGCAGGCAGGAACGTCTCAGCACTACAGGAGACCTCCACCATTAATGTGACTCAGATGTACATCAGCACTTCCCCCAGTTATTTTTATACATTCAAAGGCCAGCCCCCAGTAAGCACAGGCAGTCCTTGAGTGTCCAAGAGGTGACTGGTTTGTGTAACCTTGCTAAACAAGTGCCGCATACAAATACACAACATGTCACCAATACAATATTTGTTTATGGGGTTGGTTGCAAGTGATTGAAAGGATCAGTGAATGATTTTGTGGACATTAACATGCTGTACTGTGCTTGCAAATCTTTATGTACTGTAAGAGGAAGGAAACAAATACTTTGTGCCTGCAACTTAGAAATGAGGCAAAGGGAAATGTATTGTTTCGTCAACCAAATTGTAAAGGACAGCTAGAACCCTTTAGATTTTCATACAGGTTTTCTAAGCCACCATTGAATTATGGTTAAAAAAAAAAAACTGTTGCTCCCAAAGAGCACAGGGTAACAAATGGCATGGTTTCAACCATTCCTCCATTCAAACCTCTTAAGATGAAACAATGGGACACTTTCTACGGCCCATCAGTCCAGTTACATTGAGGTTCTCTCAAGTCCAGCAGCCCTGGACCAACAGTATGCTACTTCAGGGACAACATATACAAGGTCTGTGCATTAGTAGTAGGGGAGAGCAGTCCCTTTCCTAGCCGGGTCTACATGCAGTGATAAAAGCTTGTAGACTCCACTGGACTCCACGCTCCATAAACCAGACTCCTCTCCGCCAGGTAATAGGATATTTAGGGCCTGGCTCTGAACATCTCAGGGAGAGTGGCCAAAATTCAACCTGATAAAATCTGACAACAGGTGGCCTTTACATTGGTGGATTGTGTTTTTTTTTACATGAAAATATATAGTAGAATAGAATAAGATGGAATAATAGACTATTTCTTGACTTGGTTTGACACACACAAACAATGCACATTGTCAGAGATAGCTATCCTTGGCTTCTCTACAGTGTCTAAAGGGGTCAGTGTACCCACTGAGAACTTAACCTTCAAACTAGGAACATCAATCTCTTTGTATTTTTCTTGAAGCAACAGGAGTTTTTCTCTTATGGTGTTTGACTGTCCCCCTGAGGACAGGACACAGAGACCTTTAACTCGGGTTTCCTTTCCTTTTTAGAAGAGCTGTACCCCAAAATTCTCCAGAGCGAATCGATCTAAACCCCAAAATAATCCAAACAGTCAAGATCACTATTTCCTTTAACATTTCAAAACTTTTCCATGAACTATTCATGAGCTATAGACGGAGAGAGGAAGAGCCTTTGTTGTGACATTACAAGCATTTGGTACATAGTTGCGGTTACAATCGTGTTTTCGTGTTATCGTGTTTTCACTCAAAGAGAGGGAGGATATAGGAGGTGTGAATCAACTGTCCTGTGAGATCCTTTCAATCTAGACTGAAGCTGCCCTTTCTCTCTCTACCGTCTTTAGTACAGCACAACCATTTGAGCCTTTCTTTCTTTCTGTCCGTCTGTGCTGATTGATATGAGCAGGGGGTAATAGAAACCAGCCATGGAAGTGCTGCGAAGCCTGGAGAACCAGGACACACTTCAGCAGGTTGCTGACATGACTAGAGGTGACAAGGACCTAGGATCATTTTACCAGTTAACTCGTATTTTGGCACAGCAATTTACATTAGGCTCAATCTGCCCGGCCGGAGTGCAACAGGGCTACATTGAACCTTGTACTCCAGGCCTTCTCTCAGCCCGGCAGTCAGATCCTCTGCTGTGTAACTAAACCCTCCATAGTTGAGGCCCTCAGAGGATGCTTACTGATCAGACGTCCAGCACAAAGAATATCCCAGAAGATTAGAGTCTGTAATATCACCTACTGTGTATACATTTTCTCAGACGTTATAGTACAGTAAAAAGTTAGCATGCCCATTGGCCTGGACAGTGGCACCCATCACAAGAACTGAAATTATACGCATGTTGCTTTTTTCTATAAACTACCCATTGAATCACATTATTTCACATGGTGTTTCCTAATGACAGAGTACTATGTAAATTCATATGGGAGCTGATGTAAAGAATTTTAAGAAACCTATATGAAATTATATATTATTTCACAAGCAGATGATAATTTTTGCTTAGTTACAAGGGATTAACAATTTGGACCACCAAGGACAATCTAGTGCTCTTTCCACATTGTATTTACTTCAATATAACAATGCTATTGTCAGAAGTGGAATCCACATGATGCTAAGAGGACAGTGACCAACCTGTCTTTTATTATGGCATTCCCGTGCACTCGTAAAATGTGTGTTTGCTTCATTGTGGTTTTTAACATCACCCGAGAGATTCAGACCTCACTGGGAAAGGAGGAGGGAACATAACGTCAACTGTTAGATAAACTGAGAGGATCTCACATTAAGAAGCCTTCCCCTCTCAAGGGGTCTCCCTCTGCACTCATTCAAATAACCTCAAATCTATTGGAACATGAAGGCTTTCTTTCTTTTAGTCATTTCAGTACAGTACTGGTTAAAACCACAGCATACGCAGTCAAATATTATTTTGCATGAACTTTGCATTACACTGGGTATTATATCTCCAACACAACTTACAGTGTTGTTACAGTTATTACTGTGTATTTACATGGGTATAAGAGCAGGAGAAAGTGTTTCCAGATATGGTTGGTTTCAGAAAGACAAATAGAGCTTTGTTCCTTCATCTTACGTGTAATTGTCTAATTGTCTGTTTTGACCTTGTTTTAGAGCTAGCCAAACTGTGGAAAAGGCACTGAGTAGACCCTAGCTCAGTCTCAGGCTAGTGGAGATCCTGCCATGCTCTAGGGCCTGAGAGAGACTCTCAGAACCTTGAAGAGAGAGGGGTGATTTATCAGTGTCTCAGGCTTTATGGATACGCTCCCATAGCAGTTGTTTTTTGGCACAGCGTGTGCACCTCACAGCAGCCTGATGGGATGAATCATCCCTCTCAGTGTTTGACTTCAAAGTGGACGCTTACCTATCAGATGCTCCCAAACTACTGTAGCTATAAGCTGGTCAGAGAGGTACTTATGGAACTTTCTCATCCGTTAGCTGAGGTTTTGTTTACGGCGTCAGGCATATGAGAGGGCAGCAGGGATATGAGAAAGGCATGGGCCTAGTGAGCACCAACTTAGGCTAACCTTGAACTGGTTCAATGACTGCAATTGACACCATAGCCTACTCATACTGCGGTGCTATTCGTAGTGGTGTCATGGTGCTCCTGACCAGGAACAAGATCGTTTAAGAAGGACGGGTTTATAAGAACTGCTGAGACTCGACTCCATCTGCCTTTGGGTAGGCGATTAGCTCTGGTTTTGCAAATGGCCGTGTAGGCAGAGGGCTTGCTAATAAGGCTTTCCCCATGCTAATGCCTTGTGGTGACACACTCACAGGCTGCAATAAAATGGATCAATGTCTCTCACATCACTTTTCATTCGTCATGGTGTAGGCATGATCAAGTTTACATCTCAACACACCAGTCAGTCTCTCCATCCACTACCTGTGTTAGTTAGTGTGTCTGTCTTTATGTAACAGCCTCACGGCCAGCGGAACGAGCAGGAAGAGAGGACTTCACAGAGATGGCGGGACTTCAGAGCACAAAGCTTCCCATTATGATTCAATCCATATTTTAAGAAGGGAAAACAAACCAAATTAGAGTTACAAATAAATGCTTAGCAGAGAAAACAGCTTACACAAATTTCCTCTGCTTCCTGGGTCCAGTCAAAACAGGGATCTATCAAGCCTAGACGACACACACTTAATCTCTTTTATTTACGTTTTCTAATATTTAGGGATATTTTTTCAGGTTTGGGAATATTTTGTCATGAATCGCTCTCAGTCACAGCAGGGTGTCTAATTTATAGTGTTTCTTTTAAATGCTGTGAGCTGACCCTAGCCAACCTTTTCAATAAAGAGGCTGGGGAGGTGCCCTGTCGCTTTACTGCCAGTTAAATTACACTTTGATGTTCCCCTCTCCTTTTTGACAGCGACTTAACGTCTGTCCCCAGTGAAGGTCTGACCCTTGCTAACTTTAAGGGGTCCAGCACGGATATCCAAGGGCAGGAACTATAGTCATTTACCCCTCATAGCATAGCTGCTATGATGATCATATCTATTACTCTAACCATCTTTTTTCTTATTTTGATATTTTCTGTGGACACAACTTTTTAAACGACTTACAGTGCAGAATATAAAATTACGTTTGAAGACATTTTTTTGTGGGGAAATGTAGACGCTATTAAAAAGGGTTTACAAGACCCTGTGTTGCTCTGCAGGCAGGTGTGAATACTGTTAGGGTTAAACTGCCAATTAGTTCTCTGGTTTAACCTCACCCCTTTTCTCTCTCACCCACTGATGAACTCTGCGTTCAGACCCTCTTGGTTTCAGCTTGGTCAGATCTGGACTGATTTAGTAGAGTATTCTGTTTCCTTGACATTGTAAAGAATAATATGAAGATTTCAGTTCCGAACTATCCTGTACTTGGACACAGCCACAGTTCTGTATCACATCTCATTATTTCTTACTTTAAACAAACATACAAATAGCATAATGCTTCTACACCTGCATTGCTTGATGTTTGGGGTTTTAGGCAGGGTTTCTGTACAGCACTTTGAGATATCAGCTGATGTACGAAGGGCTATATAAATACATTTGATTTGATTTGATTTGATAAGACAGCAGTTATACAACTGGAAAGGAACAGGGAAGATATTTCAATTTTAGATCACAGCAGTTGTACAGTCACTGTAGACTTGGTATGTCAGATCCCTAACAGGGTTGGGGCAGACAAAGAACAATGGGCTCCAGACGTGCCTCTCTCCGTCAGAGAGCTGTAATTGGAACTGATGTGGAATCTTGGATCCAAAGTCAAAAAGAAAAAAAATCAGTGAACACTGCTGTAGAGCAGATTCCTCTAAATGGGAAACACGCTATGAGGTTTTAGCAGAAGGGACTGAGGAGTTTATCGTCTGCTTGCTTCCAAGTGTTGTATCAGGGATGCTGAGCTCTAGATCTGTATAACAGGTGAAAGGTGAAAATGAGAGGGGGGTTGTAACCACTGATAAATTACAGCAGCATGTCAGAACATATCCTGGCATAGAGACAGAAGTGTCTTTGCTTTATACAGTATATAACATATCATACTTTCACTAAGCCCAAATATGATTGTTAATCCGATCAGCTAAGGTGAAAGTGTCTGAGTATCAGTTATCTTCAGAAAAATCCACCATGATGCTAAATGGAAATGTCTGCCTGCCCAATCAGTGATCATGAAATGTAGTGAGGAATGCCACTCTGACATTGCTCATCCTATTATTCATACATTCCTTAATTCCATTATTTTACTTTTAGGTTGTGTGTATTGTGTGTATTGTTGTTAATTGTTAGATATTACTGTACTGTTGGAGCTAGAAACACAAGCATTTTGCTACACCCGCAATAACATCTGCTAAACATGTGTATGTGACAAATACAATTTGATTTGATTTAATGATGCTGTATTTCTGAAATACTTTAGTGATGACTACTTTTAGTGATGACTGATAAGCTCTTTACCTCCATAGTTGAGATGGCAAAAATATTACCTCTTGCTATTTCAGAAGGACTTCTCCATGCCAATTACTCTCAGTGGGCTTCTTGCTACAGGCATATCTTCTTCTATCCGTCTTTTACTAACTCAACTCTGTTAACAGGAAGAAACAATTCAACATTAGCCTTTAATGGCTGTGTTCACTCAGGGCTCCCTCCACTGCATGGGTATCCTGACTGACATTATTTGCAGTAAGACTTTCTCATGTTCCTCATCCATATGGCCCAGCCCCCGGGAGGGCCCACTGCTGTTCACCTTGGGCATTGGAGATTGCCTTGCCTCGTAGCCACGGCCCAGCGCACGAATAACAAGCGGGAGATTGTCACAATACCCTGCGCCTGCCAAAAACCATCAATGACACAGGGCATAAACAAGAGTCTTTGATCAGCAGAGAGCCCTTGATTTCAAAAAGCCTGACAGTCTTGCCTTGTTGGGACCATCGGTGCAGGGCATATGATGAGGGAATAACTAGAAATGATTTACATTTAGGTTGAGCTAGCTCGTCTCAGGCTTAACAGGATGTGTCAGTCCTGGGCAGGCAGCAGGCAATGTGGGAGCCATTATACCCCTGGCCAGGGCCCGGGCCCCAGTAGATGCTGCCTGCCTGACAGTCCACAGTGGCCAGGGTGCTCGGCAGAAGCGTGGAGAAGGCAAACTGACACAGCCAGAGAGAATGAGCATGCTGCTGAGATGGCTCAAATCAGACCCTCACAATTATTTACCAACACCAGGAGTAATCTTTTTCCTCATATCCAATTCCGAGGGAAAAGCTCTAACTTACAGTATGACAATAACAGACAGAATGAGAGATGGAGGTTTGGAAAATCAGACGGGTGAAACATAACAGTGCAGCAGTGATTGGTATAAGTGAACAACTAAATTACAATGTTATGGTAGGAAGAGGGGCTTTCCCTAAGTGTGGCCCCTGCAGTAAACAAATCCTACAGCACGGCTTATATTTCTTATGGTGTCATTGACTGTTATGCGGCTCCCTTTACTCAAGTCCTTGAAAGGTGTGTAGGGCGGGGGACCGAGGGTGTGTGTATCATCAGATGAGCTATCAGGTCCCCTCACCTTGCAGCACATTACCCAACAAGGCTCTGTGTGGAGGTCCGGAGGGCATGCTTCCCTGCTGTGTTGAAAGCAGTACGCACACCAGAAGCTCACATGCACACCTACACCCCCTGGCTCTAACTTGACAAGGCTTTACCCCAGCCTCAGATAAGAAATGAGCACATCCCAACCCTGGGCTCCCTAAAATAACTCCCTGTCTCTTAGACCTAAGCTAAACAGAGGGGAGCGTAGTGCCTGGACTCACCACTAGACTGAGCCAGAGGGGACGTCACCAAGCAGAGGGGTTGAGAAGCAGATGTGAGGTTTGGCTTGGACCCCAAACCATATTCTATACCCCCTTGAACAGCCTAGAGCCCAAGGGGGAAGGTTTGCAGTTCATATGAGTGAGTATGACAACACATTGCCTTCCCAGGACCCCAAACAGACCCCTTAATAGAAGCCGTAATGGAGAGAGTTTAATGATCCACAGGCAGGGAGGGCAGTAAGGGCACAGAGGATTGGCACTGTAGTGGAATAATGAACGAACGGCACACTGGCACAAACAGCATCATGGGAATTTATGATCAGTAGGTTGACT